>NC_135153.1:20783697-21092290 GCF_050948215.1 Halictus rubicundus | reverse complement strand
CAAATCTTTAAAACGAAAGGAGACGCTTCGGATCGTGTCGGTGTTCAGCTAAATCTAACTATACAATCTCCGTACAAGACCGGGACGAACTCGAAAATAATACACTTTGTCTATGGCCAATTCTAAAAAGGTTCACTAATCTTCGAGTTGTTGAGATCTGGAGGCGCTACGTGATCTTCGACGACGAGGTATACACGCATCGGAACTGGTCGAATTCTTCCGTGAAGAGGAATCTTCGAGGCGGTGACGTATCTTCGTGGGCCGAGAAGTATCTTCGGGCGACGAGCGAGCCCCTCATTGAGTCTTCCGAACGTAGAAACTCTTGGGGGGACGATAGACATTGTGGTACTTCATCAGGTGACGCCTCAGGTTCACGTTCTGGGTGTAGCTGGACTCGCAGAAGTCGCAGGCAAAGTTCTTTTGGCCACCGCACTCGTACCTGAGATGCTTGACGAGGCTGTGCTTGACCTTGTACCCTCTGCCGCATCGAGGACACTTGTACAATTGATCTTCGTCCGTCAGTTGATTCGCGTGCCTCGATTTGCGCCGCACGCATGGACTGGCCATCTCGGCTACACCTACAAGAACATTAACAGCACAGTCGCGTTAATCACGGATTCTTGGGTATCGACGTTGACGCGTGGCACCGTCATACGGCCCCCTCCCCTTCCCCCGATCACCGCCGTAGGCGTTTTCGTGGCTCTCTCGCACAGACCCCGTTCCGACCAATTCTTTTGCGACGATATCCTGCTACAAGTAGAATTCTGGAAATTAGACTATCGACAGATTGAAACCGAGTCAGACGAGTTAGATTGTTCGGACAGTCGAGGATTATATGTGTATAAGGTATAGACAAGCAGCGTACAGTTAGGACATGTGTTGCGAGGAGAAGCTAAGCGAGACAGTGACCTGCAGAGGAGAAGGATAAAGGTAAACTTGGTAGAGAGTAGAGATAAACGGAGAGGACAGGTTCCCATCGATTCACGACACTTTCCGGTCATCCGTCGGTTTCATGACCGACGTCGGAATTGCTAAGATTATGGGATTCTATCGCCTATGATAGCAGACTAGTCTCCAACCCGCTGGTAACGTCGATTTTATGGATCGCCGTTAGATGTCGCTGCAGACTCGTCTTCTGAGTAAAACTGTAGCTGCAGTAGTAACAAGGAAACCGACGTTTTCCGCCGCATTCCCATTTCATATGCCTCCTCAGATTGCACAGCATTGTATACCCACGGCCGCACTGCTGGCAGGTGAACCGGGATCTCGGGAAGCCTGTTCAAACCGAAAGAAAACATCGACTGTCAATTTCACACGTACCATGTTAGAAGCATCAAGATGACGATGCAAAAGTGTTCGAACTTTATCTCTTTGATTCTATCGAAAAATTCATGGAACCGTTTCGAGGCCGATGGTAAACGTGTCTGCCGCGAATCTGTACTGTCTGCGATCTACAGCCACGTCTACTACGGCATATCGGTGAAAACTGAGTGTTCGCCAGTCTCGGGAAATTCGTGGTCGCGTATAGTTTCGGTTGAACCATGTGAAACGCGACCGTCTCGCGATACTGGCAATCGACAGAGACTACGCGAACTACCCAGAAGCAGTGACTTACTTTCGAGTGTGGCGATTTCGCGTGCTCTTCCATGGAGACTGAATCAGAGTAAGGGTTTTTATCTATAGTTCGTCTAATCGGAGTTGCATGTCAAGGTGAAAAACATTCTTTAGAACTTGTTCGTCGTTTACAAACTTGAATACAGATCGTCGGACAGAGCATCGCGCGAGAAATAAATCGACAATGAAGACCGGCTGCGAATGATCGTTTATTCAGTTCTACACGGGGACTGTGGGAGTTCTTGGGAGATAGCGAGAGCGATTGAAAAAAAAAAAAAAAGAAAAAAGATAAGTTCTCTTAATTCTCGACGTTCGATAGAGGATCGCAGTGTCTGGAGCGTGGATTGCATCTTGTCCGTGGCACCTGGATGTTGTGGGAATTGAGCAAGTGCCTCTTCAGCGTGCTTTTCTGCGTGAACTTCTTCGGGCACAAGATGCAGGGGAATCTTCGTTGGCCGTCGCACTCGTACCGCACGTGTCTCACCAGGGTCTTCTTCAGCCAGTACTTCCTCTCGCAGTTCGAGCACTGGAACTCTCGCTCTTCGGGGACGACGTCCACGCATTCCAGCCCTAGGCTCTTCGTGGCGGACGGATCGGCAACGGCGTACGTCTCGTAGACACCTGAAAAAAGAAATATTCGTAACCTGGTTAGTATTATCGAACGCTCTACCGTTTTCCTTCGCTCAAAGAAACGCTGCTCTCCTTGTCATTTCAAACAATCTTTCTCTTTTTATTGAATATTCCCTCGAAATTTCCATTTCTTCAACACTCACCGTTTCACCAGTTTCCGATGGATGCAGGTTACAACAATCGAAACTGCTGATCTTCATGAACGTTTGCTCCTTTCGAAGAAACTGTTATAGTAGTAACAAAACAACAAATATAAAAATTTATTTCTTCTTTCAATTATCGTATCAACATGTTGACCGCAGCGTTCAGAGGCTGGTTCGCAGGCTGAACTAATTGCAATAATTACACGCGATGTCCTCAAACGAAGGAAGATCGGTCTAACATGAAACATACGACACGACGTTATGTCGTACCAGGGTTTAGAAACGTTTTAACCACAGTACTTACTTACCTTCGAGGAACACGAAGAATTTCTTCAACGAGGTTGACGAAAAGAATGAAAAGGAAGTATCTGCGAATAAAAGTCGTATAATTGCATGGTACAACCGCATGGAAAATATCTGTGGTGCAATACATAATGGATAAAATTTGGCATCGCCAACGTTTAGTCATTAAATCGTCGACTAAGACGATTCATGATTTATTAAACATTCTTCAGGCTTCCAAGTAAGGAACCATATAAAATTTCTTAACGGTAAAAAGCTGTTGCCGTTTCTTACGAGGACACCGTATATACTACGTAAATGGAATTCTTAACCCTCGGACTCCTGCGAGTTCCAGGCCTATGCCCGAGTCATTTCTGACCCACGCCGATATTTCGCTACAATTTCCTTTCGATATAAGGCGATGGCTAGGGAATAGCGAGTTTCTTATTTCGAAATAAAAAGCGTTCTCTTATATCGGAATAAAATTGCACATATCGACGGTCGCGACGGGTCACGAAACACTCCGGCCTAGCACACGGAGGGTTAACGGAAACGCAACAACCTAAAATTACATTTGTTGACAGATTTGCTTAAAAGTTTGCCCCGCAGAAGGAACGTCTTTCATAGAAATTTCAATCTGTACGTAACCGTTCGAATTATCCGATGCTGTTTCGGTCCTAACTGTAAGTGGTTCTCATCCATGTTTTTCGCGGCGGAACAAAGATGTTATGCGCGTTCAGCATGTGCTGCCTGAGCTTCCCGTTTTGCGTGTACCTGGCCGGGCACAAGCTACACGCGAAGTGCTTGTGTCCGCCGCACTCGAATCGCAAATGTTTCACCAGATTGTGCCTCATTTGGTACGATCTGCCGCACTGGTGGCAGGTGAACGCTTCCGTGTTCTTGAAACAATCGTTCCTGGCCCCCCGACCGATCGCCGACTCTGGAAAAACAATAGAAAACGAAAGATTAAATGTCTGGATCTTTCGTGGCAACCAGATGCTTGGGTGCTCGGGTACGCAGCTACGGGTGGTCACCGCCAGAAACGCAGTTCGTACTATGAACAATAAAAGAGGATCTAAGGATTGTATGTACTCTTTATTCCGCGTGAACCGTTTAATTCTACATCCCGCACGGATCGAAATTCAATCTGAAAGATTATCACCGATTTCTTTTGAATCTTCGCTCTCTCTCTCTCTCTCTCTCTCTCTCTCTCTCTCTCTCTCTCTCTCTCTCTCTCTCTCTCTCTCTCTCTCTCTCTCTCTTCTAGTAGTGCTTGATTGACGTCGTTATTCTACATTTTAACCTAACAAGTATACCGCGACATTAGTACTCAAAGGAGAAACCAATAACAATGCCATTCACCGAGAAGCATCGAACGCACTTTGCACGCGCTATTTTGACAACGATAGCCAGGAGTTTACAATACCTGTAAAGTTTCTTTCCATGGTCAAACATAAGATAGTTACAGGAAAACTCTCAGTTTTCCAGTCGAAAAAATATTATACTGGGTATCCCAAAAATGTCGTACTTTGTTGAAACGGATGATTCCTGAAGTCGTTTGGAGTAACTTTTTCCTTTAGGAAAATATTCTCCGCTACTTTGTTAAGGAGGGATTCCGGCTCAGCCAATGTCAACGCCACGCCCAGCGTTTTTCGTTAATAACTCCTTAACGAAGCCGCGAAGAATACTTTTGCAACGGAAAGAGTCAGTTCAAACGACCTCGGTAATCATCTCTTTCAAGGAAGTGCAACATTTTTGGGACACCGTGTATACCCTATCACTCAGCTCTGCCTGGGGAACCTGTGACGAGGATAACTCGTTCTTCCGTCCCTTCGATATTACTAGCATCGGGGAGAGGGGCCCTAAAATCATTTAGCAACTAAAAATCGAGGAGAAACAAATACGCTCAAGTAAACTCCTTCTGCTCGCGTGCTTGGGAAAAAATGCGTTTGGGGACGGAGAATTTTGGCGGGAGATAAGTATTGTGTTTTTGGAGTAAATGCCGACGCAGCCCGATGTTCTGGGTGTATTTCGCCGGGCAAATGTGACACGTAAAGTTTCTTTGCCCGCCGCACTCAAATCTCATGTGAGTGTTCAGGTTCCGCTTCATCTTGTACGTTCGACCGCACTGCGGACACTCCAGCGGCGTCTCTGGGGCCACGAGACGATTCCGCATCACCTGACTCCTGTACACGTGGGTCCTCCGGAATCCTGGAAAAAGAAACAAGATAATGCGTGTTAGAGAAATAATCGAGATTTACTGAACGACGCACTTTGACGAACAGACACTGGGGCGACGGATCAACTCCCTGGACAGCTTTATCGAACGAGCGAGTCAAACAACTCTTCTCGCGTGTCGACAGCGCTCAAAAAATTATCGATTAGCTGCGCAACCGTGAAAACCATCATCTAGGATAATAAATAATTTTCTGAGATCTTTTAACGTAGAACGGCCTCCGCCTTCGCTTAAAGTTTAGCGGCTCGTGTGCTCGACGGATACCTCCTTTAGAAGATCTACGGTTAACTTCTCTCTCGAGTAACTAGAACTCGTCTCATTGATCATTCCTACGGACAAGAATTCGTTACATTCTGGTTAGTAAAGTCTGTGCTTAATTGCTCGATTTATTGCGTTCAAAGCGTATTGCTTCAAGCGGTACAATATATATATTTTGCCTTACAAGGCGGACGCGAATCGAACTATACTCACGAGAAATCTTTCTTTGGAAGTCTTCAAGGTATGCACTAGGATATATGTATACTATACATTGTATAGTATCGCTTAACAATTCGACTCGTCGATACAACGTAATTATAGGCTCGGTCAATTGTTTCAATCTGACAATTGAAAAATGAACGGGGGTTTATGTTCAACGATACTGGGACAACTTCTAAAAGGACCATATACCGTATGTTTCATGCAACATATACATATATATATATATATATATATATATATATATATATATATATATATATATATATATATTACTACATATTTGAAGACACTTGTCTACGGTTGATAGAATCTCTTGTACATTCGGGAACGATCTTGATAACACACTACGAAAAAGTGTTGCTAACGTAACCTAAGAAGGGAGTCTGTACGGCGTTGCATACTTTCCAATCACATTTTCTTCCACGATTCGCACTAGTTACAAAATAAAACATAAATAAATAACTTCAAACTTCTTCCAGAAGTTGGCCATGCGAAAATTAAAAAAAAAATGGTTTTTCGTTTCATTCGAATCGTGGCCAGTTCGTTCTCCAGCTTGTTTCCCTTCTCTAATTGTCCGTCTGACGATAGTTTGTCCGCACAGAGACAGTTACGGTTGTTTCACATAATTACGAAATACGCAGCAATGTTTATCCACGACGTGTTTACCAGCGGCGCGGCGTATCTAGGTATGGGCTTTATGGGATGCAGTCTAGGGCCCCCTTCACGGTAAAAAAAAAAAAAAGAAAAACAAGTTTATAGAGAAATTGTTGGTATTCGAGTGTTAGCCAAGGGCCCGAAAATCAACGGTCCGTCGCTGTTGTTTACAACCGTATTTCAGTCAGAGTTGCAAGAGGAGCACTCACCATGCCCGCGAAGAGCACACCCTGCTAAATGCAACGTTCTGTAAACGAAAGAAACACAATGTACAGCCTGTAGCCAGTGTTTCAGTCGATCCTACATAGAATGCGAAGAGACATTTAAATCTGACCAAACTCGCTCGCATGAACAACGGTATGCCGAATGGAGGGTCCTGTTCGAAGAAGATTCATTGTCTTTTGTGTCTCGCTGGTTACTAGAGGTCGAGCGATTAGTGTTTGCTCCGCATGTGTCGGTCGAGGTTACCCTTCTGCGTGAATTTGAACTTGCAGATGGGGCAGGTGAACCTAGGTTCGACACCGCACTCGTAGTGTCTGTGCCTCCAGAGGGACGTGAACACCGCGTATTGGCGGTCACATTTCGGACAGGCATACTTCTTTTTCCTCTTCGAGTTCGAGTTCCTCTCGACGGGAACCTCTTGCGCGCTTCTTTCCGTGGTCAACGGCTGGCCGTCGCATTCGAACGACCGATGACGAGTCAACGAGGCCATCAACGCGAAATTCCGGTTGCAGTCGGTGCAGACATACTTTCTGGGTGTCCACCGGTGAATCTTCCCCACCCTGTCCCTCAAGGTCATCGAACGCAGGTGCCTGGTATAAGCGACGACCCGCGACGTCGACGGTAGCGCCGGTACAGTCCAATTCGCCGAGCTGTAACTGCTACCTGAAAAAGGAGCAAACCAAAAAGAAAGGATTTAATACACTCTGTCAAGCATGATATCCGCGCTACTACCCTTACGTGATCAGCGTCATCTGCGAACGAGAAACGAACAGAAAATTCCTATCAACGTAAAATACACAGTATCTTTATTCACAAACAAAAACAATCCAGATCGTTTACAACGTTCGAACTACATTCTCGCAGAATCGCCAGGTCAGGGGAATTGACTCGAATCGAGAGGAAATTGTTAACCCCCCCCCCCCCGCCAGTACCAGATTAGTCACGTGACGGATACGTGGGGGGAATGGTAGAGTGGGGAGACAACTCTTAATCTGGCGACTCTGCATTCTCGGCCGCCCGCGCCGGTCGGTTTCGTCTTTGGATCGAAACTATTCGTGGAAACCCTGTTTTGCTGATTCGCCGAACATGACGTGGCGTACAAAATGTAGTCCGGGGGGGGGGGGGTGGGACAATTTCTGAAGCGGCTGTCATTGTCCAGCGAGGATCGGGTATGTACAGAAGTCGTTGTTCCTATCGAACCGGGAGAGCTAAGAGTTTTATAAATTCTGCGTAAAGTCGTGGTACGAGGCGAACATGGTGGCCTGGATCTCCCCGTGAACGTCCAGAACCTGTTGAGGACCGTACTGCGCGTTCTGGTCGAGCAGATGCTGGTGCCTGGCCAAGATGTGCTTCATCAGGCTGTTCTTGTACCTGGTCCGGTGCGGGCAGAACGCGCACTTGAACTTCGGATCGATCCCGCACTCGAAGTCGTGATGCCTCTTCAGGTGGTGTTTGTGCTTGTAGGTCTTGCCGCATGTGCCGCAGGTGTGCTTGAACACCGAGGTGGACGGGTACTGCTCCACTGAAACAGACAACAGAGTGACTCCGTTAGTGGAGGACGAAGCGGTCGTTTAACAATCTCATTCCCAGTCTACGATAGTCGGGTTACCTTGAAGAATCGAACGATTAATCGGAGATAGGAGAAATAGGAGATACGCTTCTTTTTTCTTTTTTTTTTTTTTTTTTTGGCGGGGAGAATGAACGTGGCAGACAGTCTTTCGATACGGAACATGACAGATTTTTATTAAATCCGCGACAACTGGCCTCTAAATCACGGGATTCACAAACGTAGACGCTAGAGTGCGCCGCAACACTCGCACATTTTGATTCCGATTATTGTACACGTCGAAGCTGAAGCAAAGGTTCGCTGTTTTTCAGAAATCGCTCGGTTTGCTCGGACTATCCTGCGAGCGATTCTCGAGGCCTGGAATTTCTCTTTTTCGGACAACACGATGATACTTCTTCGTCGAGACTCTTGCTTTGCGTTTTATCATTCGATAGACGTAGCATACGAGATACACTGAGAGTGGAGTAGAGAGTACTAGCGCATCACTGACGCTCCGAAGCGATATAGAACGATATATCGATGCGTCAACCACTAATACGACATAGACATTCATTTATTCGTGATTCAACGTGAGATTCTTGACGAGGATTCAACAACACCTGACAGTATTTACTCGCGTTACTGTAAGCGTGATTTTTGAGGAATCGTTTCACCAAGAAAATCTTGTTGTAACATTGTCGAGAAACTTCGTAACGATGAGATGCAGGAAATGCTCCTCGACTGCCGCAAAGATTATGTTCGCGTTGCTTTGACGACGACGAAGAAAATAAAGAAAAAAAAAAAAAAAAGAATGGTTGAAACCGCGTCATCGATACTTCGTTTCTAATGAAATTAGACACTGAACGACTAACACCCGGATCACGGTAAACAGTGATGTTGAATAAAGTCGCGCGGTCAATCGAGACGAAGACGATCGATAGATCAGGTGGATACTGTTTACATCGGTGTCCATCTACGTCTAACTCGACATCTAATCGTTTCACCGATCACTGGAATGACAGATTCACACTAAGGGATTCCGATGTTGTCTGACGGGGGCCGTCCGCGGTGTGAAGCCCTGCCTGGCGTGCTTCATCATGTGCACTTGAAGGTAGGACTTGTAGGTCGCTCTGTACGGACAGAACGCGCACTGGTGCATCGGTTGTTTCCCGCATTCGTTGATCACGTGCCTCCTCAGGTTCTTCATCTGGTGGTAGCGGCGGTCGCAGTTGTCGCACGCGAACCGGCCCTGTCCCCGAGATCTCCTTCGATCCTCGGTCACGCCGGTCATGAAGAACCTCATTTTCGCGTACTCTGCAATCAAGAAAGAACAGGGTTTCACGGTTAGTTGAACGTTACCGCGGAATCGTCGTTCCTCCGGCCCATCGTCGCTCGAAACGATCATTCTAGCCGACGAACTTTCGTCTATCGGTTAACGCGCCGAGAACAAGACAGAAAGCTGCTTTTAACCCTCGGACTCCTGCGAGTTCTAGTCCTATGCCGAAGTCGTTTCTGACCCACACCGATATTTCGCTATAGTTTTCTTTCGATATAAGGCGATGGCTCCGGCTCCGGCTCCGGCTCCGGCTCCGGCTCCGGCTCCGGCTCCGGCTCCGGCTCCGGACCGGCTTGCGTCGTATTTCGGACGAAGAAGAAGAAGAGGGGATAGCGATTTTCTTCTTTCGAAATGAAAAGCGTCGTCTTATATCGAAACAGAATTGTACGTATCGACGGTCGTCTGGAGTTTCTCCCGACCGCTACGGGTGACGAATGACTTCGGCATAGCATACGGAGGGTTAATAAGGGTAGGGGGAACAAAGTCTCTCCTGGTGTGGAAAGAAAGAAACCGGGCGATGCGAGGTCCTGACACATGCATACGTTATGGAATACACATTCGTGATAGTGGGAAGGGACGATTCGACAAATTGAATGACACCGAATGCCGATGTAGCCACGATTACGATGAGCGTGAACGTTCAAGCGAAACATGACTCGCTCGCCGGGGTAGCCCGTTGATCGGGTGTCATCGTTGCCGAGGTGGACAGTGTAGAAGGTAACGGTAGAATTGGCAAGCTGCCGCTGAGGCATCGGGTCGGTTATATTTTGCGGATAAATACTGTACATCGAACTAGCAGAGGCTGACCGTTTTTCATCGGCTATAGATATTCATTCGTCTAGGTTGTGCTAAACGGCGACCTGTTACGGATAAGGAAGTCTCGGATGAATGTTCATCACGTGCTTCGACATGCTGGCCCTATACTTGCTGCGATGGTCACAGTACGGGCACTTGTGTCCCGGTGGCTTGCCACACTCGACCACGAGGTGACGTCTTAGCGATGTCTTGGCTTTGTAGCATCTGCCACATCGGGGACACCGGAAAATCTCCGATAACGGCATCTTCGTCCATTGGTTCACGACCCCCTGACGCGTAGACGGCGCGAACCTCACTGAAATCGATATTGATTCGTTAGCAGACTGCCAACGTTGCGACTAGATAGCGTTACATTCGACATTCAGAACGCAGAAACTTTTCTATTTGTTATTATCTCACAACGGCGAGGCTGAAAACGGGGTTGACGTAGCCGGGTTAGAGGATCGAATGTGCCACCAAACCGAATTGATTTTCCAGCCAAAAGTTCTTAAAAATCTTCTTGAATTGGTTCATAGTTTTCCGTCGAGCAGAACAGGAGAAACCATCCGTTAATCCGTCTTCGCACTGCAACTACCCTTATGGTGGGAATATCGATTCGAAACTTGGGGCGGAGAGGGGAATTTTCTATGGGAAACCGTTGGAATGGTACGAACAATGATCGATCCGGTTTGGAGGCACATGTACCCCCTTGCCTGATTATACCCTTTGGTAGAGAAACGTTGTTATGGCAACCTACGTGCCGAAAATGCGTATCGATGAAAAAGAAACTCTAATGTCTTAATAAAAACGAAAACTTACGTGGTATTTACAGTCTCTTGATAGCGGTTGCCTTAAAATTAAGACTATAGGGTGTTGTTCTCTCTTCTTCAACGTTCTCGAAAAGGCCTGATTAGAACAATTGTAAATATCTTTCCTACGCACAGGAAAAGTTTGATTCTCAAGGATTCGTTTCTTATACTTCATTAGGAGTGACCTTTACAATACTTGTTAATGTCTAGTCAGGCTCAAGTTTCTATTATACGAAATATTGATACGCGATTAATAAGCTACGGACGTTGTGAATCAGAGCATTCACTGCTTTCCAAAACTTGGTACAGCGAAATATTAAATTTCCTCGTGGTAGAAGAATCAATTTACTAAAAATTCCAATCGATCGGAGTCGCGAAGAAGAGGTTTTTTCTCGGCGTCGATCGTGAAAATTGAAAAACTATTAGTTGACGCGAAAGTTTGAAGCAGATTTCGATTTGTCAGGTCTGAAACGGATTCGACGAATTCCAAGACCTCTTTGCTTACAGTGTGGACACGTTTAGTACAAGTATTAAACTCCGCAATGTCATCCGTATATTCCCCGCTTTTCTCTTGATCCGGCGACGCGTCGGCGTCGGCGTCGGCGTCGGCGCGGCGATCGGGGCCACTCTGAAAAACAAAATAACTGGTCAGCGAACGTTACGATCAGCTAATGCGCAGTTCACAACCACGAAATCTGGATTAGAGTGTTTTTCTCGATACGTGTCCCAATTTTTGTCTGAATCGAGACAAGACTGTCCTCTTCGTGCGCGCTGCACGAAAGAGAGGTTGGTGGGAGAAGCAGGCGTTTGAGGGGCCCCTACCGTGCCCAATGGGATAGTTCCACAGGAGACACAACCACTACAATTCCCGTATAATGGTTATCTGAAACTGGTTCGGGATCTAAATGCGAAATTAAACAAATCATAAATGTCTTTTCTTCGCCGAAGAAAAGTCCGATTCTGACAGTTTTTGTTTCTTTTTTCTCGTGTTTATTTTATTAAATAGATATTATAATATTGATTCGTGTTCGATCAGGCTGAAGCTTGAAGTATAGTCGACATGCGATAAATAGAAAACCTAATAGCGAGAGGAAGTCGTAATCTTGTGACTGAATCGTTCGGTTCATTCGCACTTGCGGTGGTTTATTGTCGGTTTCTGTTTACCGTGGTAAAAATGGAAATGATTTCGACTGTTTTGACGGGCCTGGGATCGACGGTGGAAGACTTCTATTATGTATCATCTCGTAGGGTCTAAGTTCGGGCTCCGGTTTGCTGATACGCGAGCTCGTTTTGTGCACGACTAATGATCGATTAATACAGAAATCAGGTAACGTAGTTAATACTCATCGGGGGGAGAGGGGGGGGGGGGGAATCGAGAGAAAGGTAGTCTCGGCTTTTAACTTTGACCTCGATCTCGATCACTTGGAAAAAGCTTAAGTCCTAGTACGCGCGAGTTCCTTGGTGTCGGCAGCTACGTCTATTTATGTATACACGTCCTGATCTAAATTGTCACTGCTCGCTCCTATGGCGAATAAACTCTCGCGGTTACAATACATTGCAAATGTATAATGCGCGCGATGAACGAGAGAAGCTCAATTCAATGAAAATACATATTCTGGAAAGCAGGCTGCTACGCCAAAGTGTTCGCGTAGAGCTTCCATCGCGTCGGCCGCTTAAACATTAATTTCCTTGATCGACGCATTTTTCATTTCTACGAAAATATATGTATAAAACAATTTCGAAAACGAAAAGAAAACTTTATATTGCAAATGCTGGAACAAATGAAATCATGCCAGACTTAACTGCATTTGCTAACATGATCGTAAATCGTGAAAAAAGAACTACTTCGATACAGGCTAAACCCTTGACGGTTCTCCATTGGAGAACGACGCGGTACAACAACGTTCACGCGAGCGAAGCTTCGAAAACAAAGCGTTTGTCTAGTCTTTTCAACAGAGTTGTACCGTCCTAGAACTTTTGAAATCTCAAGACTCTTAGTTTCACGAACAACACTACGAGGGCCTAGCACACGAATACTTATTCGACGATCGAGGTTGCAAACGATGCCTCGAATCCCTCGGTCGAAAATTACAATACGCTATCGTCTCTCGGAAACGTAAGAGGATAAGACAAGCTTCGACCAGTGCACTTTCCAGATAAGAAGAGAACCGATTTTCCTAAATACGATGCATCGTTTTGCATTACGTTCCAACGTGTTGTAAAAATATATACTATCGTATCGATAGAACGTTCACCGCGTATCGATTGTTACATTTTTCACTATTCCACGGAACTATTCGTACCGGCTCTACAAAAGCTCTTTTCTATAGAATGCAAAATGGCTTCGACGGTACCGAAAAGAGATCGTCGCGGAAACTAGTTGCCCGCGTCCATGGAGGATGAGAGTTTGTTTCCGTTCGGCATCGCGTAGAACTCGCTCAGCAGTTTCATGTGTCTTCCGTTCAAATGGGTGTTCAGACTGGACTTGTGCTTGGTCCTGTACGGGCACAACGGGCAATGGAACTTCGGCTCGACACCGCACTCGTGCTTCAGGTGCCTCGCCAAGCTCGAGTAATAATTGTAGACCTTGCCGCAGTTCTTGCACGGATAGGTCACCCTCTGGCAGTTCAGATATCCTCCCGACGTCCTCCCTTCTGAAAAACACGAAAGCCAGAAGAAACGGACATTAGAGACCGTCGGTAGACCAATGGGACACCTCGATTCGGGACTGGGTTACGTCGCCACGGAAGGGTATAGCCGGATGGTCAGATATGCCCCTTCGACCAAATTGAAAGGCTAATTGACCGTTCGATAGGCCGTCCGGAAAAAACCATGGCAATTTTAACTGGAAGGGTAATTACCGGGTACGATGGAAACGATTTCGCCTAATTTCCCTGTTCGGTCACATACGAAAAGTGGAAAAAAAATCCAACAGACGTCAAATACCCGGATACACGCACCGTAATTAATTCAGATTTTTATGTAGAACGTCCTGATTATAAAAAATCAAAAACCTCAACAAAAAAAGTGGCAATGCATAATCCGCTTTTTGAGGTTCTTTTTTTTTTTTAAGGATGTTCTACTGGATGTATCTGGGTATTTCACATCTGTCAGATTTTTTCTCGAATTTTCGTCTAAACGAAGAAAATAGACCAAAAACTAATCTTTTCCATTTCACCCCATAATTACCCCGGATTCCGGATGTCCTATCGAACGATTCGTTAGCCTTTAGACTCAACCGTTTCGAAGTGTTTGTTAATGTTTATTCATTTGATTTTCAGTATCTTAGTTTCGCCGACCGAGTGTTGGATGAACGAGGGCCTGCGACCCTATGCGATTTACATGCCGTGATCTCGAATCTCGGTCAGCTAAACTGTACTTCCTAGATACGTGGAATATGTCGAGGTATATTTTCCAAACGAACGGGGTGCTTTAGATCTTGACGCGACGCTTGCGGCGAAAGGAAGATCATAGTTTCGTTGGAAGAAAAGGAGATTCAGGGACGATTGCTAGAAAACCATGCGGATTTCGAAGTATCGTTAACTGCTAGGAAACGTTGATCCCCCTGCTAAGCGATCCCGTCCTAGTGGATTCTTCGAGAACTCTCCTTCTTTCAATTTCAACGGGCTACCTTTCGATACTGACAATTGTAGTTGCGAATGTATTTATATTTGTACAACATGCTGCTGCCGTAGCTTTATTTACAGTGATCGTACAGACAGTGGCTAAATTCCACTTGACGGACAATTTAAGTATCACAGAGATGTTCAGAATTTCGCAGGGCTTCCGGTTCTTCGATCGAGTAAGAACCGAAATCCTCGTGCGAGAATTTCTCCATCAGAACCGGTATCCCTTGTTTGCTATATCGATGCAGAACGGATTTCGATATGCAGAAGATCTTCGCCGCCTTCCTCAACGACAGACCATTCGCCACGGCTTCGACGGCCGTCTTCACGTGTTCCATCTCGCACCTGCCGTATCTCCTTCTGAAAGATCTTGATCTTCCGTCTTGCGAATGCGATCCTGCAACACGAGTTCGTCGTTATTACCATTGAACACGATATCGAGCATTGTCCACTGGGAAAGGAAACGAAAGGAGAATTGTTTCTACGAAACGTTTCGAACCCTCCGACGCCGTTAGGTTGCACCGGGGATCTAAGAAAATAAAAGAAACTTTTAGAAACGATCGTATATTGTTACCGTTGGCCAATAACGCAGTGATCGAACAAGGAATCATGTCAGAATATTCGAACGGAAGAACGAAATTTATTCGTAACCGCGTATCACAGTATATCTCTCTTTACGAATAAAATGGAAACTTCTGCTTCGTCGCTATCGACGATCGGTGATTAATCGGGGCAAACAAATCATTGTCCGAGTCCGCTCGATCGTAAGCAAAACATCTTCGTTATTGGTTAAACTTTGCCTCGGGAAGCCAGAAATTTTTAACTTTCTTTCTACAATCCTGTAGATTTTAGCGAGAAAATGCTGAGAATCCAAGTTTTAATGTTAGGAATTCGTTGCGTCGAAAGTTATGCGTGTTTAAAATCGATTGATTTTAAGCGGGTAACGGTGCCGCCATGTTGGCATGTACTATTGGTAAGACATCCGAGTGCATACCAATAGGGCGGCGACCTTACCTGTCAAAAACACAATCCCAAATCTTTATAACTTTTGAATTACTGACATCACCTAGGATTAAAACTTGGATTTTCGGCATTTTTTCGCCAAAGTTTACAGGATCAAAGAACAAAGTTAAAAACCTCTGGTTTCCTGAAAGAAAGTTTATTATTATTAACACCGATGTTCCCGCAGTTTCCTAAGCGCCTCCGTGGATCCTTTTCATGTGGCACTTCAGATTCCATTTCCGGTTGGTCCTGTAGCTGCAGTACGGACAACACTCGGTCTTTTTCTGTCCGCAGGATGCCTTCACGTGCTCGACCAGGTGATGCTTCCGACGATACGACTTCGAACACTTGTAGCACGTGTACCGACTCATGTCGGAAGCCGTGTTTTTCTCGAAGATTCCTAACGGATCGCGTTCACCCTCGAAATAACTGTCGGCGTATCTGTCCGGGCGAAAGTCCGCCGCGTCTGCCACCGTCGAAGGATCGTATACCTGATAATCCTCCCAAACGATCAGTTCACCTGAAACATAAGGTCCGACTCGTCATTCGCCGCGTTCGTTACTCGGACTGTCTACCTTAACTGTCGAGGATTGCGCAACGAAACGACCAGGATTTCGAAGGACTCGGGTTCGTTTATTCGCGTCGCGATTCGATCGTTGTGGACAATCGTCGATCGTTTACAACAAAACCAAACAAACAAACAAAAAAATATATATATAGATATAGATATATAAGAAGATAAGCAATTAGATTCGTTGTTACGAAGATGATAGACAGTCTTACTGGGTTTATTTGCGTGAAACAATATATGTATATGTACAAAACGGACACACGCGGTACTGCACTTGCCTGTGATAACACTGTTCTACACTAGTGTTCCTGGATCCGAGGAATTAGATTCGACATTCCAGAAGTTCGGGAAACTTAGATTCTACTGCAGACTCTCTACTTCGAAACGGAGACTCTGTGACACGCTATTCTTACAATAGAATCGGTGATCTTTTTCTTTTTGTTTTTGATACAACAAAATCTAGTCGCCTTTATTAGCATCGTTGTAATGCATCCTAGTTACGTGTTTCTTCAGATTCGATTTCTTGTAAGTACGAAACGCGCAGAACGGACAGCACTGTTGCTTGTCCTTCCCGCAAAAGATTTTTTGATGCTCGACCAAATGTCCTTTCCGTTTGTAGCTCTTCAAACACCTGAAACAGGTATACTTGTACTCGTGGTGTCTCTCGTCTTGCTTCTCCTCCTCGATCGAGCCTTTCAAGTCGGCGTGCTCGAGATGATCCTCTTCCTCTTCGTCGTCGAAGTCGTCCGCTAGAAATCGACTCCCGTGATCCTTGGTGTCCTCTTCGTCCCTCGCGACGCAATCGTGAAACGCGTCGAGCGTCCGCAGCTGATCGTCGGCCGCGTTCGTCTCGTAGAAATGAAACGACTCTGAAACAAAAGATCGAGCAAAATTAGTTTGGATCTTTCGCGGACGGTCCGCTTCCGCAGGTAACAACGACCCAGGTTAAAACGGAAACATAACGAAACGAATAGAGGACCGTGTCGTTCGAAGAATTCGTCGAGGAAGTCGGATATGTACACAGGTATTTATTTAAAAAGCAATCGGCTGCCGAACATTGTTAGACAGGGACACTTAACCGCTGCGTAGTATAGTTGCTCGATCTATAGATCTACGGATCTATCGAATCGGGTGGATAAGATAGACTAGATCATCATGCATCGTAGACAAGCGACTCGTATATTATTCGTCCTAACATTAATAACAAGTACGACTCCCCCGTTCGCGTTCGTACGACGATACAAAGAATTAGGTGAAATAAACCCGACACTCGTTAGCTACCTCGTGGTGGCTAACTACAGCGATCCACGGATTACCGTCGCCACGTACCAACGTTCGTCATTTGGAGTTTCATTTTGAAGAATTTCTCAATTACAAAACCCCGAGCATTGTACAGTCTCACGATTTCAGTGGAACATTAACAATACGCTTTTCGTCGCAATTTTTCCTGTGATAACTGTGATAAACTTGTGAATTATTTACATTTAATAAGTTTTATCTACACGTCGAAGGAACATATCGGCAGCAAACTGACTTTTCGAGGAAAGATCCCATCTTCCTCGGATCAGCATCGACGAAACGGTTGAGTGGCGCGCGCTAGTCCGTGGATCACCGTGCACAAAACTTGTTCCGAAGCGGGGACGAACGGTTCCGAAGCCAATCGATGTCGAAATTCCAATGTTCTCGTATTTCAATCGGAACCGATAACGCCGACGGTTCGTCTTCTTTTTTTCTTTTTCTCCTACGTTAGATATGATTCGACAATGCGCGATTGGCTCGCAAACGCTCCGCGCGTATATCCACGAGCGACGAGCACTCGAAGCAAATGTGTTTTCCGTTTCTGTTGTCGCTCGCGACGGACTCGTCGTCCATTTTCCAGCGAGCTCGCGCGAATCAACGAAACTTTTGGAAACCGATTTCTCCGTTGATTCGTTTAGCCTCTGATGCGCGTCGAACCGATCGATCGCCGTCCTTGTGAATATCGCTCGTCTCGCTACGTCGAGTATACTCGTTATCGAATTACTCTACACGTTGAAATATAAAATTTGTCTGTCTTAAATGATCCGCTACTTGAAAACGTTCTCGTCGATTTCCGTCAACTATTTATTGCGCGAAGTTATTCAATTTGGTGTTCACGAGGCCGAGCCATTGCTCGAGCCACGCCGCAAAACGAGTTGAGCGTACAACGTCGTAATTATAATATTACGATTTTTAACTTGTGATACTTATTGTGTAGTCTCGAACAATTTCTATAGGAAAAGAGACTGCGAACGCATGCTTATCCATAACTACAACCACTTCGATATCAAACAGGTAGGAAACCGGCTGCTAGAGTTTACTGCACTACGATTAGTTTCGTCGGATACGGTGAAAATTCGCAGATGATAAAACGTGCAAAAAGTACGGGCACGCGATTCGATAAAAACAACGTGTGTTCGAAAACGTAGAAAATAGTCGTCGTTCTAAACAACGAATCACCGATCCTAAGGAAAGGACGAAGTTAACCATCGACTCGGGAACATAAGTTAACCCTTAAATGGTATAACCGTGAATTCAGTTATCGTTCCTTGTCATTTCGTCGAATCTCGACCTCTTCGCCGATCATTTCGACTGCGAACCAATAGAAAAACGAACGAACTTATTTCGATATGTAAAGTACCATTTAACAGTTAATTCACAACACACCGGGCGCCGGTTATCGACGTTCCGATAACTCCGCTTCGTTTCTCCCTACAATATAAAAAGAATGTCCACACCGCAATACGAGCTCCGAAACCGTGAATCAAAATCGATCCTTGTTACATATTATAAAAGAAACAGCCTTTAGACTAGATTCGGTTCAGTTTAAGTATGATCAACGATTACTTTCTCCGTCGATTCGTGATGCTTCTCCTTACAACCGATAAACTCAACGTTACAACGACCCGTCGTCTCTTGTCACTCGAATAGTTTACTTTTGCATCGACCCGATCGTTTGGAACAGGCCTGGGCAACTTCTTCTCCTGGATTCTCTCCGCCTCCTTCTCTCACGCTCCATAGGAGCGTAGTGGAGGGTCTAAGGAGTGGGAAGAAAACTCGTGTCGCCGGATCAAGACTTGTTTCCCCCACTCTAACTTCCCTTTCTACCGCGGGCCGGTCACGCGACACTGTGCGAGCCAATAGTTGCCCAGGCCTGGTGTAGAACTATCGTAACGCGATACATCGTTACGAGTGAAAAATGTCTCGCCAGGTTAAATCGTGGGAAAGTAAGTAACCTTTTAGAAAAACAATCGGATGGAATTAATACAACTACGTGTCGTCTCGTTTTCAATCTTCGTACGCTCCTCCGATGAGAGTAACTCTGTTTTTTTTTTTTTTTTGGTAAATAAAAGGATTCGATTTATACACGTTAACATAAATTTGTTGAAACACCACCCGACCTGTGTAGCTAATCCCAAGAGGCGTACGAAAGTTATGAAACGAAAAGTAACTTAACTCTTTCTTTCCGTGTAATACAAAACAATAAATACTGCAAATGATAATACCAATAATGTTTCCGCTTGATCTGTCTCTCTAAAAGGAAGAATATATCTGTTTCACATTGAATTCATGAGAAGAGCATTGTCCGAATGCGAAATAAAGGAGAAAATAATTTTCTCGTTTATCTCGTCGCGAGTACCAGAGATTTGCGGTTAAACGGCTTCGATTTTTCCGAGCCAAACAAAATAACGCCTCCGTAACGATCTCTAATTAACCGTTTCAGTGTCAGGGGTCAGTTAAAAAATCACGTCGAACAGTGCCGAAAGCAGCGCGATCGCGTTGTTCCGGTTTTTACGTGGAAAAATGCCGGGCGTTTTTCGCGGCATTGTTCGACACGAGCTCCGAATAGAAACAACCACAGGATCCACAAATTTCCGAACCGACGAAGCAAACGTCGACACGAAAGTGGGCTCGCGCACACCGAAAAAGTTACAGGCACCGATCGAACGAAACCGGAACGTCTACGAAAAATTACACCGACACCAAACATCGACTCGCCGTTCTCGCCTCGGTTTCTCCGATCGACTGGATCTCCCTCGATCCCGCCAGATCCCTTGGTACACGGAACACGGTCCCGCTCCGAGTTCTCCCCCATCGTCCGCTGGTATAAAAAATTATTCGACCAAGAGACTCGACGACGATCCCCGTTCAGGAGCGTAGCCTGGTCTACTTGATGTTGTGCACCGAGAGCAGGTGCTTGAGGAACGAGGCCTCGATCCTCGATCTGTAAGGACAGTACTGGCAGGAGAAGTGGGTCTCGTACGTGACCATGCCGCAGCCCATTTTCAGGTGTTTCCGCAGGTTCGACGCCCATGAGTACATTTGCCCGCAACGCGGACAAACGTGTAGCCGTGGCCTGACGATCGGGAACCGAGCAGCGTCTGGAAAAAAATATTGGTTGCAGAACGATTAAAACCGATCGACGGACGACTGCCACCCCGATCCGGATGCGATCGACATGACGTTTGTTTCGCGGTGGGAGAATCGGGAGAAACGGCGGGAGCAAAAAAAAAAGAAGAAGAAGAAGTGTGAGAGAGATTCGCACTGGGAACAGCTTCTAGACACCGAAGCGCATGCGTTGCCGTTTTATCACGGTTGGCATTGACGATTACGAGAGAAAGAGAGAGAGAGAGAGAGAGAGAGAGAGAGAACGAGAGAACGAGAGAAAGAGAGAGACCACGTCGGACCGTTTTTTCTGCGCTCTTCGAGTACCATGGCCGCCATCCGTATTCTTCGTCCACGAGAAGATGGCATTTTCGGGTGAGGGACGACAGGGGATCTCCGAGACCTCACTCTCTTAATGCTAGCGGAGCGAGGACACAGGATTTTTATGGGACCGTCTTCAGATTCGATAGGTTTGTTTGTTTACTTCGAGCTATTGCGAAATACTTGTGGGGTCATCGGGTAGCGGGGCGTAGATACCTACGAGCGTGCCATCTTCTCGTGGACGAGGAATACGCGCTCGTATCGTGTGTTTGCGTGCGATCGTTCCTCCGCCCCCCTCTCCGGCGACTATTACTCGAAAAGAGCATCTTCTAGGTCCTCGAGCGGCTAGAACACAACGATGCGAACACACCTGTACTCGTGCACGCGAATACTCACAAGCTCGGCGACCTTGGACACTGTTGCGTTTACGTCGATTGTACTTGTTAAGCGTTAATACCTGAAAAGAACAGCTGCCCGTTATGGTTCGAGAACGGGGTGCGAGGCTGTATATCGTATGCGAGAAATCAGCTTTATTGTGCACATCCATCGATCGAGTACATTGTCGGAGGAACGAGGTGGGGGGAACGTACATGTTTAATAATCCATTCGAATGACTCGATGTTTACAGAGCAAGTGTTTCTTCAGGTTCCCTTTAAAATTGGACTTGTAGTCGCAGTACGTGCAGAAAAAGTTTGGCGGTTTGCCGCAGGCCATTCGCTGATGAAGCCTGAGACTCGTCGGCCAGCAGAACGATCGCTGGCACCGTTCGCAGATGTACTTGTAGTTGTGCTTCATACCTGAAATCAAAATTATTAGTTAGTGGATGGTCACGTGCCAGCGTACTGCTTAGTCCTTGTCGGTAATATAACGACGCGTGATCGATACCATACGCGACGTTACCTCGGTAATCGTTTATTCGTTGAAAAGTTAACAAATAGACACGTCCTACGCGGGACGCTAACTAAATACATATATACAACGCCCAAGTTAGTTTCACACTCTGTTGTATACTCTGATTTCTTAAATATTAATCCCTTGCACTAGCAGTTATTCTAAGATTGCAACGATTGGAACCTCCTCGGCAGGAGGACAAGAATTTCACTTCAATTTCAAAAGAAATTAACAACACATATGTTTAGTAGATTTTGTTCTCCGTCACGAGTCTGGCTCGATAGTAGAGGGGTTCGGCTCGAAGTTTAATCGTGTACTGTAACAAACAAAAACGTGCACATCGCGACAGTACAAAAGCCGATATTCTAGAAAATGTTAACTGAAACCCAACGGGATCAAACGAAAAGAAAGTGTAAAATAATATTTTCATGTCCGAAATGCACTTCTCCGCGAACCGTTATCCTTGAGCCCGGTTCTGCTACCGGCAATTAAACAACTCGTTTCAGTGACAATTGGTTCCGCGCTAATCCAGGAAACTCCATAGGTGTTGCAACATCTCGGAAACGGCCTTCGACGTTAACGAAGGTCTCGTTAAATTATGAAATCAGAGAAACAAAGGGTACAAAGAACAACAGGCTCTTATTGAAAGTTTGTTAGTAATCGTGTGTACATAATTAACAGTTTGGTGAACAGGAGGTAACGCAACTGATAGCGCGGCGACGAAGGGAGAAGCAAAGTTCAATCTACTCGACATCCAAGATGAATACGAAGAATGTGTTTCTGCAAGCTGCTCTTGTACTTGGTTCTGTGCGGACAGTACGGGCAACATTCCTTCGGGTCTTTACCGCACTCGACCCTCAAGTGGTTCTTCATGTTCCTGAGCCAACGATACCCTTTGTTGCATCTCGGACATCTGAAGCAGCCCGGTCTTCTGTCCAAACAGCCGCTGCTCCTCTGCGGTACTTTGTAACTACTCGATGTCAACGGAGCCTTGTGCTGGTTAAACGATCTTCCGTAATAATGATAATCCGACCAGGAGAGATCTGGAAAAAGAAAGGAAATATAACATTCTCTGGTTAGACCGTCATTAATTTTCCACCGGATGATCACAGAGGATTGAAACACCTTTCGGAATGTGGTACAGGGTGATTCGAATCGATACGACGCGTCTACGGTCGAATTAAACGTGAAAAGAAATGCCGGGGAAGAAAGTCTAGGACTTTCTGACGCGTGTACCTCGTTACTTTAACTGTAGAATTCTCTTGGGAGTCAATTTTCAACTACAGATATCAATGCATTACACGGTATCGCTGGATGGATCGTAACGAGTACAAACCGAGCGGTTATAACAGTCGACGAACATAAAGGAGGAACAGAAACAGTCACTCGCAGGAGTGTGTACGTTCAAGTGCTTTATAAACGTTGCTTTTTATTTCTCGATCAATTTGGCACACGCTTACAGGCTCGCAGGTTACACGTGATTAATGCGATCGCAAGGGAGGAGATCGTCTTTATTCGCGGGGAACAGAATGATGGGACAACTATGTGGTTCTAGTATATCGCATTACAAGACACCATTGCGGTTCCTAAAAAGTGTAGAAACATTTTTCTACGCTTCGATTTCCGTGCTGTCCGTCTGCGGGTTAAACTTCACTTTGGGGTGCCAAAAATTGTCAACTTTTTTCAATATTATCCTATAGATCTTGACGAGAACATGCCAGAGATATGAGTTATAATGGCCGGAGGTCATCGATTCAAAAGTTGTACGCGTGCGAAGTTGGCCGATTTCGTTTTTGACAGGTCAGAACGCCACACGCGCATGCAAGCAGCCATTTTAGAGCGGTAACTCGAATTCCTGATACCTAAATTCAGAAAAACCCGCAAAACACCTAACCCGGAATAAGGAACTCGAATTCGCCGTAAAAATCGCCGCTTTTACGTCCGTGTGCTATCTCCCAGCGGATCCACCCCGTAGAAACCGATACGGCGACCCCCAACCTGTCAAAAACGCTTGAGCCTTTCTGACATTTTCTCGATAAAATCTCCATAGGATTATATAAGAAAAAGTTGAAAATGTTTGATCCCCCAGAGCGAAGTTCAGCCGTTCTATGGAATCTTTGCCAAGTACGTAACTGTGGTTAGAAAATGATTCGTGGAAGTGGCGGGGACATTGATCACTTGGCGGAGATGCGTCGCTGTAACTCGGAACGTACGAAATGTCTTTGAAAGAACGACACAGAACAGTTCTACCAATTCTCATGCTTGGTAACCTTCCGTTCTAAGACACGAAAGATTTCTGAAGGTTAATTTAACGTAAAAAAAAAAGAAAGAAAAAAAAACGAAAAAGAGAAAGAAATCTCTCAGTTCGCGTGCAGCGAAAGTAATATTAGTACAAAGTCCATGCACGTTCGTCGCCGGGCAACATTCTTTTCTGTCCAGTGTATGGCCACGCGGTTCAGGGCCGAACAATCCGATTCCAATCAACGGAAGGGATCAGAGTAACTGGGAGAGCCACGTTTCATAGAAAGAAACAACGAAAGTCTCCACCGAAAAGCGTCGACAGTTTCGAACGGTAACAGAAAAGAGTAGTGTCTCGAATCGAGTCCGTGGCGTTCTAAATGCTGCTGGAGAACACGTTCTTGCCCGGATGATTCGTTCTAATGTGCTGATAGAGATTTCCCCGTTGCTTGGTTCTGTGGGCGCAATAGGGACACTTGAACTGCGGCTCCTTGCCGCACTCGTGTCTGGTGTGTCTGACCAAGGTAGCGCGATGCTGGTAACCCTTGCCGCAGGTCTCGCACCGATACGGAAAATCGACGCGTTTCGCCATCCAGAAGCTGGCTAAGTCTTTGATCAGCGGCATCATCGGGTAATTGCAATCCCTTTGGTAGCCTTTGTGCAAGGGAATGCACGGGATCGGTGGTAGCTCTGCAATAAAGAACAAGAAGAAAAAAGAATGTGTTAGTAGACGGCCAGAAGAAAACGAACACTTCGTATAGGATTTATTGTTTGTTTGTTTTTTTTTTTTCAGTGAAGAAACCCAAAAAACAAGAAAATGATCGCAAAAACCATAGTTTAATCGTGACGCCGCGTTTTAAACGTATACTCGCTTCGGTGTCCGTACAGCTTAACCGTGTTGGCATCGACGCACGACGATCGAACATCCTGCGTTCGTGGCAGGGTCGAGATCCGTTCAAAGGTGGGACCGCGGAACTCTGGAAAACTCGTATTTGCTATGAGAATGCGAAGAACGGGACGCGCACGACGTGTCATGAATGGAATGTTTATTTCATTGCTCGTGGATACAGTACATCAGCGGTGAGAACGCATCGTCGCGGGTGCGAGACATCGGAGAAAAGCTCGGTGTGTGGATAGTAACGAACAGAAAAGACGCATCTCGTTAATTCATCAGAGTGATCACGTAAACTCTCTCGGTCGGATGTTTGCTACGGATGTGAGTGTAAATTTGTGACGTCTGCTTGTTCCTCTTGTCGCAGTAGGGGCACTTGAATCTTGGCTCGCGTCCGCACTCGTATCTGTAATGGCGGTCGCGATTCCACTTCAAAGTGAAGCCGTTCGCACACTTCGAACAGAAAAATATCTTCTTTCTCTTTCCCGAGGCATCGTACTCTTCGACCTGCTGGCCCGGCGGAGCCCTATTCATAAACGAATCCATCGCGTATGGACCTGAAAACAAATGGCGTTCCGTGAATCACGCGTGAGAAGTTCCTCAATATGTTCCTCTTTTGTTTTAGACGAAACATTTCTTTTGGACAATGACATTCCATTTTTTAGACGAAACATCTTAAAACGGGTCTAGGAAAGAAGTCTGGGAAATAATTCTGAAATTAACCCCTGGAGTGGCTATGGGGAATACAATCGACTCGACTCGACGTACATATTCGCATAAAATTAAATAACGTCGGACGCTGTGTCGATTATATTCGCTTGCCTTTGGTAACAATAATGATAATTACGACAGTTTTTTATTTTATTTGTAACGCCTATGACGCCAGAATGCCTATTCGCACAACGAAACAACCAGTTGGGAGACCAAAAAGAAAAGACGGACGAGATTATCCTTTTTGGACGAAAAGCTCAGGGAGAGAGGGTATGTAGCAGCCTGTCGGAAAAATATGAACGCTTCGTACCGGGGGATGGTTTATATGCTCGGTCGAGGAACCGAATATGATCGATACCGTCGTACTATAATCGCGACCACGTTGGACCAGTTTATCAGTCGATCGTTTACGAAAAGAACGCATTTATTCGGATACAAAGGGAACTGTACGAAAATATCAACAGGCTCGCGTGTTCTTTCTCATTTCTCCCCTTGATCAATTGCCGGCCATGTTGTACACTTCGAGGACTGCGGCGCGTTGCGACGGGTGACGGGTCCGGATGTGTCGGTGAATCTCTTCGGCGCTGTTGGCCGAGGTGTCGCAGTAAGGGCACATTTTCTTCGGGACGAAACCGCAGGCGGTCATCATGTGCGTGCGGAGATCGCGCAGGTGATCGAACTTCATGGCGCATTTCGGGCACAAGTTCGACGTGGCCGAAATACCGACGCGTCTCGTGTCATTGTTCTGCGGCGATCTGCGCGGCCTGTTGCCCTGACGCGAACCTGAAATCGAACGGACCGATTAGAACCTAAAAATCGCTTTTCTCGAGGAGAACCAACGAACCTGTGTTGTACTCCAACAAAGCTGTGTACCACGATAAGACATAGAATTCACGAAGCGTACTTTGTAGTCGCTTGGCGCTGGTGTTTCGTTCACGCATACATACATACAATATATGTATACGTATATGTATGTGTATATACGTATACTTATATAACACGAGGAGTAGGTTCCGGCCATCTTTAGTAAAAAGCAGAATCTTCCTTTTCGACATAAAAATTCGTACCGACTCGTCCGTCGATAAGAATCTTCGAGATGACGGACTCAAAGGGAGATGGTTCAAGCAGAATCGAACACGCGTACGCACTGCTTCGAGGCTTTTTCCTTAGAATTTATTCCGTCTAATATTTTCTTGTCCACGTACAATAAAATTGCGGCAACAGAACGGGTGAATAGAAAACGAGAGATTTAAGTAAAATAATCTTCGAGTACTTTGTAACGTTGTTCGCCGATCGGCGAGCGATCGGAGAAGAGGCGCGGGTCCTTGCGATCTGTATCCTCTGTTCATGACACATTATTTACACACCCGGAGGGGCGAACGACACATTGTACGATACTCGACGCACAGAAATTCGATTCTTCGCTTTCGTTCCCGTGCGTCGACGTGGACCCGTGCTGCCCAGCGATAGGAGCCTCTCGCCGTTGCTATCAAAAAGGACGGCGGTAATGACCAGAAACATTCGACTCGGATCAGCGGCCGACAGACTTCAGACTTTTCCTGATCTCCTCGGCGATCGGGAGGTGTTGGACAGCACGGACGTAGCACACGGCGAAAACGGCCCTAACAGGAACGTATGGCGGGCGCGCGCGCGCGCAGGGAAGAAACTCTGCTTACAGATTAATTCAGATCGATCACGTAGACGTTCTGACCGCGATGGCACTGTCGAATGTGTCTGTAAACGTGGCCGCGTTGCTTCATCCTCGCGTCGCAATAAGGGCACTGGACTTTCGGTTCCTGGCCGCACTCGAACTTGGTGTGCCTCTTCAGGTGCCACGCGTGGATGTAACTCTTGGAGCACCTGGAACACGTGTGCCTCTCGATGTCCCGCAGCGTGTTGCTCCGCCGCCTTCTCGCGCTCAGAGGCTTCTCTTCCTCGTAGTCGAAGTCCTTCGACTCTTCCATCACCACCGAGCAGAAGCTCTCCAGATCGGCCTCGAGCTTGATCCTCTTGACATCTAAAAAGAAAAAGAGAAAACGAAGAGGCAATTAGATGGACCGTCGACGGACCGCGCGGAATCGCCACGGGCAGGGAGTCGAGAAACGGAAAGCGATTTTGCGTTGCTTTGCCGTTTCCGTTCGCGCGTTATCGGCCTGCCGTCGGAAACTGCTGTTATCGGTTACATCGGTACGCCGCTGAACGTGGAACGAAGGCGAAGATCGGGATCGAATGTACGAACCATCGGGGTTCTCGTGCGTTCGAAATCGACTGAAAATCGCGCGAGCCGAATCGAGCTCGGGTTGTCACGATTGTACGCTGCTGGGTAGAGTCTCGTCGCCTCCACTGCTACGACACGTTCGACGATACTCTAACGTCTGATCAGGCGGAGTCGGTACCGTGACGTTTACTGGCCCCGATCTCCCTCCGTTCTGCTCCGTTCGAGTACGTCACCCGACTGTATTCCGGGAAAAATTCGAGCGGCTTTACATTTCTTTCTCGACCCGTCCGTGATCGAAAAATCCGAATGCTATCCCCAGAATTAGTCGTTGGACACCTAGCGTTTCGTTAGAGGGGACAGTTCTCGTTGACCGAAACCGGCAACTGCAGTCAAGTATAGCCAATCCACTGCGAGAAACGATGATTCCGAATCAGCATTACACAATCCTGTGAACAACAGACACATTTACCGATTAAAGTAACTAAAGTCGCACCAAGATCGCTATACTTGCACCACGATAAACCAAAGAGAATCCGCACTGTGGCCATCCTCGGTCGACAGTGGGGCGTCGAGAACGCACGATACTCGACGGTGTACATCGAGCAACGTTCGGTCTCGCAGGAAACGGTATCGCGAATAGGTGCTCCAGAAACCAGGTAGCATCGTAGGAATGCTTTTATTCGATCACATGTACAATTGACAACAAAATTCTGGCGATCGCCGATGTCGTTCGAGAATTTATATACAAAAATGATACAGCGTAACAACGAGCGGGAGAGGGAGGGGAGGGAGACATTCGAGAAGATCGGGACAGTCCTTTTTGGTTTGTCCACCTCCTCCCACAGCATCCCCCCAGTCGCCGTTGTTAAATATTACAACCAGGGAGGGTGGTCGGTAGTATTGGGAGCTGTAAACAAGTGACTTTTCGCGTCGAGAGATCGAAGTCGCGTCGTAAGATCGATCGTGCCCGACGACGATCAGGGCGAGTCGATTATGTAGATCCGCTGGCCCGAGTGTTTTCTACGTATGTGCTCGTTCACGTGAGCCCTCTGTTTGCTGCGGTTCCCGCAGTACGGGCACTTGAACCGCGGCGCGACACCGCACTCGTATCGCAGATGACGCTTCAGGCTTTTCACCACGGTGTAACCGTTCCCGCATTTCGGGCACACGTAGTTGCTCCTCCTGGCTGTCCGGTGTCGCAGGGACCCGTACACGTCCTCGGACTTCATTGCCTCCCGATACACGTCCGCTCCGTAATTCCCGTACAGGAGGCAATACGAGCGATCCACTGAAAACAGACGAACAAGTCGGTTAGACGGAGAGCAACGATTGCGGAACCCGCGGTGAGATTAACCCCTCGGACACCGGAGAATTTTCTGCACGGCAGCAGCGGAACCGGGCATACCTGTCACCGGATCGAAACTTGTCTCCCACTCTACCCATCCCCTTCTAGGCTATTCGCCCATTTTCCGGAGCCGAGCATCCTAGATTTCCCCTAGACTGCCGACAACTCGAGCGACAGCCTAGCCTGTTTATGTGCGCGAACTGCCGTGCGTAAGCCGCCACTGTGAGTAGGCCGTGCACGCAAAAAGCTCCACGCACGCAAACGCTAGCAACGCCGGGGTATGTATGTACACCGCTGTTACGTACCGTCCGAGCTCACGCACACTGTTACACCGCTCTTATGTGGGCCCGAATGACCCGGTTCCGCTGGCCGAGGGTCAACGGGGACTCTCCTGGGCAATGGCAAGGCAATAGGCTAGGCGAAACAATGTTTCTGGATAATCCTTGTCGAGCTGTAAAATATACTAGCATTTTGTATTTAGTTCGGGTCAAAGGTTTTCTGAAAACTGGACATTTGGAAAGGAATACTTGAAGGACAGTGATTATTTTATACATCTTTATTGTCCGTCTTAAAAATTGCTGGGCCGAAGGTTTTCACGGAATAAAGCTTGAGAGGGATTCTTAGAAGATGGTGATTTGTGTTTTAATAGGTATCGTTGCATCTTTATTTCTTTCTTATTACATAGCATTGTATTCTGCAACACAGCCATATGCGTAGTAGTATTTCAGTTTGTTAAATAAATGTACGTTTATTCCTGTTTTACGCTGTACGAGAAGGGATTAAATATGTGATCGGCGAGATGATTTTAATGTTCGCAGCTTGCAGCAATGGCCGAGGATGTCGAAGAAGACTGAAAATATTCCAGATGCGATCATCCGATCGTAGGATACAACATACCAACACCTAGATAAATACCTAAGCGATTCGTCACCTAATTACACGAAGAAATGAAATTGGTCTCGTTCATTGAAAAACTGAATACAAAATGCTAGTATAGGAATCTCTCCCGGAACAATGAAGTCGAAATCACGATCATCGCTGATCGTTCAAAACCTTCGCTTCCAGTCGCGTTTGGGGCCGACGATTCTTCCGAGAAACAGAAACGGAAGATCGCGACTAAAACGAAACTTTTACGTAAAAACCGGTCCACCGGTGGAAACCGCCACAGCGCTGCACTTCTGTCCATTTTTACCTTCGACGTGTCGTATCTTCGCAAAGGCATGAAGAACGGTACACGCGCGTCGTGACAGAAACGAACTCTGTTTATTCTTTTGCATCGTGGATACAGTGCGGTGAAGCGTGCGATCAGGAACGTGGATCGTTCTCATCAAAAAGCTGATCGATCAAACAAATTGGTGAAAACAAAACAAAAAAAAAACATAAATAAAAACAACAAAAAAAAAAACAGAAAACCCAGTCGCGTACAGAGTCGCGTGGAAGTTTTCAAACTTTCAAGTCGATCACGAAGACTTTCTCGTTCGGATGCTTCTTGCGAATGTGACAGTAGATCTGCGACGTCTGCTTGCTCCTCAGGTCGCAGTACGGACACTTGAACCGCGGCTCGTGCCCGCACTCGTACTTGTAATGCCGGTTCCGGTTGCTCTTCAGGGTGAACCCGTGCAAACACTTCGGACAATAAAACAGCGTTTTCGGCGGCGTTTGAACAGCGAAATCCTTGCTGTCCTCGCCGGGCACGACCAGGTTCATCAGCGAGTCCAGCATTTTCAGATCTGAAAACAAATAGCGTCTCGTGAACCACCGTTCCACTTTGACCCCGAAGAGCGACAAGCTTCTTTCCCCCGTTATCTCGGCCGCAACATCGTAAATGCTGCTCGGTTCGCTTGTCGTCGGCCTAGACGACTAGACGGGACAGAGGCGGGGAGTAGGTGACCACCCATGAACAGAAAGCACACAAAAAGGCGGGGGTTAATTAATCGCTGGGTTACAACTCGAATAGGACACGTTACACGAGGAAGGCCGACGTGATGTTTTGCGGCATGCGATCTGCGGCTACAACACGAATCGACGTAAGTCACAATTTTTTACGAGAACAAAAAAAAGAGAAATAATATGTGCTTCGAGAGACGAGAGAACAGCGAAGAAATTTATTCTCGAAAGAGGAAAATAATGACACGCAGGGCACGCTACCGAGAGTCCATTTCACCTTGTAATTAAAATCGCATAGCGTTCCGGAGAAATGACACGACTTACGTCGTTGGAACTTTCAACCATAAATGTAGGGGGGGTAGGTGGGTGTATCGGGAGGATCCGTAGTGGAGCAAACAAAGAAATTTAGAGAGGAATCTAACAAAAAAAAAAAAAAAAGAAAAAAGAAAGGAGAAACATAAAACAAGTCGATAATAAGAGTTCCCGATGAAGCGTAGGTACAGTGACTGAGATATTTGAACATTGATTTATTTGTATCTTACAATTCCACAGCGACGATATACGATCACAAAACATCGTGGAAAGTGTTCGAGGGGTGTCGTGGGTAAAGGTGGGGGGGGGGTGGGGGGTTGGAGCGAAATAGTAACTGTTCAGACATCGAATGTTATCTCGCGCGAACATTAAAGCCGAACTTCTCGAACGTAAATCGATTAGAAGATAACGTTTTCGTTAACGACATATCGCCGCAAACGGTATATTGCCTAAGGACCCCGTTCCTAACGGCGAGCGCACGCTTGTAAACGCACTTAATCTACAACATCGTTTAATTATATCACAGCAACAAAAACAGTCGGCCACTAACGTCGAACGTCTAGGTGCGAATTAGAAACGACAGGAATTAAAACGATAGTCCTCGTCGCGACGCGAACAACGACGCTTTGGTTTCTTCTCTTATTCTTTTTTTTTTTCTTCCCGTATGCGGGGAGGATGGGAAATTAGTGGGATGGGGAGGGTGGTGGGGGTGAACCGATCGAACGATCGAGGTTCCAGTCGCCGCCATCTTTGACCGGCAGAACGTTCGCGCAACAACTCGTTCCTCTTTCTTATCGGACTCGACGCGATTTCTGACCGATTGGAAACGGGTTCGCGGTGTGTTCGAACGAGAGATAGGGGGAAAAGAAAGAAATCCGGAAACCAATGCTACGAAAAAACGAATAACGTTCGTCCCGACCGCCTCTTCATCCTGTACCGTATTGTTTCGGACCTTCCAAAAATCGAATTGGTACCGATTCAGTCTTGTTACGCGACCGTCGAACGGTGCGCTTCCATTTCGACTCCTGCCTCGTCGACATACAAATACAACGCAACGCATCGGACGCAAGAAATAACAATTAACGTGTCTAACGAACACACATACGCCTTCGAAATATGTTACCGTAATCGTGACGCTACGGGCCCCGCGGGCTCTCGCCGCGCTCGTTCGCCGCACGCTGAGCAACGGAAGTGCAATTTCATTTTTTTTTTCTTCTTCGCTATTTTTTACGAACATCAAGAGGGTGTCGTTATCGTTTAATTAGTATCGTTACAGCTAGATCGTTATGAATTACGTCACCTTAGAAAACGTTACAACTCCGTACGGGACGCCTAGGAATCGAAACCATCGGGCTCGCCTCTGCCACCTTAACCGTATAACGCATTATCATGGAACTTTTTAAATGCACTTGTACTCAAAAACGCCTGCCACAACCCGTTCGCTCGCTCGCTCGCTTTTATTAATCGCTCGACTCGCATCCGTAAACGAATTCAACGGTCGCTCTAAAAGCACGGAATCAATGTTTAACGCACAATCAACTAATATAACCGAGCCTCTAAACCCGCGACTCGACAATACGCTTGAGCATCGTTCTTGTAAGTCATTTTTTTTTGTTCGTTTCTTTTTCTTTTCTTTTCTTCTTTTTCCGTTTGCTTTCCGACATTCCGTGAAATGATCCGTCTCCCCTTAACTTTATAAAACATTTTAAAAATTCTTTTAACAACGAAAAATATATATATGTATGTGTGTATATATATATATATATGTATGTATGTACGTATGTATATATACATAAATTATACTTCTTTGCCTAAACCGAATCAGACCCGTAGAGCCTCATGTGGTTCGGTGAGTTTCCTTTATTTTTTTTTTCGCTTGCTTGCTTTGCCGAGCACAAGCTTCCGCGGTTCGATCCCCGTTTCCCCGTTCCCCATTTCCGGTCGCGGCCGCCACATGAGCTTCCGGGTTATCCCGCGACCAACCGAGATCATGGTTACCAGGGACGGTGGATCCATTCTCTCGAAGGCTGATGACCGTTTCGCAGAAAACCGGTCGATTGTCTTGAATGTATTTATAGTAACCGGATTACATGCACAATCTTCTCGCCCGACCCCCTTCCTCGAACGTCATCGTAGGAATGATTAAAGGATTTTAAGCACGTTGTCGAGTCTCGCGACGCGCACCTTTTCTCGATCGAAGATTCTGCACCGGAGGGAAATCGAAAAAGTGGTTGATAGCAATCGAGTTCGAGTACTGGACGAGTAGTTGAGTTCGTGGACGTTTCAAAACCTACCAGAGTCAAAGATAGTTGAAATATCGTTAATCTAATAGCAGAACGCGCGATTTTCGTTTTCCCTTTGGGAATCGATTGGAAACTATTCGAATTTTTGATATTTCACTTCCCATCGAGAACCATTGTACCGGTGCGCAGTGTCGCCGGATCAAGACTTGTTCCCCCCACTCCTGCTCTTCCGCCGCGGCCCGGTCACGTGACGCGTTCGGTCTCTGTCGTGCATACCTCGGTACTGGCAGAGAGAGAGAGAGAGAGAGAGAGAGAGAGAGAGAGAGAGAGAGGGAGTAATTTTTTCGCCTCGATTCGCGCTTCCTCCCCTGATCCAGCGACACTGCTCTAGCGGGTAACTGGGATTGGGCCGCGAGACTCGACACGATCTTGTCACGACAACAGCCTCTTAAGCTGCGTACAGACCTCCTGAACATTTCGACGAACATTGCGCCGAACAGCGCGCCGAACAGCGAACGAAACGCAAAGTCGACATTCATTTCGGCGCGATTTCGCGTTTCGGACGCTGTTCGGCGCGATGTTCGGCGCGATGTTCGTCGAAATGTTCAGGTTTGTGCGAGGCTCACCCGTTTGCGTTCGTGCGCGCGGTCGATCCATCGCTTGTCGGTTTTTCGACATACATCAAAGGCCTCGTACAAACCTGAACGTTTCGACGAACATTACGCCGAACGGTGCGCCGAACATCGCGCCGAACATCGCGCCGAACAGCGTCCGAAACGCAAAATCGCGCCGAAATGAATGTCGACTTTGCGTTTCGTTCGCTGTTCGGCGCGCTGTTCGGCGCAATGTTCGTCGAAATGTTCAGGTCTGTACGCAGCTTTAGGAAGCGACATTCTAAAAACCCCGAACCGCGTTGCCCGTTCAATTCTCGTACTTGAGGTGCACCACGTAAACCCGCTGGCCGGTGTGCCTGGTCCTGATGTGGGACATCACGTTGGACGTTTGCTTGCTACGGAACTCGCAATAAGGACACTGGAACCTCGGCGCTTGGCCGCACTCGTACTTCAGATGCCTGGTCATGTTCCCCTTGACGGTGAAGCAACGGCCGCACTTCGGGCAACCGAACGGCTTCCTGAAGCAATCGGCGAACGATCCGCCCTTGGCGTAGGCGTTCCTGACCCTGGCCTGCGCGTAGTAATTCGGCAATGGCCTCGGGACCGAGCTGCCGCCGCCGGTTTCGCCGCCACCTTGACTACCGGCCTCCCCCCTACCGTTGCCCTCGCTGTCGAACGCCTTACAAGATTGTAAAACGAAGTTTAGATCCAACTGTGGTGCTGCGGCATAGAAACCTGAAACTTCAAGATCGGCTCGTTAGTCCGTGGAAGCGTCGATTCCCGACAGAATTGCTGAGAGAAAGAGAAAGGGAGAGAGAGAGAGAGAGAGAGAGAGAGTTAGAGATAGAGATAGAGATTGAGAAGGAGAGAAAGAGAGAAAGAGAGAGAGAGTTGGATCGACAGAGGATCGAGGAATTGGTCCGATTAAGACCATATCCTTGTCCCGAAGCTTCCCCAACCAGGGAATCGTTTCGGTGGGGATCTGGATCTAGGGTGTCTGGTCTATGCATGCGTCGGAAGAGCGTTAAAAAGAAGGGATACCTTGATGGATTGCGGATGATCTTCTAGACGAAAACACGTCGATTACCAGATCGTTCTTCGAGTGTGCTTAAATGATCGCGCATCGGTGTAAGCGCGACTCTTAATACGGACACGAATTTATTTACTATACGATAGCATCTACGCGAGAAGGTTTGTTACCTCTTAATCTACGATTAACGACAGAGCTCTCTAGAAGAAACTTATGAGATTGAGATCGTTGTTGCGACTGCAGTCTTCGGGTGGTGACGATTCATCTCGTATATCTGGTGTCCGGTTCTCGCGGAAGAACACAGAGGAATGATTTTACTTACGTGGTAGATAGTGTGTAGGTGTGCGCGCGCGCGCGGGTGAGCTAGGGTTTCAGAGAACGTGAGAGAGAAAGAGAGTGAGAGAGAGAGAGAGAGAGAGAGAGAGAGAGAGAAATAGATGAAACTACAATGAATTTTTTGGTTTTTAATTTTGTTATTTATGAAAACATTCTCCCTTCTTTCCACGGCGAAATGTACAAGGGAATCGTTGGAGTCTCCTGGACGAGATCCTCGAGCGAAAACGTTCCTACGATCTTGCGTGTTGTCTCGAGATACATCTTCGAAAGTCGGAGAGCGCGTGTGTGCAACAGATACAAGGTACAGTCCCACAGAAAGCGAGCGTAGTCGTTTTAAGCGAACATCTAAGTTAATTTATATCCGCGGGACTCTCTGTCTGTAGAGACACGACGGCGGTGCATTTTCCTCCGAGATTTAGAGCTTCATGTCGAAGATGAACACTTCCTCTTCCGGATGTTTCTTCCGGATGTGGGCGTAAACCGGCGAGGTTTGCTTGCTCCGGAGGCCGCAGTACGGACACTGAAACCTCGGCTCGTGACCGCACTCGTAGTTCACGTGGCGGTCCTTGTTCCTCTTCAGGGTGAATCCGCGGCCGCACTTCTGACACTGGAACGGTTTCTTCTTGTCGCACGAGTTCATCTTCAGATTTCTCCGTTTCACGCTTTTGCTTGACTCCAAACTACGCTTCCCGAATGCCCCCGGTCGACCTTTGCAGATCATACTTTGCCCAACCGGGAGCGGTAGAATCTGGAATCCTGAAACACGGAGACACGTCGACGCTGAACACTCGGACGGTGGCTAGAACTGAGAAGGCTTTCGCGATGGCCCATCGTGCGCGATGCGCATCGATTCCACCGAATGCAACGCGAAAACGCTCTCAAGATCGTATCGGGCCCGCGCGACATCCAATGGATCGGACGAAGAATGCGAGCGCGCTGCATTCGATGGAATTCGGGTTCCACCGTGTTTCGAACGCCATAAAAATTACGATACCGCGGTACGTTACGAGGATCTGCGTTTGGCGACAGCTCGCGAAGATAAAACCTACTGTTTCGAATCGAGTGGAACGCGGAGCAGCAGGTTTACTTATCCGTTCCTCGAGAGTCGGCTGCAGAGTCGCCAGATTAACACTTTTGTCCCACTCTACTCTTTTTCCCCTCTATTTCCCCGCGCTTCCGTCGCGGCACGGTCGCGTAACGCGTTTATGCTCCGTCGCGTGACCAATCCTGTACTGGCAGAGAAAGAGAGGGTGGGTAACTCTATTTCCCCTCGATTCGAGCCAATTCCCCTGATCTGGCGACACTGGTTGACAGCGCCGTTGACAGCACCGTCGACAGCACCGTCGACGTCGTCTGCTGAAAAAAAAACATCGAACAACACATGAGAACACAGATTATACGAGCAGACTCGACGAGACGCAACAACGTATCAAGGGATCGAGATTAATCGGACTGGTTTTCCGTTGATCATCGAGCTTTATTACGAGACACAGTTTAATTAGTTTGATCGTCTAGACTACAACCGGAAGAACCCGTTCAGCTTCCAGTCCCAGAACATCTGTGCCATTTGGGGATGGTGGACGCGCAAGTGTCGGATCATATGAGCCTTTTGGTAGTTCTTCATCGTGCAATGGGGACATTCGAATCGCGGCGGTTGCCTGCACTGATTCCGCAAATGGGACAACATCGATTTCTTCCATTTGTAAAGATTGTGGCAACTCGGACATTCGTACATCCCGTTGCGTCTGATGATCATAAACTCCCGGCCGGACCGACCGTGGAACCGCTCCACTTTCGTCACTTCTTTAACGTCTCCTGAAACAGAGAAAAAGGGAGACAGATCGTTAATAAGAATCCACGGCAGCGCGAAACTCTCGCCGTGTCTCGGTGGGACGCCATCTTCGATTCGATGAAGCTTTCTAACGGACGCGAACCAACGCGAATAGACAAATTCCAAATTGCCGACAAAACGAACTCTCAAGGTTTCATGTTTTTCAGGATTTCAAGGATGTACATGTATTTCTGTATTTTCTTTCTTTTTTTTCTTTTTCCGTTTGCCGCTTTCACTCGTAGCGGTAAAATCCACAGACATTTATTAAGCTGCAACAAAACCGAGGTCGGACAATAGTCGTCGACGGACATTCACAGTTTCACCGAACAGGTAAGTGGAAATTGTAGAGATCACAGAAGACTTATAGATTAGTTTTTATAAATTCGATACAGGAACATTGTAAGCCTAAATCTATCGAAACAGACCGACTGGGAAGGTCTACGGTACGCCCCGAAAAGCTTATACTCTGCCTTTGACGCTTCCTCTGCACTGTGTCTATCAGTCCTTTACACTGTCACAGATAAACAAAAATTACTAGGCTCGTTTCGACGTCGCATTTCTGGAACACAAATTGTGTCGCGTCATTGTATCGATTAGAAGTCAACTGGATATTTATAATAGTGCGGCGACGTTTCTGGAGTGTACACTGTTCTACAATGAGCGGCCACGTGGCAAAGGTAAATCAGGCTTCCCCCGGTCAAAAAGTAAGCAAAACTGACCGCTGGTGTGGCTTAATCTTTTTATTTATTTATACAAGAATAGACATTCTCTTGCGCGACTGTCAACTATCGTTGATATTTAAGACAAGTTTGGCTAGACACTGCCATCGGTTCTAAACAGTTACTTTTCACCCGGGAGAATTCAACTTACCTTGTCCAACACACGAATCATTGCGTAACACTGTACAAATCCCGCGATCGATTGTGTTGTTACTAAACTCGAAGATTACTTGAAAATTCTGTACAGTATTCTCCCCGTAATTGCCGAAAAACATCCCTACCGTAACTGTCAAAATGTTATCCCCACCACTGGGAGGGGATTCCCCAAGAGATGTATGTACATATTACGACTGTAATCGTGATGGTAATGATATCGTGTTTTGTGTCGTTTTAATGAGAAAAAAGCAAGACGAACACGACGGTGAAAGTTTAAAGTTTGAAGACACGTTACAATGTAGTACCTCTTGTCGCAAATGCGACAATTACGAAGAGAACGTTGTATATCGGAACAAGACGATACACATGAAATGATATCGATATACAGATATGCAGAAAATGTTGAATTGCTGCGCTAGAAAATTCTAAGATCGGCGAAGACTTTCAAAAAATGAACCGGGTATAACGATCGTTATTTGGCTGTAGTAACAACACGATTTATCGGTGGTTGGTCAGCGACGAACCACATAAATTTAAAGATAAGATCCCTGGCCCATGGTGTCTGCCCTGTGCTCCTGATGAGCGAGCCTAGCGTTCGTGGCGATGTCGACGCAGTAGAGCTCACGATTCGGATGGAAGGTGCGAATATGCGTCCAGACGTGGGTGCGTTGCCGAAGATGATGTTTGCAGTAGGGGCACTCGAATCTCTGCGGCGTTCCGCACTCGTATTTGTAATGGCGGATCATGTGGCTGCGATGCTTGTAACTGCGGAAACACTTCGGGCAAGGATGCCTGTTCCTCTCTTCGTAATCGTAGGCCCCCTTCAGGCTTCGATGGAAGTTCCAACTCTTCGTGACGAAATCTGAAAAAGAGGAACATCACGAGAGTTAGTCGAGGATGATCGATCGATCGAGTTCGCACGATCCTTCGACCGGGCCGGAAGTTTTAACAGGATGTCTTGATCCTTGCGGAGAACAATGAAACGATGATTTATTTATTTTTTTTTTTTTTTTTTTTTTTCGTTGTTGTTCTACTTGCGGTTAGTTTTTACGACGTGGACGGAACGTATTTCGATTACGGTAGAAACAAAGGAACAGAATGTCTGTAGTTTTCGGTACACATACCAACGGAACACATAAAGATGAAAGTAAATCTCGTGGAGTAACCGAGTGAACGTACAATGGCGCGATGCTCTTTATTCGAATGACAGAAACAGAAACACGTCGTAGGTGGAAGAACTGAGCCGTTTCTATCGCTAAGGAGATGTTTATTTTCCATACAGTCGCTACGAATAAAAATGTACAATATCGAGGAGGAAGTCGTTGGACAGCGCGAGCCGTCTGGGAAACAGGAAGCTCCCCTAATCAGTCCTGGCAAATTTTCGCTTTGCGATGGATTCACACTGTCGATTGCACAAAAAGAAAAAACAACGAGAAAAGAAGCGGTAGATATACGAATCATTAATATTTCGATGAAATTTAACGAATATTATAATTCTATAATTTACCGAAACGGTAATAATAATAATAATAACAATAACAACAACTCTAATACAGTTTTTCGTCCATAGCGTCGCGAGCCGGCTAGCCTGTTAAGCACACTCGAGTCGGCAACAGGTTGCCAGTCAATGGGGGTGAAAAGAAAAAAAATAGCAAGTTTCACTCCCTCGAGCGTTTCGCCGTGTTTCCCGAGCGGTGAAACGTTAACGGAGGAGAAGCTGAAATTTGATTCGGCTCGGTGTACATAATAGAATAGTGTGAGTCCACCGGTAGACGCAGTAAAATTCGAAGCGTAGTAAAAACTATGGTGCCCGGCGTACGAACATACCTGTCGGAGCACTACGTGTGGTACAATCGAAATCGCACCGGTGGAGAAACAGTGACGAGCGATTCAGGACTGTTGCGTGTCGAGGGCGTAAACCGGCCTATTGTAGTGATTGCTCTTGATGTGCGAGTACACGTGCGACCTGTGTTTTCCGGTGTATATGCAGTGCGGACACTTGAAACGCGGCGCCTTACCACACTCGTATTTCAAATGCCTGTGCAGCCCCCGGTACCATTTGTACGTCTTCTGGCACTTCGGGCATTCGAAGTTACCTCTGCTAGCGGTGTTTCTCGGCGTCATCAGCCCGGCCGCGTTGTAACGTCGCCGTCTTCGTTCCGGTGTCATGGCCGGCACGTACGGCAACGTAGTCAGGGTGAACATCACTGTAAATTACACGGTAGTATTCCAGGTGAGTGACATTTCTTTTACCGGAAGCAATCGTGCGAAACTCGACGACACATACAAGAACAATTATTCGTTCAAAGGGCTTTCCCCTTTTGTCTTGTGCTGCAAGGCGTTAACTCTACGCGGGCTTCGAGAAAACCCGCAACATCACCGACGAATCGTTTCTCTCCCTCTCTCTCTCTTTTGTTAGTCTGTTGTTGTTCTCGTAGCTATGCTCGACGAACACCGGGCCTAGTTTCAAGCTCGGCTAACCAGAGTCCAAGCAGATCGATTTTTGATCAGACCCTGTTGCGTACAGGGTGTCCCGAAAGCGTAAATCCTTGAAACGGATGATTCCCGAGGTCGTTCGAAGCGACATTTTCCTTTGCGGAAATCTGCTCCGCGGCTCCGTTAAGGAGTTATTAACGAAAAATGCCAACCGATCGGAGCACGGCTACAGGGTGCTGACTTCGGCTCCGATTGGTCTACGTTTTTCGTTGATAATTCAAAGCCACGGAGAACGTTCTCGCAAAGGACAAACCCACCGCAAATTACCTCGGGAATCGCCGCTTCCAAGCAAGTACATTTTTCGGACACCCTGTAGAACTCGAAACGGACGCGCACACGCGTCTTTAACCATCGTTTACGGTCGCAGGCAAAATTAAGCGGACTTGAAAAACTAATAATCTTTTAAAATTGGACCACACGACTTGGGTTTTCTGAGACGTTAGAGCTTACTAGGTAATGCGTAAAAAAATAATGAAGCATTGGTCGAAGTTGCGAAAGAAAAGTGAACGGTCACGATTTTTAACTGACATCGAAAAACATAAATTACAAATACCGTGACCTTTTATATAACGTTTAACATGGTCGAACGATGATAAACATTGAACATTAAGCAGAACGGAAGGGTTTGGCAGATCGTAAAGAAAAAGATATATTTTTTCGATAAAGCGATTGTTCCGGACTTTTATTACTCGTGTAACTTGTGCAAATTTTGTTGGGAATGTCATGCTTCTTAAAACACGTTCTTGCGTTGCTTTGCGTTTTATAGTAAAACGTTATATCGGATTTCGAAAAGATACGATTGATTCTAAAATTTGTGCAACAATTGAAAATGGCCCGCGTGTTCGCCGTGCGATCGATCGCTCTAAACGATCCGTCGATCAGGAGTGAAACAGCGGCTCGGCATCGTGCGATCGACGAAATCATTCCGAATCTAAAGTTTGTGAGAAAGCTGAACAACTGGCGAACATTTAGAAGCAAAGACTATCGATTCACAGAAAGTATCGTTTGCCTGTCGACCTCCGTTTTCGGAGCGACGTACGAGGCTCAAGTTTCATAGAATTTTATTGGCACTCAGAATTACAGAAAGCGGAACAGGGGAATTACAAAGAGGTGTGTACGGTGATCGGCAAGAACGGTTGCGAGCGTTGAACCGTTGGCGAACGCTCTCAAAGATGATTCCTCCTTCCTTCCGTTACCCGTGGCATTTATCCGTCATCAGCACCTGAAATCAAGACAACCGATACGGTTAGTACGATCGAAGCGATTCCATAGAATTTCCCAACGAACGGTAACCTCGGTCCAGAAAATTCACCCAGCTGTCCCCGGTGTCCGTCGAACACGCGGAAATGAATGACTCTGGGAAATTGGGATTTAGAGAGATCTTTATTCGTTTTTCTCAACGCATCGATCAAGAACACAGATTTCCAAGCGCAGGTAGTCAAGAATACAATGCTCCTCGGATTACCGCATACCTTTCGGGACGTATGACACAATTTTGGAATACTTTTTACTTCGATCGGACGAAGCCTCTTCGTCTCGAAGAACAACGATCGAGCCGTCGATGTTAAAATCGGCTTCGAACAAAAATCCGTTAGACCAATCCGTGAAGCACTATACAGCATTCTCTTCGTAACTGTCGTGTGCCTTCGTGTCTGCCGAGTGAAGATCTTTTCGACAATTACAGAGAGAATGCTGTAGATGATCGAGAGAAGCTCGGAGCGAACCGAGCGGAGCTCAGTAGAGTCGCTTGAAGCACAGAACCTGGCCGGGATGGTACTTCCTGATGTGGGCGTAAATGTTCTGGGTGAACTTGGATGGCTTCTCGCAGTAGGGGCACTGGTACTTGGGCGCCATGCCGCATTCGTGGCGGAGATGACGCGTCATGTTTTTCTTTAACGTGAAGCCGCGGTTGCAGCGTGGACAGTAGTGACTCTTGTTCACGGAGTACACTTTTCTGCGCTGCCTGGGAACGGTCTGGCAATAACCTGAAAGATTGAAGTAAAAGGTTAGCGGACGCTGGATCATCGGAAATCGGATCGATCGTACTTCGAAGCAGTTTTTCCTTGTCCGGAACTAGTGTGTGCACGTGCATCGTTCCGCGTCTTCGTGAACATCGAATAGAAAAAAGGAAAAGAAAACCAGAAAATGTAGTGAGCGCGTGGGCGGGGCGAGAACGAGACTATTCCTCCTACGGGGTTCTCTTTCTCTCGTTTCGTTTTCTTAACGTCGGACACAGAGGATGAGAGAACGGTCAACGAGGATCGCGATCTCGATCTAGCGCTAACGGAAAGCCCGCGGGGCTAGAGCGAGTCCTGGTTGAGCGAGACGCTGAAAGAACTGGGGACGAGTCGCCGAATGAAGAGAATGCGGTCAGAAACTGGTAGAGAAAAACACATATATTTTGTTCTCGTTATCATACGTCACTTAAACATTGTTCGAAAAGAAACGAAAAAAGACGAGTGTGGTCGTACACGGTGATTAACATTGAAATCTGTTTGTTTCCTCGCTTCCTATGAGGCTACAAGCGGGGGTCGGGACAAGGTGTGCCGCTTTCGGGGACAGTCATTCGTTTCGCGACACACACTTACGAGGGAGTGACATACGGCGCGTGGCCGCACGCGGATTGATCGGCGCGAACAGCTTGATCGCGTGCGCCTGGTAGCCGACGTGCCGCGATCTCACGTGTCTATAAATGTTCGAGGAGCACGAGGCTCTCATGTCACAGTAGGGGCACTGGTAACGGTGACCCTGGCCGCAAAAGTATTTCAGGTGTCTGGTGATCGTGGTCTTCTGGGTGAAACGCCGGTGGCAGTTCAGACACTCGAACCTCTTACGCTCGTCCGGGTAATATCTGTACCTGTTCAAAAGGTTTTTCATGTCCGCCGTGTGATGATGGAAGTTGTCCATGCTCTCCCATTTCAAGCTGTGCTCGTGGTACTCATCTGAAAAAAAAATCAACACATCGACCGATTAATCGGGGCCTGGACATTCAACGTTGATCAGACCGTGCAACGGCGAGCGTTTCTCGAGATACACAATTGTTCGCTCGGTGTCTTTTTTCTTTTTCTTTTTCTTTTTCTTTTGGGACGTGAGGATACAATGGGTCACACATATAACACGCGGGGATACCATGGGTACGTGATCAAAACTGCGGGAACTGAAGACTCAGCGAACATTTAATCGTCTTAATAGTGTTACATAGTGGCGAGTTGTCTCTCTCTCTCTCTCTCTCTCTCCCTCTCTCGAATACAGTTTCTCCTCGTTCGATTACCTATAGAGCTCCGAGGCCCCGCGACCAAATGACTAGAGACACGGACAAGTTGGCACGATCAACGATCAGGGAGTTCCCAATAATTGTTCGTCTAGGGAGGGGAGGGGGGGGGGGATCGTTAAATACTCCCCAGTTATCCATTCTATAATACTTTGTTTAGTTGCGTTGCGGAATATTCGGACATTTGTCTCGATTTTATCTAGGGCGCACAACAAATTCAACTAGTCTCTCGTTCCAATCTTAGATTGTGACTGTACGAACTGCATCTGTCGTGGTACGGGTATAGATTGTTTGTAGCGGTAAACATTTAACGGAAACCCGCTCAACACCCGTTCAAAGAGAAATTCTTCCCGCAAGGTTTCCTGTAACGTAACCAATAATGGGAAAAACGGAAGAGAAAATTTACTTTATCCCTTGACTCTTGTTTTCCAAGGTTCATAAATTCTTGAGAACCGGTTCACATTTTAAATCTCGTGAACAAAAAGTAATGGCAAAATTTGAATTATAAATTGAAAAGAAGGACCGCTAGTATTGATAGTAAGTAATACGTTTGGCAAGTATCGACGAAAAATGAATGCAGAAAAGAAAAAAATGTGATTTTCTCTGCCAGTTTTCCCTAGTTACGGAAAAAGCCGCTCCGAATCCCGTGACACAGAAGAGTTCAACAAAGTTTATTATAATAGACTTCCTTTCCCTTGTGATAGCGACTTATGTGGTATTTGACGTTGGACGTGTACGTGTAACACTTGTTGCAGTAGGGGCACTGTATGCCACGTATCCCGCACAAATGGCGAACGTGGTAGTTGAGGTCTTTCCGCCGTTTGAACGTCTTGCCGCACTGGGTGCAGTCCAAGCTGCTCGCGTAGTGGAAAGCACCGGCACGTTTCACGCCGCGGATCTTCCGCTTCGGTTCGCAGCACGCGTGTCTCGCGTGGAAGATCAGGTCCCTGTGCTTCGAGAAGCATTTACCGCACTGTGGACACCTGTTTGCCTTCAAGCAGGACGAGTCGTTCCATTCTGAAAATGAAAATAGAGGTTCTCTATGTAGCGAGCATGTGTTATCGTGCGTGGATCACGTACTCCCAGTGCCGATCTCTCTCTCTCTCTCTCTCTCTCTCTCTCTCTCTCTCTCTCTCTCTCTCTCTCTCTCTCTCTCTCACTCTCTCTATCTATCTATCTATCTATCTATCTCTCTCTAATCCGCTAAGAAGACTATCAAAAGATCGAAGCGCGGACAACCGTGAACACGCTTTCCGCACCTGCTCGGACAGATTACAAACAGAGAGAATCCTCGACGATCCTAACAACTCTCACTCGCGCTTGTTTCCCGTTGACACGCAGAATTTAATCGTAAAACATGACTGTAGTAACGTCAGACAGTATTCTGACGCTATTACGACCACTTCTCAGGATTAAATTCCGTGTGTGTAACTGCGATTTCGAAGGCAATATTTCGTACAGTCTACGGTTTTCTTTCGACACGAGACGACGACTGTTCTTTCGAAATAAGAACCCAGCGTTCTCGACCCGCTCGAGAATAAAGTCGCTTAGGTACCCTGACCCGTAATACGACGAAAGCCGGTCCCGAGCAATCGTCTTTTATCGAGAGAAAACTCTTGAAACACGCTAGCAGCGGGATCGAACTATGTCGGGGATATAGAACTCTGATCTTACCGCAAGCGTGTTCCAAGACTAGATTCCGAACAGCACAAGCGTGACGATAATGTGAAAGCTTCTATCGCAGATGCGTAAATGTTGTTGAAACAAGAGTTTCAATGATTTTCCGAGCACGCCGTACCTTGTCCATGAACTATACCTAGAAGCGTTACATCGTTACACCCAAATCGAAATACACCACAGACAGGTGACACAGAATGGAGACTGCTGGGACACAAAGGGTGAAATAATGGTACCAGGAATCGGACGCGTGGTTGCGGCATACTTTTATCGTTTATTCTTTACACACGTCTAGTCTTTCGTCTGGAAACATTTCATAGCGAATAGAAGTTCCGACGTTGTTCGTGTATCGCGATACACCTGTACACGCCGGTCGCGTGTACAGAGAGGGATTGCTGGGCTCTAAGGGATTCGTGAATGAATTTGTTAATTTATTCTCGGACAACGGATTTCATGCGTTTACGACACATACACTCGAGGTACAAGCTTCCCAACAGCTTGTTTCATTCATGCTTCTCATAGTCTTTGCTGCACGCCCGGGCAATTGCTGCTCCGAGAGTCGATCGCGTAGAATCGGCTACCCCAGATGAGGAGTACCGGGTGGGGGTAGCCGATTCTACGTCATCGATTCTCGGAGCACCGATTGATTGCCCGGGCGTGCTTAACTGCATGGATCCGAGAAAAGGGGAACACTGTATAGACCTGGGCAATACCATCAACAAAAAAAAATTAATAGCGCTCGAAATTGCGTTGTTAACGGAGGTCTGAAAGAAAAATATTATTTCGGTAGAGTGTCGCTAGTGGTTGAAATAAAGGTGACGAAAGCAGAACAAAGAACGAATCGAACGTTTCAACAGAAAATAATCTTTATAAAACAAAACAAGTCATTCGGTATTTTTTTTTTTTTCTTTCGATTTGAAGGAACTTCTGCCCAATTCTGCTACCGGTAGAGGTACATCGTCGAGGGAAATGATTCGATCTAAGCGGCGTGATGATATATATATATATATCTACTGTTCAGAACATTTTGTTCACGCCGACTGGCATCTTCGGATGCCACCGCCTAATGTGCCTGTAAACGTTCGAGGATGAGTTGTCCTTCTTATGGCAATAGGGACACGCGTATCTAGGAATTTGGCCGCACTTGTGCCTAATCAAGTCCCACATCCTTCGGAATCCCGCGTTGCACTTTGGACAGATGTAACTCGAGACTGCGACCTGTGGCCTCATGTTCGGCCACTCCATTCGTCGTAAATCTGAAAACAATCAAGGACGTTAATCCCGCAATGGCTGATTCGTCGGGATCGCCGGAAGCAACGTGTGTGTATGCGACTAATTGAACTAGCTGACGGCTCGTGGAGGCGGGACGTTTTCAAACGAGAGAAAAGAAATAATTGTGTGTTGACTGGTGGAAGAAACGCTGTATACGATGAAGGGAAGAAACGAAGAAAGTTTTGTTGCGTGAGAACGAGCATCTTCACGGTTTCCGTTGGCTTTTCTTTATTCGGTATGCGCCGTTCGCCTAGCTTATCCTTACAGTTTGGCATAAAAACCTTTGTATAATCGGCGAGACTTTCTTGCGCACGATCGACACAGTTGTCAACACCGTGCTCCACGGATCAGCGTCCACCAGGACCGGGCAACTTCTTCACGACCCCCGCTACCAGTTTGCAGGTTCCCCCACCACTGGCCACTTCGTGTCATCCTACCGTGCCTTTATATCTCCTGGAGGCAACCTCCTACAAGGTTCCTTGCCCCCAAGGAGCTTGGCGGGCGATCTCAGGAGTGGGATCTCGCGTGTGACTCGCGAGCCACCAGTTGCCCGGGCCCGGCGCACACAACGGAGCTGACCATCGATTTCAATCCAGGAATGCTGCTACGATGATTAATCTGCCGTGGAAATTCGAAACGTTCTAACAATCAATTTGCGTGCTCAGAATCGAAGAAATATTACAATTGATCGAACATCGAATGGAAGAACCAATGAGCATCGTGGCATCGACGATAATGGAACAGAAGCAATTTTGATCATCGGAATGTTGAAAACTGTTTCACCGATCGTAGGGCGCATTTTTCTTTTTTCTCTCTTTTTTTTTTTTTTAGCTGAAACACGTTTCGCGATTTTATTGAGGTAAGCGTTTTACATTGCGTCGCAGTTTATCGCTCGGGAAACGATTATTACTTCAGCTGCAAGCACTAGGCTGCTCTTTCCTACCATAGGAACTGACAACTCGAAGAAATTATCGTGTTACATAATTTTCTCGGAGACGTATCACCTAAAATACTCTATTCGTCGAGAGCTTACGCGACAAGCTCTTCGTAGATCGGAAGAGAAGTTACATCTTCGCAGGTACCAGGCGAAAATGCGTTTCGCCGAAGGATCCTCGAGGGGAAAGATGCTTGTCCGCGAGTATCGAAATCCACAATTCACATATTTACAGGAGTACTATCCTTTGAACAGCGTTCGAATTTGACAAGTATCCTCGAAGAATAAAATCTAGCAAAATTCCCTAGAATAGTTCATGATTATTATTCGAATCTGTGATAAAACTGAACGGGCCACTTTCTGCGTAAAGACAATGCGGAATAAAGTGTCTCGTACGAAGCGTCATTTTCGAAGGTATCTCAGTTTCGAACTGTAAACTGAAATTCCCACGCCTCCGCGGGCAACATTGTGCGTGCGACATTTTATTCCGTCATTTCAAACCGTCTTCGGAAAAGTGGTCACGCGTTATTTTCCTCGCCGTCCGCGGTTCGGTGAAACACACGAACGAAAAGAGAGACACAGCACGCAGGAAGATGGCGCGGCGAATCCTAATTCCTGTGCACGATCACGGGCATCCCGTCGTGTCGCATCCGTATATGTTTGTAAATGTTCGACGAGCACTTGTCCCTCTTGTTACAATAAGGACACTTGAATCTCGGCTCCTTGCCGCAGTCGTACTTCATGTGAGTCTTCAGGGTCTTCTTGTAGGTGTAGCCCGCGTTACATCTAGGACAGTGGTAAGCCATCTTGCCGGACTGCCATAGCGGGCCGTCTTCGTGTTTCGTGTCGTCCCGGTGCACCCTCAAGATGTTCAGGACGCCGGAGTCGTAGGACAGTAGCTGACCTACAAACAGGAAAATATGGATCACGGTTAGCGAGATCGACGGATCGACGGTGAGCCAGGTCGAAACTGAACGGTGCCGTAGAGAAGAGATTCGTAGAAAAATGAAAACCACTTGAAACGAAAGTTGGAGGAAAGCAAGCGAGAAAAGAGGAACCGAGACCGGCCATCGGAGTCTCCCAGGCATACCCTACGAATCAGAGAACGCGAGAGATAAGGGGAGTTTGACCGTGAGGGTGGGTAGAATGAGAGCAATCGTTCTGACAGGACAAGGAAGACATCTATTTCTCGTAATTTTGTATACAACTGCTCACACTTTGTAACTTGCTCGCGAGTTCACGCGAGTAACGAGGATGGACGCTGGACGTCGAAGCGAACGATCTTCCTCGAATGACACCTCCGCTCTCGGGCCGATACAATTCGGCCGTCGAAAAGGGGTTCTCTCGGTGTTCAGTAGATCCTGAACGCCTGGATTATGTTACCCTTGTGGTAGGTCCTGATATGTCTGTAGGTGTTCGACGACTTTCGGTCCCGTTTGCCGCAGTACGGACACTGAAATCGCGGCTCCTTGCCGCACTCGTACCTGAAATGCGTCAGCATGTTCGCCTTCTTGCTGAACGAGCTGCAGCACTTCGGGCACAGGTATCGCTGAACCAAGCTGTTCGGCTTGTTCCACTGCTCCTCGGCCGGCTCTGCAACAGAAGAAGCAAATCACGGCCCGGGTCAGTAAAACCGTTCACCGATGAACTCGGGTACGGTTGCGACACGCGGCCTAATTCCGTTCGGACGCGTCGCAACGCTTCCCTCGAGCGACTGCGCGTGTCATTGGTCTTTTTGTGGGAGGCTCACTCTTCTCGGAATAATCAACACGCTTCTAATAATAAAATAAACTCAAGGATTTTTATTGCTTCCTCGAAGGGAACGAAGTCGTTACAAAACTTGATGTCATGTACAAAATGTAGACACGGTCGCTGAAACATCACTGGAAACGACCGTTCCCCAGCGAAATCGTCGTTTCTGAATGAAAAAAATCAAATTCACGGAGTGATTGTAAATCGGTATCACGAAATTCAGGCGAAGAGAAACGGGACAACGAACGATTATGTTGTCGAGAGGTGATCGAGCGTGATTGGAGGGGAGTCGGACTTTTCGCTGAATAATTTCGAATTTCAAACTCGGGCTCAATTTAAGACCAAGATTTTTCTATGCAGGGAAACAAAATCAATTGTTCAAGATATATAGTTCCCGAGCAAAGCAATGGGGGTACAATTTCCGACTCTCCTTCGAGCATCGGCTCAAAACTCCAACATGGCCGCTGTTGCGAGGGACCTGCAGTTGTCGAAACTTCGTATCATTAATTTACGCTATCCGCTGTTTATTGGAAGGTGTGGACACGTCTTGAAAATCTGGTGATACCGATTTAAAATCATCCGGTACGTCTTATCGATATAGTTCTCGACGAACCGCTGACTCCTTTGGCAAATGCTCGACGATCAACGACTCGAGGGCTTCTTACAACGAAAAAGAACGTGCACGTTCTTCGGTATACTTGATCGTTAAAGCTTCTCCCGGCTCTCCGTTCCTCTTCTTCGGACACGCGGGATGAGGTTTCCGAACAGGATTAACATCAGTACATTCCTTGAGGCTTAAAACACAGCATATGCTTGTGGACCCGCCGCACGTGTTTGTAGACGTTCGAGCTGTATTTAGAGCCATAATCGCAGTACGTGCACCGGAAACGTATCTCGTCCGGATCGCAATGAGTTCGGTAGTGACGCAACATGAGGGCGTTGGTCAGGAAGCAGTTTGTGCAACGAGGGCAGCGGAACCAACCGTCCACTTCGTTCGATACCGGCCTACCTGGAAATACGGATTCAATGTCAGAACACAAATTTTCACTGATTCACGCGGCTCGTTCAGTCGAATGGTAACCGTGGGGTCAGTTGTCAGCTGAACGAACGGAAATCTTATCAGAGTTTTGCAAACGTTCTCAACGGAAGCGTAACTTTCTCTTTCTTTTTCTCTCAAGCGCACTTTCCAATGATATACCCAGTACCCGGCGATTTATTTACAAAATGCACCAATGCGTTCTTTATCTTTACAACTTGAAATTTTGAAGAATATGGAGAGCCAAATTTTCCTCTTTTTTTTTTCTTTCTTTTTCTTCGTTTGTTCTTCTCTTATCCATTTAAAAATACATTTTCTCGAAGAGATGCGAATTCCTCAGGAGTTGGTGATCGCAAGGACAACGAAGACAAGGGAAGAAATTGAAAATAATATTTATTCCGTGTCGTAAAGGTAAAACGATTTCGTGATAAATATAAATGGAAAATTTTCGAGGATCTCAAATGGATCCGAGGATTCTCAAATGTAGGATTCTCGAAAGGTGCTGCAAACGTTGCTTCGACCACGACTGAGCAGCATTTATACAAGAAAAAAAAAAGTATGCCCGATATAAGTTATGTCACGTCACTGAGAAAGAATACGTTGAACGGTCATTGTAAGTGGTTGTTGAACGTGGACAGAGCATGTAAGTCCGCCGACCGGTTACCCTGAAAATTAATAACGATTGATCAATAAAATGAAAATAGAAATTTCGAACACTGGTTGGGGTGGAAGACGGTGAAATTAAGCGAAACAAAGAAATAAATGATTCAAACTACGAGACAAAATAATTAAGAAACTGAAAGCGAAAAGTGCTTTTCTCACAGGTAACCGAGGAAAATGTGTAAAACATATTGAAAAAAAAAGCTTCGTCATATCTCTCTTTGTTTTCTTGTTTATCAACCTGCTTGAAATCGTACACGGTTCGATACATCAGTTGCGCAACTCCTTTTGGTACAAGCAACCAAATTTTCTACCCGGCTGAAAGTTGCAGCCGGGCAATACAACGTAGCAGGCTCGCACATCCGCAAACTGGTTATTGTTCTCGTAGCGAGGGTCTAAGAATGATACAGAAACGTTTGTGCGTATCGCGGACACGCAAGAACAACGTAAAGAAGACTCGCATTTTTAATACCCAATGCTGCAGTCACGAAGCTCGTTCAAAGTTCCATCCTTACGATTACGGCGATTAGATTAGTGACAATATTGTTCGCGATTATAGACCGTTTATAAATTCCTCCTGCATTCGTGCCCTCGTCGTCTCTACCCTCTTTCACGATCGAACCGCTTCACGGCGTTTCGTTGATATTGAAAATCATTTTTCGCAGAACTGTTCGAGCTTGAACATGAATATTAATCTGATCCAATTTTCGTAAATTAGTCAACTTTAAGGTGTCGGAGTAGGTCCGAGAGAGGATCGGGAAGGATAAAACAGTTTTCCAAAAAGAACGTCTCTTTTTCGGCTCTTTCGGTCAAATTCAAGAAGTGCGAAACACCGTGTGCAAATATATCGTTCGCTTCGTCGTGTTCTGATTTGCTAATTGCTACGTTCACTTTGTTAGGCCCCGACAAATCGGGTTATGGCATCGTTCAACTCCGGTTTGGTTCCATCGTCGAAATCGCCGGAGAAAATTCGGGGGAAGACTCTCGTTTCTTTATTTGTACACGTTCAATGTATTCGCGATTTACAATTCTCGTTTCCGTGTAACCGGAAGAGTTTCGCTCGACTTAAGGACTAACAAATACCCGCGGTACAATCGGTAACGTTCGTCGTTAAGCTCTCGTCGAGCGCGGTCGACCGGAAAAGTTCTCGACAGAGATGGATGCAACGCAGCGTCGCCGGATTAAGTCTTGTATCCCGCCCTACCCTTCCCCTTCTACGACGTTGTTCCCCCATTTTGGTGGTCACGCGACGCGACGCGACGCGACGCGCAATCTGCGTCGTGACTAACCCGGTAATGGCAGAGAGAGGGAGAGGGTAACTGTATTCCCCTCGATTCGAGTCAATTCCCCTGATCTGGCGACACCGATGCAACGATCCAGACGAAAACCTCCATCGAAATCAGTACTATGGTCGCCGCGCTGTTATTCTTACAGAAGATCAAAATATCGATCGATGCAAAGACGCGGCAGCGATCGAATTCCGTTGGTCACCGATCGCGAGATTAAATAAAAATTCTATACTCGTATATCGATGCAGCGATCGCGTCTCGGGGATCACTACGAAAAGAACTATCCTCGTCGTCGCGGTTGCTAAAAATATTCCAATCGATTCCTCGATTTCCGGTCAGAACAAAAAATCTCACGTTCCTTTCTATCGCTACAAAGGTACCGGTCGCGTACGGCAGAGCGGTTCAGCGTCTGCCCGTACGGGCAGCGATTTCCTTGTCCCGAGCATGCACAGAACGGCGGGCACGAAGCCACGCCCCTGTGGACTAGGCTGCACGTATTTGTCACGCGCATCGTCCTAGCCCCATCCTGCGAGTCGCTTGCCCGTAGCTCTGCCCACGGGCATCGGCGGGCGCCCTTGCTCGCTAAGAGGCACGTTGAGCGGCTCTGGCGTACGGTGTACGACGGTCGTCGAAATAATCTCAGCCGTTCGTTGGCTCGGCGACTGCCGAAACAGATCGGGACCGGTCGACGGTTCCACGATCGCTAATCTCAATCGGTCGGTGTTCGGTCGATCCAGAGATCGAAGGAAGTCTGGTGCCGACCGAGCTCGATGCTCGCGAAAACGTTTCTTCTCGCCCAGCGGAGAGGTTTCAATAGAGCTTGACGAACCTAAGCTCCATGTTGCGATGTTTCGCGCGAATGTGCCTGTACACGGCTTGCGTATACTTGCTGCGCATGTCGCAGTGAGGACACTTGAATCGTGGCAGATCGACGCACTCGAGCCTGTAGTGACGGCTCATGCCGCCGGATGTGTGAAACGTGCGGGCGCATCGCGGGCACGGAAAGCCCCGCCGGTTCAAGGACGTCTGCAGCTTGAGCATGTGCCGAGAATTTCGCATGACGCCGTGGTACTTGCCCAGGATGATCGGTCGGTACTCTGTAAGCAGAAAAAGAGACGAAGGTTCGCCGTTAGAGCGGAAGAAGAACTGGGGAGAGCAGCGATCTCCTCTGGAAAATCTGGGGCCTGGAGGGCTTATTTTGGGGACACGGCGAGCTTAGCGTTAATGCCGTGTGTCCACGTGAGAGAGACGCCATCGAGAGTAGCCCTTTCCTCTCTTCTCTCTCTCTCTCTCTCTCTCTCTCTCTCTCCGCTCGAGAACCCAGCGTACGATTTATCGATCACCCTTCGCGTAAACGGTTTCGCCTCCCGAGAGCCAAACTCTCAAGTAGATACGTAGCACAAGTTGGAACAGCTATCTGCGAATATCGTCGGACTAATCCGTGTTCGTAAGCACTTGCCCGCTTCGGGTCTATCCCCTTTTTTTCCCTAGATTAGATCATCAAATCTTATTACTCCTCTAATGAGAATTACAATGTCGAACAACCCGGATTGTCAAAGAAATATTGCCTTTTAGAAAACGAATCATTTAAATGCGGACCAAACGGTTTAGTAAGTAACGCGCAAGTAATTTCTTTTTGGCATTTTCTAGTCAAAATCGATAGGATTGAAAAAGAAAAGTTGTACATTTCTGGTCCCCCAAAGCGAAGTTTAACCGATTCGAGCACCGACGGACCAGCAGCTCCTCGGGCCGGTAAGCGAGCGAATATTTACAAACACCGGATGCGTCTCTCCGTCGCAAAACTCCGCGGAGCCAGAAAAAGCTCGAGTCAAGCGTTGTAGGGGGTCTGATTCGGACGTTTATTTCTCTTGCAAACAACATTCATCCGCCGCTTACATCTTCTTTATTAACACGATTTACATTAGCCGATCCTCGTGGCCTGCCCTGTTCCCGCTAATAAAGCATCATGACGGCGACCGATCGTCCAACATGCACCCTCCGAATATGCTTATAGATGGCGGACGTCCACTTGCTGACGTACTTGCAGTAAGGGCACTGATAACGCGGGTGCGCGTCGCACAACTTATAGTGCCGATTCATCGCGTACTTGCGCGGGAATGTCTTGTTGCATTTCGCGCAAGCGTACCTCTCCCTTTGCGTGCCCGGCGCGTCTACCACCGGTGGCGGACGCTGTTGCGTCCATACGTCGAGTATGTGCGGACCTGCGCCACGCGACCACTCACCCTCTGAAACAGAGACCATAACGCCGTGTTAATACGCGCTGCCCGGTCGATTTCGAGTCACTTATTCGTCGCTTCGAGAGAAAAGTCGCTTATAGTTGAATCGTGGAAACGAATGTCTTGTCAGGCTACGCTATCGGTGCCTATATACGTTTAAGAAGAAGGCCAATGTTTCCGACGGTGCGCGTCATTCTAAGAATTATTTTTCAAACAAAATCACCTCCATGCATGCTAGAATTTATACTAGGTTCGACTCGTCGCTCCGTGTGCGCAAGGATACTAGAATTATCGTTGAATAGCAATAATTTCCTGTTGTCGATATTCGTGGAAGTGCGTGCAACAATGGGGGAAAGTATGAAAGAATTCGTTTAATTAAGATTATTCGCTTGCGTGCGATACAAAGTGTGCGATGTTCGGATGTTACGTAGAAAATGGCAAAGCTTTATCATCGTGGAACCCTGTATCCGTTGAATCAGACTTTTCTTTATTCTTTTAATGGTTTCATTTGTCGGCCGAGCTGCCTTTCCAACTTAACCAACTTTCAAAAAACTGACACAGGTTTTGTTGCACTCTAGTCTTTTTAAATGTAACCTTCGAAAGACAGTGAAATAATTTTATTACGAAGATACGTGCCACCCCTCGAACAATACATTTCATAATTTAATTGAAAAATAAATATTGCCACTGTATACGAAATATCCAAACCAGGAGCACGATAAAGAACGGGTCAGATATCAGAAAGAAAAGTTCCACATCCCGGCTAACAGGTGGACAGATCCGATTTCCGAGAACCTGCGAACTCCTTCGTTAAATCAGAAAAATAGAAAAATCTCATAGATCAGAAGAGCAGAAGGTAAATATTTACATTAAGGGAGCCACCTCCGATTTCGACCATTTTTTAATATGTTGTCAAGGTCATCACCCTGAGTAGCGTTCTGAAGGTTATAGTTGGGGTCACTGTATGTAAACAAAACAAAAAAAAATAAATAAATAAAACAAGTCAGTTTACGATCTGGAGTAAAAGTTGGAGTAGGAATAGAGAGGGGGATCGTGATTTTCTTATTTCGGCGAGGTGGCTCGGTTAATGTAAATGTTTACCGAGGAGAACAGAGATTCAATAGAGAAGATTCGTCTTGACTTCGAGGCCAAGATGAATCCTTCGGACGTGTCTATAGATCGCGGTGGCATATTTGCTTCGGTTCCCGCAATAGGGACAGGCGTAACGTGGCTCGACAACGACGCACTCCTGACGGCCGTGCCTCGTCAACGACTGCTTGTGACTGAACGCCTTGCCGCAGACCCGGCAGACAAACCGCTTGGTCGGCTGGTGTTCCGCGACACCTGAAACGAGACAGGTCGGAAGATTTGTTAATTCAACATTCCTGACAGGATCCGTCAAACGCTCTTCGTCCGCGGTTCGCTGAAACGCTAAAAGGAGAGATTGAACCAGGAGAGGATTCCGGTTGTTGGTCAACTTTATTTTCTTTCCCTTCTGCACAACGATCATCACCATGTACATTCGCAGTCTTCCTCCGTACTTTCAAAATCGGGACAATCGGATCGATCGCGTCTCTTTTTCTTTTTTTCACTCGGAGACCCGTTCGTGCGGGACGAGCCAATGAAATGAGAAAATTTGTTGATGTCGTGAATGAAAATATTCGCAGCCCCTTTGCACAAATCAAAGAGGTATTTTGTACACGCGCGGTATTATCATTGGAATAAAGCGCAATTGCGATTCAAAATTCTCTCGAGTACCTCGAGCTTCCATTTACTGTCTACCAACGTTGTCTATCCTAATTTTGTTAATGAAGCAACAATAATCGAGAAGAAAAGAATATCCACGGTATCGTTGGGATTATTTTTCAGGAAGCTGAACACCTTTCTGAAGTCACTTCGCCGATATACAGTGGCGGCGGAAAGTATGTTGACACCTTTTCAAGCGGAATAACTTTTTTAAAATTGGTCCAAATCACTTGACGAAACGTTCGTAGCTCGTTGCAACATTGACCGATTTTTATGAAATTTTCGGTATGCGTATAAGTTATCGAAATCTTCAAAACGCATTTTTTAAATTATCGTTATAGATTCAGATAAAAAAGTTGAAAAATCATAATTTAGAAAAAAATGTTTGCTTAGTCATTCTCTAGCAAACTAATTGGTCTAACATCCAAAAAAGATTCAAGTCATTTGGACCAATTTTAAAAAAGTTATTCCGCTTGAAAAGGTGTCAACATACTTTCCGCCGCGAGTGTAAGTGTAGACCAGAGTGTCGCCGGATTAGGTCTTGTCTCCCACTGTACCTTACCCCCTCCACGATGCCATTCCCCACTACATCTGCGTCCTGAATAACCCGATAATGGCAGAGAGAGAGAGAGAGGGAGAGGGTAACTCTATTCCCCTCGATTTCCCCTGATCTGGCGACTCTGGGCAGAGAAAACGAAATAAGTACGCAGCGGAATCAAATTTTTCCTTGTCACTGACTTTCCCCGCGACGTGACGCGACGCGACGCGACGCGACGCAAACACTCACTTCACACGCGGAAACGGCTCGAGGCTCAATAGAGCTTGACTAACGTGACCTGTTCCTCCGGATGCATACACCTGATATGTTGATAAATGTTCGATGTCTTCTTGCTGCACAGTGTGCAGTAAGGACACTTGTATCGCGGCGCCTTGCCACATTCGTACCTAAAGTGACCCAACATTGTGTCTCGCCTGCCGTAGCCGTTGTTACAGTTAGGACAGTGAAATTTCCCGGTGTTCGCGTTGTACAAGGTGTCCCGTATCTTCACGAACCTCTTCGGACGCGTCGCGCGAACATCGCCGGGCCTGCCACCTACAAAACATCGCATCAGGGTCAAGATCGTCAGCCAGCAGCCCGTCCACGGAACAATACTGTGTGTTCTTTGATTCGTTTATTTGTCTGTCGCTTTGAATAAACGGGATACGAAAACGAAGGCACAAGAAGGACGTGTTCATGCATAGAGGAGAAGTCAAGCTCGAAAACATAGAAAAACGCCCATCGAAATTGAACTTTGAGATTGTCCCACGATCATTTCGGATCGCCGAACGAGTTGCCGAGTTTCATAAGTTTTCCCCGCCAATTGAATTTTCCTAGATTTTCGAGCTGCGATGCCTGGATAAGAGCTCGCTATTCCGATCCGGCAACGAAGTGCCACGATACGATAAACTCTCGAAGGCTTTCCAAGCAGAGTCTTCGTCCGATAGTTTGCCGATCGAATTAGCATCTGTGTTTGCGAGTATAGAAAATTGAATTTTCAAGACTAGGAACGAGCTCTTATCGAGGGCACGCTGTAATCGGTAAGCTAGTACACATCGACCATCGCCAAGAAAACCGAGTCGGACCAACAAAAGCATTCAACTCTCTAGAATCGATTTTTATTCGACCAAGCCAGGCCTGGACAACTTCTTCCCCGCCGTAGCTTCACGACCCCCACCACTACCGGTCTTCAGGTTCCCTTGCAGGTTTCGTCTCTCCTGGAGACAACCTCCTATATAGATTTCTAGCCCCCCACCCCATTCTCCAACACTCCACGGGAGCATGGCGGGGGGTCTCAGAAATGGGAAGAGAATTTGCGCGTGGCTCGCGAGTCACCAGTTGCCCGGGCCTGATCCAAGTAATCGTACCGATCTTACGTGACTATTGCATCTTCGGTTGCCTCTCTTCGTCCATTGTGTTTTATCGCACCCCGCATTATAGTGTACAGGGTGTCGGGTTAAATATATTACAGTCAAGTACTTGAACAGTTGAATAAGGTACAAAAATTCTGTGAGATTTTATGCTTGCAAGGTACCAACACCGATTATTCCGAATAAAAGATATGGAAAGTACAACAGGAATCAGCGAAGAGAACGAAGAACTTTGTTCGGACAATGGAACACTTGGTACCGCACAATCTAGACAGAAAAACAGAAATTTTGTCTCTTATTGGCCACTGAAAATATTTGACCGTAACCATATTTTTTTATCACCATATGAACCTGTGAGTTTAAGACCGCTCAACTTCAATATCGTTTGCACTTCCGTTTTGATGTTACAGGCCACGCGACATCACATAACTAAACATTCCGGCCGTCAACAGTACTATATTACATCTTTTATTGTCTCTACGGAAATATATCCGTAAATTATGTACACGTAAAGATGGCTGACCCGCTCTACCAACAAAGTGCCGGGCCTCCATATTTCGAAAATCCACTAAAAAAAAACACTAACAAGGGAACAAATTCAACTCACACGAGCCGATTTTATTGAAAATTTTGTGAGGGGCTTAGAAAAATATTCGACGCGTGTTCTTTTTATCGGCCATCGTCCACAGGCGGTGAAAACAACTATGAATGTTGGGGGTGGGAACATATTTTATCGAATATCTTGGAAACTATTAGAGCTAGAGGAATTGTGTATTTTTTTATAATAAATAGATCCGCCAAAACAGAAATCGAATTTTTAAGATATTATTTATACAAATAGTGACATTTGAAATCTGGTTTCGCAGATCTACTTCTTATCAAAGAAAATACACTACTTTCTATTTAAACCATTCTTCCAATAGTTTCCACCATATCCAATAAAATATGTTTTCGACCCCCAACTTCGAGGACTGTTTTCACCCCTTTGGACGCTGGCCGATCGAAAAACAAAAACATGTATCGAACATTTTTCTAAGAACTGCTTCTCAGAAAATTTTCATTCGGCTTGCATAACCTGAATGTGTTCAGTTGTAGGTTGCGCTATCACGGGCGATTCCATTCGATAAAGTTGATCTGAACATTGGATATCCGACCACGATGTGCGCATCACGTTTCAAGGCTCCAAGGATGCTGGTGCAAATGATTCTAAGCTGTCCGAAAGCTCGACGAAAGAAAAGAAAAGAAAAGAAAAACACGAGCATCCACGAAAGCAAGGTCATTCGTTGTTCATCAACGAACGAAAGAAAAATAAACTCGTTCGAGCATTCCCTGCTCGACCTTGCACCATCGAGAGAACCAACTGAAACGGGACGTCCGAATTTCAAAAATTCCTTCGTGATCGTTCACGGTTCGTTCGCCTGATTCTCCAGGGTGTAGACCAGGGCTGGGCACGTTTCCCTGAATCGAGGAAAAAATAGTCCCCACCGTAGCGACCACTGTCCCCGTCCAGCAGGCACCGTTACCTTGAAGTGGTATTGCTACGAAGGTACGTACGGTGGGGCAACGAAGACACGAGATACCAACGAGCCAGTGTCGCCAAATGAGGGGAGGCAGCACGAATTCAGGGGAAATCGCGTGACCGTGCCGCGGTTTAAGCGTGGGGGATAGCGCGGTAGAAGGGGAAGTTAGAGCGGGGAGAGAAATAGTGCGCGCAGCACGAAAGAGAGGTTGGTGGGGGAATGAAGCGTTCGAGGGGTGCGAAACGTGCCCAGCACTGGTAGACCCTGGCTTGGTTACACGCGCGCAAACGTAAAAGTGTTTCGAACGTGTTCGAAGAACTGGCTTGCCCTAAAACAACGTGTTACAAACAACAGGCTTCATGGGATGCTTGTGCCGTATGTGATCCTGGATGTTGAACTTCTTCTTGCTGAGCTTGCCGCAGTAGGGACACTCGAAACGCGGTGGTTTGCCGCAGTCGTACTTGAAGTGGGCCGTCACCGCGCTCTTCGTCGTGTAGCTCTTCCGGCAACGCGGACAAGGGAACCGGGCTTTACCCTTTCTCGAGCTTCGTTCCGGGTACTTCTCTTCGAGCCAGGGCAGCGGCAACATTTGTAGGAAGGCTGAAAAAGAAACGGTAGATCGTGGTTAGATCGAACGGAAGACGAAGTGCCGAGTCTCTTCAGGCTCTTGGGAAACCTCCGAAACACCTGAAACTTGTTATTCTTTCTCATCGAGTCGATCATCGGTCGAGAGGGGACTATTCTATTAGGAATCGGATTTGGCGAGGCTCCTCGAGTCGGACAAGAAAGATATTAATACGTAGACTGCGGATCTTCGTGCAAAATAAAAACCTTCTACCCGGATGGCAAGAAAGTGAAATAAAAATTTGATTTCTTTCGTTTAACAGGTTGAAAATAATGTTTAAATTTTCTTCTATTTTCACTGTTTCAACCTACCCGCTTTTTTGCCGTGGACGCATCAAATCCGCAGTCTATTAAACGAATGGACACCGGCTTGGAGAGATTGTGCTTGCGGGCTGACACACTGACGCTGGCACAATACTTTAAGTTAAATAGACAAACAAAGAAAGCGTTTGCAGGCATCTTCAAGCTGTGTACCGAGACAAAATGTGATTCGAACGGTCCGTTTTGCGCAGGTGTGAAGACATTGCGAGGGATTTTTTAATTCTTCGATGATCGCTTCGACCGGACTCCCACGTCGAGGCGAGCGAGCTTTCACCTGGAAAATGATTTAGATCGTTAATTCATCCGTCCAAAAAAACCCGATTGCTTCCCCCAAACGCAGTACAAATGCTGTCGAATAGATTCGAGGGACGGAACCAATAATTACACGTTCGTACTTAAAAATCACTCTTTTATTTAAAAAAGAAAGAAATATGTAGAAATTGTTTTCATCCTCAATCGTATTCTAGCACCACAATCTCCAGTTTCATTCCGGGATGCTTGATGCGTATGTGTTTGTAGACGTTGTTCGACTGTTTGCTTCTCATCCCGCAGTAGGGACACTGAAACCTCGGAGGACTTCCGCACTCGAGCTTGCAATGGCGCAACATGTGGTGCATATGTTGATAACTCCTCCCGCACTTTGGACAAGTATACCTGACGGATCGTTACGTTGTTAACGGGATCGAGCCGATGGGACATTGTTAACACATTCACCGCCATGACGGTCACCAAGCTTTCCAGTCATGTAATGAATGTGTTAAAGCGTTCGCGAACGGTCAGTCGTCGACTGTGAGGTTACGCTTTGACGGTAGTATGGATTATGGTTCAACGGAAACGATAGAACTATTAAACATACGTTGACAAAGAAATATATTTACTCGATCAAGGATGAAACGATTATGCGAACATGTCACGGTGAACCTTATTGAAGCATGGCAAACAGAAGTAAGGGTTGCCGTAACAATCTTGGCAGAACGTTATGACCTTTTTCGTACGATTTTTTGCAAATTCTCGACCGAATCTCTTCACATTCTCTTCGTAGCATTTTTTGCATTGCCGTCTCGTGTGCCGAACGTTTCCGTCTTTGCTTCGCAATTCGTGATGCACTCTACGCAAAGATATACAATACGGTCATTGTCATTTCGATACCTTAAATATACATAACACAGCATGGGCCAATCGCTCTGTCCGCCTTGAATATTTCCGTTGCTTGTAATAATATGAAAAATAGAAACGTTGCGTTTGCAAACGCTTTTCTCGTGTGCGAAGGCGTTTCGGAGATTTCAAGGTCACCTTGATTTCTTCAAGTGGATATACCTACCTTGAAGCGGATCTTTCCACTTACAGAAGTCAAGGTATCCTTGAAATCTCCATCGCGCATATAGAAAGCGTTTACATCACAACATTTCCCAACCGATATCGTGCAACTTTTGTATACATCATTTTTTCATATTGTTACAGGTAACGGAAATATTCGAGGTGGACAAAATGATTGCCCCACCCTGTATTATCGCAAAGCGATAGCGGTCACCGATAGACTGGGCAATTTAACATTTTCGCACGGTTATGTTTTTCAGCGTTTACTTTTTCTCCTCTCAAGTATGAAATAATCCAATTGGCGTAAACGGAAAGTCAGGTAAATTTCTCTTGGCGGTGAATGTGTTAACCACTTCTCGATTAAGTATCCTCCTTACAAAATTAGCAATTAACCCTCGGACTACGAATGTAGCTGGGTCATTTTGACCCAACGTAAATGCTTCTTGTGGGCATAGATTTTGTAAGTTTTAATGTGAAATTTATTGCTATTATTGCGGTTCTTTTAAATGTTGTGGTGAACTTACGATATTATTGTAGAATAACTCTGTATAATACAATCGTTTGGTAAATATAGGAAAACAAAGGAATAATAAAAGAATGTGAAAAAGAAACGTGATGAACTTACATATAGAAACGGGTCGCATAACTGGCACAAATAACTTCATATTTTTGTCGAATGAAAGATCGTTTGATACAAAAGTTGACGTAACAGTATTTCTTATATGTGTGCAGAGGTACCCAAATTTTCAAGCTCAATTTTGATTCTTTAAATGGAATCCTATTTCTTGCATAAATTTCAAGTAAAAACACTATTAAACTCGGACCAATATATGTCTCACTTGAAATTTAATATTCCTTTGAACAAGATATAAGATTTCATTTAAAGGATCATAGTTGACTTGAAAATTTCGAAATCCTGTAAATGCAAGAAATACTGTTGCGTGGTCGTTTGGCCCCCTTGGCAAAATGCAACTTTTGTGTTAAACAATTTCTCGTTAGACGCGCAAATGAATAGTTCAGGTGTGCAAGTCACGCGACTCACCCTGTAGAATAAACGTACGTCATTTATTCTGCTTCGCTACAATTTTGACACATAACAGTCATGTTTTTGTGATGTTTACAAATAAATCTGTTACAAATTTGACACCTTGCACTGTACTTTGTGTCATTCCGAATGCAGATATAACATCGGGCCCGTTTTTTCGATGATTGCAGGCTTGCATCCGGTGCTTGTGGTGTTCGATCTGTTTTACGCCGACTCGACGCGGAACATTTATCTTCCACCTGTAGTTCCGGCTCATTGTCACTGCAACAATGTTCATACTCATCACCCGGTGATATTTCATCGTCTTCGTTTAGAGCGCTATTCGCGAGTCGCGGTCCCGCCGCTGCGTGCGCGCGTATGCGATACACAAAAACAAAAATGATCGAATCGTTTTATTCCCGAACGTGTGACGCATACGTGTGAAAACGCTTTTTCCGAATTTCAGTAAACACCGAGCTTTCCATGATTTACAATTCTTCACGCTAAAACTCAACTGCACGAGCAATGTAAAAACGTATTTTCCTAGTTTCACAGTTTCTCTACTACACTTTGTTTACCAAGATATCCGATTGCGAGTACGTTGACATCGCATAATCGACCACAATAGTTCAGTCAGAATTACCCAGAAACCGTAGTCCGAGAGTTAATATCACATTTCAATGCCCTCCCTTCTCCGCTGTACTTCCTTCAAAGGGACGATTCCTCGAGTGATTTGAAGTAGCTTTTTCCTTTGCGAAAATGTTTCTTTCTTGAGGAGTTATTAACGAAAAACACGGACCGATCGAAGCGCGGTGTTGGCATTGGCCGAGCCAGAATCCGTCCGCTGTAGCCGCGCTCTGATCGGTCCCTCTTTTTCCCGAATATCTCCTCAACAGAGCCGCGGAGAAGATTTTCGCAAAGGAAAAGGTATCGCTTCAGGAATCATCCATTTTTAAGGGTGTACAACATTTTTGGGGACACCCTGTAGAAAGAAAGGCGAATTAAATTGATTTCACGCGACGCGTAATGTGAACGTTAGGCAAAGGTACCGTTTCCCTTTCCTTCTAAAATGTAAGCACTCCCGTAATCGAGAAGTGGTTGACGGTGTTTGGTAAAATTTCAAAAGCAAAAACCACGAAATCAGATCGTTTTTCGATCAGCAACTAACCTATTGCTTTTCTCTTGATTCAATCCTGTCTGCCGCTGACAAAACGGCAGTCCTTGCTGTTGGCCCTGGCTCGCCAGCCCGGTTAACGGTGAATAGTATACGAAGCCTGAAATCAAAATTAGAAACAATCGTGAAGAAATTTTCGACAAATAAGAGATGGTTGATGATTCGGAGGTTGGACGAATCCAGTTCAAATACTAATTACCGGGAGAAAACACGTTGTAGATTCGTCCTTCGAATGACTTTCAGGGACGAAAAGAGGAAGTGCCTCGATTAAACATATTTTATTATACAACATCCGCTCAGGCTTACACACATCCCATAAATTTAATCTGTCTTTTGAACAAACGTATCATCGTGGTAGGCCAGTGCTGTCCAACGTAAGCTTCGGAGCTTACAGAACCTAGTTTTGTGGATTCTATTAAGTACACTCGATTCTCCAAACAATATAATAATAAACCGATAACCAAGGATCGAACGGTTTCTTTTCTCAAAGTATAAACTAATTATTTTCTAAATACGTAAAGAAACTGTATTTACATAAACAACCACGCTCTAGCCATCGCGGAATGTCGTCTGCAATAAGCGTATCGTTCGTGCCGGGGAGCACAAAAGGGTTTCCATCGAATCACCGACAATCGTCTCGTCAACAATGTTACCACTCTACCCTTCCCCATCTGCGACGCTATTCCTCCAAGCTTCCACCTTGGCTTCGGCCCGATCACGCGATCGATCACACCGATCGAGCCACAAATAGTGGTAGAAGCGGAACCATTTTAAGGGGAGTGCAACCCCGCCTGGGAGCTTTGGTCAAACGTTGTCGACTAAAACATAGTCGGTGAAACGATTGTCGGTGATTCGATGCAAACCCAGCACAGAACCAGATGGGAATTCCGAGAGAGCGAATGAAACGCTTGGTAGAAATCGCCCCGAACAACAGTGTCGGTGAGATTGCGGTCGTTGGATGATCGGTCCCGGTCGGAAACCTAATTCTTTCGCGCGTAGAATTGTCGATTGGTGGCCACGTCGACGAGAAACACTCGCATCCCCCGATGCTTGGTCCTGATGTGCCTATAGACGTTCGAGATCTCTTTCGAGTGCATTTCGCAGTAGGGACACTTGAACCTGGGACCCTGGCCGCAGCCATAGCGCACGTGCCTTCGGAGGTTCGTCTCCCGAGTGAATCCGCTCGGGCAGTTAGGGCAGCAGTACTTCTTCGATCTGTTGTGAAGCGCGGCGTAACCCCAGCATGCTGAAACAGAAAACGCAGCGAGATACTTGCGCAGGGTCCAGCAGTTCCAGCAACGAGACACACAGATCGCCGGCGACATATTTCGTGCGTGCAACTACTACAAATATCTAGGATCCGCCATCCTGATTGCAGACCACTCAAACAAGTCACTTGTTACAGTAGCCTCTCCGTAACTGTCGCATACGAACCCGTACACTGCAATAGTAGTTCTTGATCGAAACGCTTTGTAACGTTTGCATTGTTACGAGTTGACGGTTTGCTTTTTTCAAAAACTCGTCTGATACACCGTGCGGATGATTTTAAGGAAAAGTCTACAGGATATGTTGATTGAAGAAAAGAGTATACAGAGAGAAAGAGAAAGATTAAACTAAATCACTAAACAATTAAATGTAAAACAGCTCTCTCTCTGGAAAGCACGTTGCCGGAACCGAGGACCCTGTCCCACACACGCACACACACACGCACACAGAGGGAGAGAGAGAGAGAGAGAGAGAGAGAGAGAGAGAGAGAGAGAGAGAGAGAGAGAGAGAGTCTATAGAGAGAGAATCGAGTCGCATTTGGTAGGAGAAGGGGAAGCATTTTGAGGGGAATACAAGTCGGCAGACGATACGACAGTTACGGAGATGTTCCTGTACTTCTCGTCTCTGGTTTCGCTGTCGATAGGATAGATTACTCTGTGACACGATGGGTAGAGATGGTTGCAGGAATGAGGAGTAGAGAATTCAAGAGACGAGTCTTGGTTTTAAGTACACTTTTAGTCGCAGCATTTCCTAATGTATGTACAGTACGCGCGCGGCAAGTGATTTCAAAAGATTGGCTTGTTGTCTTGCATCAGCGGCGCGTCTTTCGGGAAGAAGGTCCTCTGGTTCTCCACGTCGATCGCGAACACGTCGTGGTACTCGTGGAGCCGTTTCACGTGCTTGTACGTGTCGGACGGATAACGGGATTTATAGGGACAATAGGGACACTTGTAGCGTGGCTCCTTTCCGTTGCAGGCGCTGACTACGTGCCGTTTCAGGTGGACTTTCGTTGAGTAATTGTTCGGACAGTTCAAACACTGATACGGTTTCACGTTCCACGGGCAGTAGCTGTACCACTCGGTGTAGTATCCTGGAACAGAATCGGAACGGTCGTGTTTCTTTCGTAAGTCGTTTCGTGGTGCTCGGCTACGGATTAATCCTTAACTATACTCCAACACCCTGTCTAGATGCCACTCTTCGACATAGAAAATCGACGATTCGATTTGGTTTTTTGGTTTTTTTTCTTTTTTGAAAAATCTATTTATTCGTTCGAACACATTGCTTTACACGATACAATTGGTGCCGGCCGGGACAATTGTATAACGGGAGATCGTAATGGTATACAGGGTCGTTTCGATCTCGTTACGCGAGACCGAGGAACCTTGGTTATGGACTTTCTACTTCTCGATGGTAATCATGTATCCAAAAAGAGAAAAAAAAAAAGATTTAGAACTCTATATATCGAGGAAGTCTATGCACGCTTGCATCTCTCGACTGTAATTAATCTGTTAACTAAGTGGTGACGAATCACCACCGCTTTCCGTTCTCGTTTGTCTGCCAAGACGAATTACAATGAACTTGCAAGCTGAAGCCACGTTCGCGTAACAGATTAATTAACAGGATCAAACAAAACAAAACAAAGAAGAAGCCTTTCACGGATTCCATCCGTCACGGTTGAAAACGAAGCCAACGATTTATTGAAATATTTTTCAATTCTCGTGAATGTCGCCGATCCTTTCGAACAATAATGTTCAAGCGTAGGCTCGCCGTTGCCTAACATTCACCCGAACGTACAAAATGATCAGTCCTAGCCTCGCTAACATGAATTACAATAAACTTGTCAGGTGAGCCGAAACCTCGGTTGGCGTAACAAATGATCAGGAGCGTTGGTCACGCTCGAAAACGAACACAAAGATTTTATTGAAATACTTTTCAATTCTCGCGACTGTCGTCGATCGTTTCGAATAATAACATTGAAACGGGTTGCTAGCCCGGAAGTAGAAAGTGATCCTTCTTTACCGAAACAGCGCTTCGATCTTCGAAGTATGTAGTAAAGAGAATCGTTAAAACTCGCCGGGTTGACCCAGTATGTCGATCACGAACACGTTGAAGTTCGCGTGTTTCTTTCGGATGTGCGAATAAATGTGGGACGTCTTTTTACTTCGTTGCTGACAGTACGGGCATTGAAAGCGCGGCTCCTGCATGCATTCGTACTTCAAGTGCCTGGTCAAGCTCGGCTGTTGGCCGAAGGCGCTCGGGCAATTCGGACAGGGAAACTTCTTTCCGATTCGACGACGGTCGATACCTAGAAGGAGAAAAAGTCGATGTTAAGGTAAACCGAAACGGAACGGACACTGGGGAACTGCCTCTTCGATTGCTCCTCGAGGTGTATACGGGACCGGACGGAGAGAAATCCTCCGGCCCGTGATTCGCGAGCATCGTTCCGCCCGAACCGGGACCGAGGAGGGATTCGCTTCCGTCATTCCGGGAAACGTATCGATTACACGGCTGGTTGGGGTTAGTACCTGCGCACAGTCCGCGCCTAAACTCCGAAGAAGCCCAGAGGACGTTACAACAGTGCGATGCATGCGAAGCGATGCGAGTTTCGTCGCGTACGCATTCGGATTCGTGGCCGTGACGCAACGTAGACTTGAAAACGCACGGATTCGATATGGCGCGACTCTGTTTGTTTGCAAATGCTTTAATTGGTTACAGTGTGTAAAGAAATTCATGTAAACTTCCGCTAAATCAAACTTGACCTCTAATTTCTTTTGAAGGTCAAAAGGTCGACAAATTTTTTCCCTTGCATCGCATTCTATTCGTCGCAAGGATAAAAATTGCAAAAGGAACCACGGGTCAAAACTGAATGGTCCTCTTAAAAAATTATGATAAATTTGTTTCCGTCGTCAAACTGATTTTATTTATATCATAGTTTCGTTCCTCGGTCGGACGGAGCTTATATAGCGTGCTGAAATAAAATCATTTTGACAATGAAAAAGCTTTATCGGAAATAATCTTTTAACGGAACGACTCAGTTTTGAGCCGTGGAGTGTCGAGCCTCGTGATTTTTCAAGTCCATTCTTTTAACAAATTTCGTTTGACAGGTTTTTGTCGATAGGATAAATAGTAGATATCCCTGTTTCGTGTTATTTAAATACACGTATATTTCAAATGACATGTGCAGACGTGTAATTCGTGTACACATTCAAAGGCACGATTCTAGTAAATAGGATATTCGAAATTGATGTTTATTATTAATTCTACAATAACAGAAACTAAACAATGGAAAACGAGAATGATTAAAAGTTTCTGTTAGAAATATCTGATTAAAAATTGGTCGTTGATCTCCTCTGTGGTAGAGTAGCCTTTCCGTTTCTTTAAACGCCTTAAAAGTTGTTCCGTAAGTATGCCCACCTAGGGAAAAATCTATTCCACCGAAAACCCGCAGAATTCCGGGGGATTTCTCGAAATACTTCTCGTGGATCAAGTGGTTTAGAAATGGGTTGAGATCGTCGAACTAGAAGAATCTCTGGGTACGGTCCAGCATGGAGAGCGAGAGGATGGACCGTGGCGATGATGATTGTCCCCCGTGGAAACTCGGCCTCATCGAACAACCTCCCACGATTGGAATATATCGATCACGTAGACGTCGTGGTTCTTGTGCTTCACCCGGATGTGCTTCCGTATGTCCGCCTTGACCTTGCACACGTAATCGCAATAAGGACACTTGAATCTAGGCTTCTGGCCGCACTGGTACCGCAAATGGCTGGTCAGATTCCTCTTCCAGGCGAACACGCTCCGACAGTTCGGATTCGGGCAGGCGTACGTACTCGGTTTCATGAACCAGTTGGTCCGCCGGTGGGCCAGCCTCGACAAGGATCCCTTGTACCCTGAAAAAGAACGAGTCATTCGCGATCAGTCGTCCTGGTACCCGCTGCTCAATTATCGTGCGTAGAAAGTTAATTATTATCGTGATATTTATCGGCAGTAGACGGTTTCGAAGAAGCGGCAGAAGAACCTAGACTCTTCGTGGCCCGAGTTTCTAATTTCCGAGTCGGAACCAAACTTGAAAACCAAAACCAGTAGCCATAGAGCTATTTCACGGAAAAGAAACCGGTCGAAACTGAAATTAATAATATTTAGTCGATCGATCTCGTCGATCGTGCAAATTTAACAAAGATAGCTGGACAGATTTATTTAAGTCACATTTTAAGGTTTATTTGAATCGCATCGTCGGTGCAGTACCCAACACAAGCGTGTAGATTATTAAAGATGGGAAGGCAAAAACGGGATCGAATGAAAGTACGGTGGTGCTCGGTTAAATTGTGCTGAAATGTTTACGGTTCACTTCGCAAGATCCAGCCCCACTCTTCAGCGGCCGCTCGGTCTCAGTGTCGCCAGATTACCGTTCCCCTTCTACCCTGCTATTCCCCTACGCTTCTGCCGTGGCCCGGTCACGTGTATCACAATGTCACGTGATTAATCCGGTACCGGCAGAGAGAGACAGAGAGAGAAAGAGGGGGTAACTTTTTTCCCCTCGATTCGTGTTCCCTCCCCTCGTCTGACGACACTGCTCTGTCTCGACGAACCGCCGTTTATCCGACTTTCTCACTGGAAGAAAAACACGCTGGAACAGAGACGCCAGCACAGTGATCGTCGGACGAGATACTCGAGATGTTTAAGGTAAAGAGCTTCTTTATTCGGTTTTAAAAAATACAATGTCAGAGATTCGATCAGGAGAGAAAGAGGTCGACAACGTAGAGGGCGGAGCCCGGATGCTTCCTGACGATATGCTTGTTCACGTCCCCCTTTACCTTGCACCGATACTCGCAATATGGACACTTGAACCGTGGCTGTAGGCCGCACTCGTATCTTAGGTGCCTGTTCAGGTTCCCCTTCCAACTGAACGATTTGGCGCAATTCGGGTTCGGGCAGACGTACACGCTCTCGTGCGGTCGCCTCGTCGGCATCCCAATCTTGCTAAACGGCCACCGCTTCTGGAAGCAGCCTGAAACAGACCAACAGACCAGATTTTCTCGTGACGATCGATCGGTCCACGCGCTCTCCGCCATTCTCACGCAAACTCTGGTGGCTGTAGAGCGCGAGCCAAGCAACCTCGCTCAACGAACGCAAACCGCCTTACTGGCTCTGACAAATTAACACTTTATTCGCTTCGTTACATCCACCGGGGAATCACGCAGAGTCCGCTTATAGCCTAATTGTACTGTCCGCGGGATTCGAAATGGATCTGTACCAAAGAAATTTCTCGGCGGGATTGTCTCCGTTTCAGGCACGTCTGGAACATTCGTACAGGCTGTGTCTCGAGTTTTGCTGCGACCGACACACCATCGCGCCGCAAATTCTTATCAATCCTGCTAGTAAAAAATTCATCGTGTAACTTCTGTCGAGCGTGGCTCATTTTTCTCAACACCGAACCCACCAAGCACGCGTAAAAGTGAGAAGATTGAATTTACTGAAATTAGTTTTCACTACAACGCGCGCTTAAGTCAAGAAGTCGGTTCGGTGATTTCCTGTGAAAGCGTTTTTATCAATCTCGATAATCGTGGAATAGAATGGCGGTAGGTTTAGTGTTAATAAACTGCATTTTCAAAACCTGAGACATCCTGCGCAGGTGTTCAACCTTTCGCGTGTTCGTTAAGATTACGAAGAGCGATTAAAAGAACACCTATTTCTTACAAAGTAAATATCTTTAATCGTCGTAAATAGCAACAAGTGTTTTCTTTTTCTGACTTGCCCGGGCGAAGTGTGTATCCGTTATTCTCGTTTCACCGGTACAGCGTTAAGATTGAAACGCTGTACATGCTTCGCCTGTCCGATGCGAGAACCAACAAAAGATCGACGACGAAGGAACGACATAGCAGACCCCCGGCCCTCCCGACGTGTTCGTATACGATACAAAAGTTGGCCTACTCGTTCCGGAGACGATCTAATCGTTGGAAACGTAGATGCTGCAGTTCTTGTGCACTCGTTTGATGTGCCTGATCACGTTGGCCTTCCACTTCCCGCGATACTCGCAGTACGGGCATTTGAACTTCGGCTCTTTGCCGCACTCGTTCCTCAAGTGCCTCTTCAGCGTGCACTTCCAGACGAACACGCTCGGGCAGTTCGGGCACGGGAACTTCTTGTGCGAGATGTCTTGCAAGCGACGCACCCGCAGCTTCTTGTACCGCGCGCTCGGGAAATACAACGGATCTGAAAACAAAACGAAGCCTTCGGTATATTACTCGGGTATCGGGCCTATCGCGGTCACACCGGCGTCGATTCGAGCATCGTTTTTCTTAGCCGAGAAACGAGAACACGTTTCAGAGTTCTATGCGACCGTGGAGAACTCCGAGACCTCGACGTTCGAGCCTGCCCGGGAAAAGGCAACGCCGAAGCAACACGATAGAACAAGATTCGATCGGACACGAGTCCGTCCTACGGTTCTCGAGCTTGTTGTGATTCTCTTCGCACGATTCGGCAACCCGCGTATGGTCGCGTAACGGGATTTTCCCCAGCGAAATTCGGGAAACGGTGTTTCTGGAGGTATCAGCGCCCAAACAAGAAGCATAACCGGTACAATGCGTTAAGCGGTTCATGAGAGAACTCCGGGCGAGTTATAGCGTGAGTTATACGGTACACCTGCGTATCTCTACGCAGGCGCATAGCAATCGAAAGACGTAAACACGCGCGCGCGCACGCACATACACGCACACGCACACGCACACGCACACGCACACGCACACGCACACGCACGTACACATACGCGCAAGCACATAAACGCGACCCGGAGTTTGTTAGTCGATGCGAGGCAGAGTCGCCGGATCAGGGAGAATTAAGAAGTTAGGAGACAAGACTCAAATCTGACGGCTCCGATGCGATGACAAGGGGAGAGTAGTGGCATCCCTCCGGAGTACTTTCGCCGGTACTCCCGGCGCGAGGAGAATTTAGTCATCGATATGGAACATTTTCTAACATCATTTATTGCACATTCAGATCGTATAAGGACATCGCGACGGTACATTGTTATTAGCGATTGCATGTGTCGCGCGCAGAGTCCACGCAGAATATCTGTTTATTCGAATAGTTTGTTGTCAGCTAATCGTAGGGAACGTGGACAGACGAAACTGATGGATCGCAGAAAATTGTTAATGAACACAAGACTGGATAAGAACGGTGCGAAGAATAAAACGCAATGTTTCCGATACGGACCAGATTTCCGGACGTATCGTTTCCCAAGATCGGATGCCTCGAGGGACAAGCTGCGAAAGAAGACTCGTCGTTGGATGATTCACGGGCAAGCTTCACTTCGGCTTATTGACGCAGTGCCTGACGACGTCCATGGCGAAAACCTCGCGCTTCTTATGGGTGGTCCGGACGTGTCTGTAGACGTTGCTGCGGAGCTTGCATCGGTACCAACAGTAAGGACACTTGAACCGCGGATTCTGTCCGCAGGCGTACAACAGGTGTCTGCTCAGACTATTCTTCCTCTTGAAGGTGCGATCGCACGTCGGGCACGGATGACCACCGGCGGTGAACGTTTGGACTTGATCCGTCATCGGGTTCCCTGCAAACGACAGAACAAATTGTCTATGGTTAGTAGAGCCTTCGAACGTTCGCTGAAGCAACACAAAACCGACCGAAGAGGAACGTGCAACCTCGTTTCAATTGCAGATTCGTCGACAGCCCTGCGAACCTAGAATGGTGACCTACAAATCTGATCAACGATAAAAATTGAGCGCATGAAAAATTAAACAACGATTCACGACGATGCAAACGATTCGCACACGCTCGATCAAGAGATATCGTCGAGATATCGAATACACGGATTACACGCAGACCCGGCATTGTTCGATGAATATTTGCATACTTCTCGATCGACTCCGTTTTATTCACTGTAAGGAAGGTTTGATGTACAGGTAGCCGACCGGGTATCCGCGATGGTTGTTCCTCGTGTGCCTGTAGATGTCCACGATTCTCACGGATCGATAGTCGCACTGTGAACACCTGTATCGCGGTTCTTGGGGACACACCGATTTCATGTGCCTCTTCATGCTGCACTTGTGATTGAACGAGGTGCCGCAGTTATTCGGACAGGAGAACCTCTTCGAGGATACCGCGTAGCTGGCCGAGTCTTGGCCGAAGTATAATTCAACGCCTGGAAAAGAAGAGAAACGCTCTGGTCAAACGATGGATCAACCAAGGACTCCCCTCTTCCCCTGTTTCCCGGAAAAAAATTCGCTATACTTCGCAGATCCATCGAGCACGCTCGGAACTGTGCGCGTACACGATCGTTTCGAGAAAGAACAAAAAACAAAGTAACGCCGAGAATCCGGGAAATTAACATAAAAGAGTTTCCCACTTTTCCCGCTTGACCATGAGAGATTTCGATTCGGAATTTTGGTGTCTGTAAGATTCAACCGGGGAAGGAACGTACCAATGTCTAACCGGACGGACAATTTAACAAAATCGGACAAACAATTCAACAATCGGACGTACAATTTCACGAAAACAAATACACGAGAAGCTACGCGTCGATGGAAATTGGTGGATGGTGACAAGATGAGAGTTCTTGGTCTGGTTTTTATTAAAATTCGTCCGAAGTACAGAGGGCGCACCGTTAGTTGTCGCCGGTGTCGATGCAACAAACGTCGCACTCCTTGTGCTTCCTACGCACGTGCCTGTAAACGTCGGACGTGTATCGCGAGCAGTACTCGCAAACCGGACATTTGAAGCGGCGATTATGGCGGCATTCGTACCGCATGTGCTTGATCAGAGAACGGTAATGAGCGAACGAGCTTCCGCACGAGTTCGTACAGCCGAAGCTCTCCCTGTTCGACGCGTCGCCGGTCCACAGTTGGATTCTCCTAGGATCACGAAGCGTTTGCGATGATTCGACGCCTGCAAAAGAAGATCAATGCCTGAACAGAAGGATATGTCGTCGATGTCAACACTGAAATTGAATTTCGCAACCAACTCTAACAACGGCTAACACATCGATGGAATTGGTGGTGGATGGTGTGACAAGATGAGAGTTCTCGGTCTGGTTTTTATTAAAATTCGTCTCTAGTACAGAGGTCGCACCACGTTAGTTGTCTCCGGTGTCGATGCAATAAACGTCGTAACCCTTATGCTTGTTACGCATATGCCTATAAACGTCGGACTTGTATCGCGAGCAGTACTCGCAAACGGGACATTTGAAGCGGCGATAACGACGGCATTCGTACCGCACGTGGTCGATCAGAGAACGGTAACGACCGAACGTGCTGCCGCAAGAGTTCGTGCAGCTGAAGAGCGTCCCGTTCGAAGGGCCGCCGGGCCACAGTTCGACTCCCGTAGGATGACGAAGCGTTTGCGACGATTCGACACCTGCAAAAGAAGATATCGATGCCTGAAACTGAAGCACGTCATCTGTACCAGCAGTGAAACGTACGTTTGCAACCAACTATAACAACACGGGGAAAACGGGACCAACACCTAGGGATCGGTTCCGGGTGTGACAGAGAGCCTGATGTAACACAGTAACAGCAAACTGAACATTTTATTGACAGTCTTCTGGAGCGAGTACAATGAGAGAGAGAGAGAGAGAGAGAGAGAGAGAGAGAGAGAGAGAGAACGATGACGACATCCAGCCAATCAACACAAATTAATAAAACATTTCGAGAACAATAAATACGTAGAACCAGCGAACTCTTTATCGTGTACACTACCGGCGAGAGATATCCTGAGCAAAAACGTGTCGATGGCTACGCACTCGCTTCCGTGGCGGGGGATACAGTTTTCTTTCGATACAAGACGACGATGTTTCTCTTCTTCCATTAAAGTGAAACGCTGCCCCGTGATAGGCGCGCACCCCTCGTCCGCAATACGTCGAAAGCCGGTCCCGAGGCATCGTCTTATATCGGAAGAAAACTCGGTTTTCTTCCTCTCGGTGTACAAGATCGGTTGCCCGTGGACGGGGAAGAATGTTCAGCCGGAACGAAGCTTCGGAATGCAAAACTTAGGATCGTGTCACTCGATTGATCCCCCGAGCAGGTGATCAGGTGTGCTCCTGCCGGGTAGCTTTCAGGATATCGATCGCGTACACCTTACAGTCCTTGTGCCTTCTTCGAACGTGCTCGTAAACGTTCGCGGACTTCTTGCACCGATACTCACAGTGGGGACACTTGAACCGTGGCTCCTGGCCGCACTCGTAGGTCAGGTGTCGGTTCAGCGAGTACTTCTGGCTGTAAGCACAGGTGCAATTCGGACACGGGAACTTCTTCGTCCTAAAGCTATTGTCTAAGCTACGGAGCGGTGTTTGGGGCCAAAGCTTTCCGATCGTTTGGACGTGGCTGCCTCCGATACCGATGTTGAACCCGAACACGGCGAACGGGACTGTATCTGGAACGAAACGGGTCTGGCTGATTGTCGGTTTACATTTGGCTGGTGCGCTTGACAACGATCTACGTGGCCGAATCGAGTCCAACTGATCCCCAAAGAACGACGAATATCTACCGATTCGGACAGAACGGAATCACAGCAAGGATACACGGAATAACGACAGATCGGGATAAGATCCCTTCCCTCCCCGCCCCACTCCTCCCATCCACCCCGCTCGATTCGTTTTATCGTCAAATTAATCTTACGACGGATGTACAAATGCGCAATGTTTATTCACAAGTCACGTTTAATAATAAAATATCATCTGTATTACATATCCTGTACAAGTTAATCATCCTAGAGCAACTCGTAATTCGTTCGAGACAATCCTAACTACGTTGCTTATCTCGGGAACAATCTGCCGAACGAGCAATTGTCGGATACATCTTGCAGCTTCGAGAATTAACAATGCCTGCCTATTTAGCTCGCTGTGGACCGAGCATTTAGGGACGAGCGGTGTCCCATTATAGCGATACCTCGGTAGCTGCACACACGTGGCTGTATAATTTTCATACTTAAAAATATCGTTCCATTTCGCTCGTTTCTTCCGTCATCGTTTATGAATATAAACTGAAAGAAATAGCGGGATTAGAATAGGACAACTGTCGTTAGGTTGTTGCGTCTGAAATATCCAATTTTAGACTGCAAATGTTCGAAACCGTTTTGGTACATTAACCATTCAATAACCAAGAAACTTGTAATGCGTTGACATCGATTATAACGGTGCTTGCTCTGATCGTTAAAAATCGGAAATTCCGTACGCAACAACCTAATAATAATGAGGGGAAGACCCATAAACGCTAGAGCTTTTAACGGAAAGCTTTTTATAGGGAGGCATTGCTGTATTTTTTTCATTGTCGGATATCGGCTGCGTGATCAGATCGAATCTAGAATTCAGGATCTAAAGTCGTAAATCGACGACGTACAATCGGGGTTAAAATTAAATGGACACCCTTCAAAAAAGAATTAATTTTTCTAAGATTCAAACGACTTGAGTTTTCTTTTTGGAAATGTTAGAAGTTTAATAGGTAAAAGAAATTCATTGAAAATTACCGTCGGTCGGAATTGCGTAGAAGAGATTAAATTTCCAAGATCTAAATAAGCTACATACATGCGCAAAAATCGCAGTTTCTCACGAGTTTTGCCATATTTAATTATCTATAGCACACGGCAATCTCGATCTATTTTTATGAAACTTTGTGCACGTGTACAGCTTGCTTGGATCTTTTTTTCTTCGCAATTTCCGGCAATAATAATTCATACCTAGTAAACTAACATCTCGAAAAGAAAAAAGAAAATTCAAGTCGCTCGGTCCAATTCTAATACAGTTATTAGTTTTTAACACCGAGGAGGTAAATTTATTGAATCCTAGAGTGAAAGGTAGTCCGGTTAAGGTTGCCGCCGACGGTAGAAGCCTAAACTCTAGATTTTACAAAGGACGTCCTGGTTCTCGCTCAAGATGCCCATTGTTGTTGACACTCCTGTTCGCCCCTGACATCCAATACGAACACTCTCTGTCCAGGATGCATCCTGCGCACGTGGGACCGAACGTTGGAGGAATGCCTTGTCCGGTACGAGCAGTAAGGACAGTTGAACCTCGGCAACTGTCCGCACTGGAACTTGAGGTGATTGTACAAATTGTTCTTACGCGTGAAAACGTTACCGCACTTGTGACAAGGATAACTCTTCCTCGGCTCGTTGCTATGCGCAACGTCGTAGGCGCAACGCTGTCCCGTTGGGTAACACGACGAGTGCATTACCGGTTGGTGAACACCTGCGAACAGAAAGGTCGACAGAATAACTTTCGGCGTCCGTGCACGCGACCCTCTTCCGCTTAGGGTACAGGTAGTCGCGCGGTCCAACGAGAACTCACAACTGGCGACCGGCGCGACGCGGCGTCGTGCAGCTCTCCGCCCGCCATAAATAATCGATTAATCGGCACGTGACCCGTTCGGTTGATTCGTTAATCAACGGCTCTCGGGCTATCGCAGAGAAACAGTAGCTGAGCGTGAGACATTCTCCAAGAGCAAGGATGAGGATGACAAACAGGAAAAGCGAGATGACGTGGTGTGGTGTGGTGTGATATCTTTTCTTTTCTCTTTCTTTCTTTCTTTCTTTCTTTTTTCTTTTTTTCTTTTTTTTTTTGCCGAAGGAAGTTCACGCGTTTTCTTTCGTTCTTAAAGGCTAAGAAGCACTGTCGTCGTATGGCTGCGCGATTTGCGTACAATTGGTCGATGAACGATAAACAAGTGCGCGACAGAGGCTTGCGCCGTTATCTTACGCGTTACCGAGGAAAAACTAAGTCTCTCCGACGGGCCTTCCGAGAAGAGGGCATTTCGTCACCCTTCGTCGGTCGTTAGATCGAGAACCTAGTATCTTCCGAATTTCGGAGAGATTCGGTTAGAAAGGTTGCGGGACTTCCGCTTTTCTTATGTCCACCACGTAAACAGCGTTCCCAGGATGAATCCTGCGAACGTGGGCTCGCACGTTCGACGGATGCCTGGTCCTGTACACGCAATAAGGACAATTAAATCTCGGCGACTGTCCGCACTCGAACTTCAAATGATACTGGAGGTTGTATTTCCTGCTAAAGACGCTGCGACAGTTCCCGCAGGGGAATCTCTGCACCCGCTGATCGTTCGTCTTCGGCAGCGGGCCGCTCTCCGGATACAGCCAGTAAGCAGTCTTCGACCTATGAGGCGCCATTAGGTACGATGTTTCTGAAAAAAACATAAGTCGTTCGTTCATTCGTTTAGGCGTTTACGGTACATCTGGCGTGAAATGAGAAGAGCACAGCGGAAGCTTGTGCAGGATGGTCCAAAGTCGAGTCGACATTTATAGCACGTCGGAGATAATATCGTTTGATCAGAAAATATTTCGAAAATCGATCATAGTTGAAACTGTGAACACTCCCAGACAGCACTTTTCTGCGACTCGAATTCGCCTAATTAGCCCGTTCTTACCCATTCCTGCGTCGAGGAATCCAAATTTTATTGTTACTACCTACCGGCTATTTTCTAATAGTCTTTTCGAAACCCAACGGTTGAGAATTTCTTGATAAATTGTTGAAAAGTAGACTTGAACCGGAATTCAACAAATTTTTAGACTTCATACGACCTAACGACCTGCTCTGAAATTATTGCTTAAAAGAAAATTATCGTGTGCTGCCATTTTGTCTGGAAGTGTACATTTAAAGAGAGAGAGAGAGAGAGAGAGAGAGAGAGAGAGAGAGAGAGAGAGAGAGAGAGAGAGAGAGAGAGAGAGAGAGAGAGAGAGAGAGAGAGAGAGAGAGAGAGAGAGAGAGAGAGAGAGAGAGAGAGAGAGAGAGAGAGAGAGAGAGAGAGAGTAAAATAGAAATCCGTTGGTGGAAGTTCATTGAGAATGAATTTTTTATAGAGATAATTTTGAATCGAAATATCGTTGGATCGAGGAACAAGAAAATTAATTGAAAAGCCTGAGATCGATGATTATGATTTTCTTAATAGCCAGTAGACAAACCTGCACAATTCTTTCTCCTATACATGCAAGTTACATCGTAGCTAACGTAGAGTATGGGGAGCAACAAAAGGGAGTAGACCAGGAATAAACAATTGGACTGGACTGTATATTGGGTTGTTCGTGCCGTTTTTTCAAATACAATTCAAAGGTTCAGAGTCAAGCAACCTGAAAAATGGCGAAAAGTGGTAGAACAGAAGCAATATGTGACTTATTTTCTGGATTTGAACTTTGAATTTTAATCGAAAACCGCTACGAACTTTCGTTCCAACCCAACATGTACGCCTCCCGCTTAAAATTACGTATCGGGCTTGAAATCGTCTATTTTCTGGCTACTCTGGAGGACGCGGAACGTATTTTCGGGAACATGCACGCAAAAGTGGTTTCTCATCGAAAGGACGAATTCAGGAAGACCTTCATTTTATTCAAGGATCGTTTCTGTATTTCCGCCGGATACATGGTACGTCTCGTTACTATTGGGAGACGGTGACCAGATCGATGACGTAGACCTCCTTGTTGGGATGCTTTCTGCGCACGTGGGCTCGCACGTTCGACGTGTGCTTGGTCCTGTAAGGGCAATACGGACAGTTGAATCGCGGCGATTGCCCGCAAGCGTACTTCAAATGATGCTGAAGATTGTAGCGCCAGTTGAACGATCTGCCGCACTTTGGGCAGATGTGCTTCGGACACGGTTCGGGACGAGCCATATTACGGACACCGCCTATCGGATTCCATCCGTAACTGTCGACGTAATTCGGTAGCTTCTCTGGAAAATGCAGACGATGATACGGTTAATTCCGTCGGATCGTGTTTGTCGTCGGATTGTTCGTTAATAATATTCCTGGTGAACAACGCGTTAGTTCCCTCTCTTTTCTTTTCAGGGGGGCGGGTTACATTAAGAGAAATTCATGTTTTACGACAGCAATAGCGATCCGCGTACAGTTACCGGTCACGTTTATTACAAGATCTCCGTTACAAACACCAATCTCGATTATAATCTTCAAAATCCTGGAAAAAAAGTTTCCGAGTTACCTCCACGTAAATACATTAAGTTTACACGTCCGTCGAGGAACTTACGCTAAACTCGTTTATTCCACGGCTGTGTTTTCTTACAAAATTCTGCAAACGTCTAACGAATCGAAATACCTCTTCGTACCGGAGTTGTCGGATCAGGGGAAACGAGGGCAGAAAAGGTTACCCTCTCTCTGCCATAACCGGATTAGTCCGGAAGCGTGGGGATGCTTGCCGCCAGAAATTAGGGGAATAAAGTCGAAGAAGGGGAAGGGGAAAGCGGTGGACAAGTTTTAACCCGGCAACACTGCTGGGACCAGAGTCGTTAACTTCGATCAGACTCGCAAATATAAAGAAAGATTTCCCGGAGTATTATCGTACGATGAGGCCGTTTCATTGCACGGATACACTTGATCGATATCGATGAAATAGCCATCGACAAAGACTTCTTGAAAGACTTCCGGGATGAAAAGCCCGGCTGGTCCGAAGACGGCGATTCTCCGAGCACGCTCAGCGCAAGTAGTCTTGATTAGCGGCAGCCGCGAAATCTTCCTCTTTATTGTCGATCAGTTTGCAGACATCGATGGCGTACACATCGTTGCCAGGATGCCTTCTGCGCACGTGAGCACGCACGTTGGACACGTGTCTGGTCCTGTGAGCGCAGTAAGGGCATCTGAACCGCGGCAACTGTCCGCACTCGAATTTCGAGTGGTAATAGAGATTGTTCTTATGACTGAAGACGCTGGGACAGGAGGGACAGGGGAACTTCTGTCTCTCGCCGTCCTCGGGAACCAACGTTTTCCGGGAACTTTGACGCTTCCTGGCGACAGGCGCGCCACATATCAACTCACCTGGCTGGGGAAATTCTGAAACAGAAACGAGAGGAACGTTTCGTCAAACACGGCAGCGAAAGAGTCGTTTCGACGTTGATTCGTTCTACTATTCGATTTCGTACTTTCTCGCCGTGACATGCCTTAATCCGGTTGACGGTCGGTCACCTGATCGGAAAGAGAAAAAAGAAAAAGAAACATTCGTGAATGGAAGAGGGAGAAAGAGAGAGAGAGAGAGAGAGAGAGAGAGAGAGAGAGAGAGAGAGAGAGGGAGAGAGAGAGGATTTTATTTCGTCGTGAATAAGCGTAATTCTGAGAGCACGTGGATTGAACTTGGTATATTTAAAAAGCAGATCTGTCTCGACTGTCAAGTACAGGAATTCTCTTCGTACATTCGATGGACGATGAAAATGTCGGAGCTGTAACGTCTACAGACCTACGTCCTGATAACCACGAACAATTCTGCTAGGAATTAACATATCGGTAAGACACTATCGATCCGCGTGACGCGGGAACAACGATTAACGGTAACTGTACAGAAATCTCGAAATTTTTCTTCTTCTTCTTCTTCCTCTGTTCTTTTCTTTTATTTGTACGAAGGATAAATTAAGTTCGGATCAGTCGAAATACGCGAGAACAAGGAATCGAATGCGATTCTTGGGGAACGGAGGCGCTGTTTGGCACTGTGGTCTTCGAATTGCGTGTTCTGACACGCTCGTCGCGAACTCCTTCCGTTATGGCTGCCGTCGACCGAGCACGATCGGAGATAGACTTTGAAAGCCTGGAAAGAAAGAAAATTGTTGTTCAAGTTGCACGAGACACGGACAAGACATTGCGCATCGGGGAAGATTGTCCTAATCGTACAATATCGTGTTACACGATGCAATTAGTCGTACATGTGTAAACACTTGTTCGATATTTTGTTTAGAAGAAAAATCAGAAGATTTCTAAATGAAAAAAAGATAAATAGAAACTCCTCTTGAAAGCTGTTCTCAGCGAGCCGATGAAAATACGGCCAGACCAGAGTCGCCAGATTAAGACTTGTTCCCCTTCTACTCGAAAAGAGAGAGGGGGTTACTGTATTCCCCTCGATTGGCCTGATCTGGCGACTCTGAGCCAGACCGATCGTACGATTCGAGCAGTCTTCCGCCAGAGAAATATCGGTGTCTAACCGTTCTTCCCGATGCCACGAACGATCCTTCTTCTTCGAGGGAGAGACGGGAGAGAAGGCACAACGCCTCCGTGTCCCATCGCGCGTTCGGAGTTGGGAATCTTCCGTTGTAGGGTTTGGCAGTCTTGCGGCACGAAGCGCGTCTCTTCGGGGTTGGAACGGAGCCGTTTTTCCGGGTCGGTTTCAAACGTTCTGCATCAACTGGCAGAGATCGACGGTGTACACCTCTCTTCCGGGATGACACTTGCGTACGTGACGGCGCGCGTTCGAAATGTGTCTAGCCCGATAGGTGCAGTAAGGACAGTTGAAACGCGGCTTCTGACCGCACTCGAACTTCTGATGGTAGGTCAAACCGCCCTTCCTGCTGAAGACGCTGGTGCAATTCGAGCAAGGGAACTTCCGGGCGATCGTTCTCGAGGTATCTGTGGGTGTAACCATCGGGACACCGGCCGTCCCGTGTTGTAGCACGTAATTCTGGGAAGATACGCCTGCGTAGACGCAGTAATTCAATCCTGCAACAGAATCAAGCACACGACACCCATGTCAGACGGTTTCGTATTCCCTGCGTATCTCTCCGGTAAACAGACAGGCTAGAAGGACTATAAGAATCGAAGCTGACGAGTAAACCTTGCGGTCAAACCTTCTTCCATGTCGATCCGAAGCGTGTCCAATTGTTGGGACGGGATACGCGAGAGAGTAATTTGAATTTTTTTTTTTTTTTTGTTTTTTCGGCGAGTTTTTCCGATGGACTGAGGGATCTTCCGAGCAGGATGAAATAAAGGATGTGTTTTACTGATGTACTAACAGCTGATTGTTTTATTGAATCCAACCAAAAGTGAAAGACGAAATCGCGTGTGGGGAACGTCCATAATGCGCGTGCACAACAACGATCAACCGAATACTGTTCGAGTATGCTCTACACCGATCTACTAGCCTCGACAAAGGATCGGAACGCGAGCAGACGTTGCCGCGGGCGGAAGGATTATAATGCCTGTTTTATCTTCGTGGTGTTGAGATCTTCGACGGACGATGCGTAGCTGTTTTGCGACACGTCGATCACACTGACTGTGTAGCCGTAATGTTTCCTGCGAACGTGCGCCCGAATGTTCGACGATTTCTTCGAGGTGTAGCTGCAGTACGGACAGCCGAATCTCGGCAGTTGGCCGCACTCGAACTTCAGGTGCGAGTAGAGATTGTTCTTTCGGTTGAAGCTGCTCGGACACTTCGGACAGAGGAATCTGTCACCGTTCCGGTCCTGTAGCTCTTGGATACGCGCTAGCATAGCACACGGTATCTTGAAGCCGCCCAGGTGTTGCAGATCTGCAAGAAAATCGTTGTAACTCGTCAGAGTACCGCCATTCACCTACCAACGTTCCAGCTAGCTGTGTCACAGTATTCTCTTGGTATACGTTCGCGTGAACAGACGTTATCTCTACCTGTAGCCAATGGGAACTAGAAAGAACGCAATCGAATTACAAACTCTGCAATGTTTTCATCTGTTCACGACTAGACTGCGGATATTTATGAACAATTCTCCGCTCGTCGTATAATAGGTACTTTTAAATTATTTCGATCTTGCGCTTATGTTTTACCAATTTCTTCCGAATGCATAAAATCCGCCGTCTATCGGTTAAATATATTTGATTTTCTGCTACCCGTTGGTAACAAAAATAAAAATACGCCTAAAAATAGTCACACGCTCGGTTCAAATCGAGATATTTTAGTTCTCGAAAAATGAACTTCGTCGAAGGCTCTCGTTAGAATGGATGTCATATAGCAGGAGAATACTGTTCGGTTCGGTGAGCGAAAGACCAAGTGACGGGTGAAATCGCTGTTTAACGATTTGTGAACGAATATGGAAGATAGGATCGCAAAAGCAGTGAGGAATAATAATACCATCTGGACTACAGCATTCGCGTCGGCAGATTAGGATCAACGCTTTATTTCGGCTCTGTACAAATTCGCCCGGCAACCATTGACCCTTATCGCGTGCCTGCTTTCCCTCCACTTATTTACACTATATTTTAACGAAGATCACTTGGGAGCTGCTCACCGTCCTATTTAATTTCATTTATTCGATCATTCCCTGCTTCTCCGACACAACGAAAAATAAACTCTACAGGTGTCTCTCAAACTTTTAACCCAAAAAATATTATTCCTCCTCCTGAAATCTGGTGACGGAACTCGAGCCAAATCTTCCTCGCAAAAGCTCTCCGTGACAATGAAATAAACAAGTTGGGAACGCGTTTTACCTTGGACAACATCGCCATAAATTACTCTAAAGCTAGGTCCACGAGTCCCTAACGTAAATACGAAATACTTCTTGGCGCACAAACGGAACACCCTAACTTCGGAGCTGCTCAACATGCCTGTTGGCGGGCAAGGGCCGCAAGGCTTGTTGAGCGAGATTGCCCTAAACGGATGCAGCGGCGACGCTTTCTTCGGTCTGTGCTTGCAGCGAACCGAGCGCGCTTCAGGTGTTTCTGCAGGTTGTGTTCTTTCGTTCGAACGTGCCGATACGATTCGGGAACTTGACGTTTCGAACGAGTTGGTGCGCATGGTGGAGAGACGGCTGCAGGTCTGGAAACAAAAGAAACGATCGCGACAGTGGTGGGCTCGCGTCCCAAGAAGAGAGAAAGCCGGAAGACGCGACGCGAACGGATGGAGAAGAGAAGAAGTGGCGAGCATTTGTGTAAAAAGAAATTTATTTGAATCTCCTTGGTCCTCCTCGTTGTTAGCAGTATCGTGACAAAGGTTGGCGATAACCGAGTGTACGGAGTACTAGAGCTTCTCTTCCTCGCGTCTTAGATCGATGCACCAGACCGCTTCCCCGCGGTGCCTCCGTCGCACGTGTTTGTACAGATTCGATATCAACCTGGTGCAATGGTTACAATACGGACATTGATATCTCGGTGGCTGACCGCATTGGTAGATCATATGCTCTCTGAGGCCTTTCTTTTTGGTAAAGACGCCCGGGCAATTCGGACAGGAAAACATTCGACTGATGTACTGCGCGCTACCCATCATGAGACATCTGGAAACTGAAAGCATAAATATCGTTGGTTACGCCCGAGGAAAATCCTCTTGACAACCTACGCGGCCGAGACTTTCGGAAGTAAGATTACACGCGAAGTGGTCGGATGTTAGTCGATGTTAAGGAGCACACGGGGGGTGGACCAGACATGCAACTTCCCTTTCAGACACTATCTTTATTCGCACAACAATCAAGAAAGCTCGAAAGTACATTCGACGACAAACGACGAGTCTCGTGGTGTACGCAGCCCGGTCAGAGATTTCCTTCCACGAGCGAATCGCACTCGAAGACGACGGCTCGCACCCGTCTCGAGCCAATCTGATACCTGAAAACGAAAACGTACGTGTCAGAAGAATTACACCGACCGACCCGTGCGACCGATGGAATATCTGGAAGCTGATCGCTGGACTGCGGATTTTATGCAATCCTGACAAAAAGGGCCTTGAGAATTTTTTTCATTTCAACAAATGGTTGTATTAAAAAAAAAAACATTTAGTACATAAGTTGTGTCGCACTTTTGTCTACAACATACTAAACTTTCGTTGAAAAATATCCAACAGAAGTGGGGTGGCAACCATGTTTATGAGACGGTCTTTCAAAACGGTCATATCTGAAAAACTACTGGACCAGTTTCTTTGAAATTGTTTACAGGCATACTTGACACAATCAAGAAGTAGTTTTGACACATAAAGTAGTTTATACCGGTATTGTTTTAGTATAAAAATCCCGTGGTACGTGCTGGAGCTTTCTGGAGATTTTCATGTTTAAATAAAACCTTGTTCTGAACAGCGCTGACATCCGATCAATGTATTTATTCCTTTACAGTTGTAGGACAGAAGAAATAAACAAATATTATTCTTCCTTTACCTCTTCACAATAATGTTCATCGATTTTATATAATTTGATATTCATCGAAACATCTCCATTGTTCGGGTAAAATCGACGAAATACAAGACGGTGTGATCAAAGTTACGATTACTTTTAAATAAAGAAAAAAAGAAATCAATGCAAGAAATTATGGATAAAATAAGTGAAAACGGATTCAGAAAAATACTGAAGAATCAAATTCTATAAAGTATAAACAATTACGTGTAGCGCTACGGTAGCAGTGAACAAAAATACCAAAATGAAGGTGACAGAAGTTGCTGTTTTTCTTGCAACGTATTGCGACTGCAACGATGAGTAACGTAATCTGCATCGTAATCTGTTTTTTATTAGAATTGTCTTAAAAATGGGCACACTTGTCCACGGGTTTAGATCATGTTCGATAGGTATCCTGGCAGTTGAAACGAGATGTCCTCTACGTAGACCACGCTGCCTTGGTGTTTACGACGGATGTGCTTCTGTATGTTCGAGGTCTTCTTCGAGCGCAGGTCGCAATAGGGACACTTGAATCGCGGCGGTTGTCCGCATTCGTATCTGATGTGCGTGTGCAGGCTTCGTTTCTGCCTGAAAACACTGTTGCAATTGCCGCAAGGATACTTGATGTCGACACTGTCGATCACCTGGGGCGCGAAAGTCCTGTAAAATCTTCGGCGATATCCCGCGGTCAGCAACAGTCTGGACCCGGTAAACCGTTTCAAGCCTGCAAACATTAAATCGATAATCAGTGAAACGTGCTCGGGCAAGAACGACGAAATGATTACTTAAATGCAAAAGGATCCGGAGATGCTTCGTGTGTGACATTCTGGTTGCGTTCTAGGGGCAGAAAGTGTCGCCCGCTAGAGAGACCTGAGAACTCGAACCCACCGTGAATCGTGATAAAACGAAGGTCATGCCAAGTAAAAAACGGACGCAAACTGTACGTGGGAGAAAAAGTGATGGGGTTGGGTGGGCGTGACGTTTCGGAGGCGGCGAGAGCTGCATCAAAATCTCTTTATTATTTCGGGTCGTGTCTAACAAGATAAATTGACCTTCGTCTCCATTACAAAAATCCTTCTGCTAGCTTTAGACGAAGAAACGTGATCTGACGGTGCGAAGTAAGTCAGAGTCGTACAAAGCTCTAATGGTACTTCCAAGATGCTAAATCGCTGCTGTTTCAGCTATCGCCCGTACGGGCAGCGTATTTTTCTTCTCCGTGCACAACAAGCCACGCCTTCTCGGGCAACGATACACGTGTCCGACGAACTAATTGTCGTTGTTCGTCGAAGACGGTGACAGCGGTCGACGGCAGATTATATCGAGATTGAGCGAAATAGAATGATCATCGATCGATTGGCAATGAGACAAATCTTTCCGCCACTCCGCTTTAAACTCAAATGACGTCACTAGTCGGTAACTTCGTCCCGATCTATGCAGAGTCGCCAGATTAAGACTTGCCTCCCACTCTGTCGTGCTTGCGTCACACTGACGCGTGACCAATCCGGTACTGGCAGAGAGGGGGTAACTGTATTCCCCTGAATTCGAGCCGATTCTCCTGATCTGGCGACGCTGTATGCAAAGCTTGCTGAACAGCACTGCCCTAAATAAACTTAAGATACGTATCGCTGGCGCGGGCGATCTTCTTTTTCTCAACGATGCTTTTCCTCTCTGTTTCCGTTCGGTGTGAACTCGTCCAGTTAATATTGGACGGGATTTTAATGGCGACTTCTCGACAGCTGTTTGTACAGGTCGATGATCTGTAACTTCTGGTCCTTGTGCATTCTACGGACGTGGACGTACATGTTCGAGGAAAATTTCGCCTTTTTGGTGCAGTAGGGGCACTGGTAACGCGGCTCCTTGCCGCACTGGAAATGACAGTGGGTCTTCATGTCGGACAGCCTGGTGTAACCGCTGTTACATCTCGGGCAATAAAACTTTTTCCTGGGTGTGACAGTTTGAACGGCACTGCGAACGAGATCGGTGTCCGGCCAGATATTCCTTAGCTGGGAGGGTATTGGTTCCCGACGGCACGCACCGTGTTCCATGTACATGTACGTCTCGTCCTTGGTCGCGTCATCTTCGCCCCTCGCCTGGAACACTTCCGGCTGCATGGAACCGCCGGCTACAACGTCCCGCCGATAGTGTATCCGGCCGTACATCGAATCTAGAAAAAGAATCGAATTTTTGTTGGCAGTTAGTCACCACTGACCATCACCGACGGACAATTCTCATCCATGCTTCGATCATCTAATGGCGAAGAGAGCTACTTCGGGTTCGTGAATGGGTGATCCGGTGCTCACGGGTTGGATTGGGCATTCTGAGGTCTTTTGTGTCTCAAGTTTGACCCGTTGGGCCCGTTAAAGCTCAATTTCTACCATCCGCACAGACACCGAACGCGCAAGTGCCGGGTCTGAGCGGATTAGTATTAATCTACATTAAGGGGGGCTTCTCGCGTAACCGCAGCGAAAACAACTGGTTTTTAACAATTTTTTTCAATATAACTATTGGACATATGGGACACAAACTGGCATACACGATAACTAAACTAGTCGGTAAACAAACATTTTACTGTTTATTTATGATATTTTGTTGAACGGTGTAAATTTTCTTCTGGGCTTTTCCAACTTTTCATGTTCTTCTTTCAAAATAGGTTCATTCCCAGCATAAAGCATGCAATGTTTAAAAAATGTCTCTTGTGTTTCAATCTATTTAAACGGTTCAATACAATAAATTAAAAAGGCCTCTCCCATATATCCGATAGTTGTTCAAAAAGAAATTCCTAAAAATCGCTTGTCTGCGCTACGGTTACGGGAGAAGCCCCCCTTTTAAGATCGGTGGAAGAGGATCGATGGGTCTAGAAATTAATATTCTTTAAGTAGCAAGCAATAGTTGTATTTGTTGCGACTCTGCATAGGTATTCGAAGGTTTCCGTGACCATTGGTACCTTGGATCCCTTCACGCAAGCTAAAAGAAGTGATAAAGCAAGGCTCTCCGACAAACTACGCGTCAAGTTCGAGTCCGGTCCATGTTCAACGATCACAAAACGATAGCCACCAAATTCTGTTAAAGTACTTCTTCTCCGTTCACGCTGTCACTTTTACACCTTCACCTTTCCTAACCCGAGAACAGAAATAGAAACGCAGCGATCGCGACGTTCAACCGACTCATGCACGCTATCCACGGAACGCAACCAATCGTTAATCAATACCTAAACGCATCTAACGCTTATCTGTGGTACGAACTACTGCGATTCGATTTTATTGTTCGTCATTCGCACGGTACACATGGTTCCAACAAACTGAGAAAATATTTGGTTATTACCAAGCATTTGTGTACATGTTCGGATTACAATAATCTTTCGGCTTAATCAACTTCGAAAACATTTGCGGAACTCGGCGTGCTTTTGACCGAATGAACATTTTTGTGGAAATACTTGGGTTTTATAGCGTTTAATTGGAGCCATACGATTACAGAATATATGCTTATCTTTATATCGTTGCACCAGGCAAGAGACGATGTTTTCGATGCTAGTTCCGAATACCCTAATTCGAGAGGAAAAACAAAGAGGACCTTATGCTGGATAGCAGACGTCTAATCGTCGAATTACAATGCTTTGCTATCGTAAAGTACGAATTTGTCATACCGAGTTCTTCGAACAAACCCCGGTGTCCCCGATGATGTTCAGCTTCTTCGAAAAGGATTTTGTACGAAACAGAAACTTGCTGAAGATTCGGTACCGTCGGAGGAACAACAAACTGTGATATCGCAGAATACTTTATTGTATATCTTTACGCTCGGAACAAATATACAATCAATACTTCAGTTTCGTTTGAATAGTAGCTGGTATTACACGAAACAATGAATTTCACATTGGGAAAGTACAAAAAGCAAACATTTGATTCAAAAAATATAAAATTATCACCGTAATGGTTGAAACGTAAATAATCGTAACATTATATGATACTTAAGAGAAATAGCTACTAAAATATATCGTGTTCAACGATAGGTGAAAGAGAAGTTATTCTTTACGAAAATTGATTTTTAAACTTAGAAAATAGCAAAACATCCGCCCAGACGACGCTCGCGTTAAAATAAAAACTTTCGAACTCAAACTGAAACTGAAACTGAAATTGCAACTTCTGATTAATCGTAAAGTTGATTAAACATTAACTTAAGGGACCACAAATTTAGGACTTTTCTTTATGTAATCCCGTCGATATTGACGAGAAAATGCCAAAAGTCCAAGTTTTAACATTAGGAATTCGTTCAATTCGTTCAACAAATTCGTACAAATTCGCTCAACTTTAAAACTTGAAAAAAGTTTGAAAAAAGCTCTAACTCTAAATTAAAGATCGGCCGTAAAATGATAAAAATGCGTTCGTAGGAATATATTGAATAAATATCAAAATCTAACTACATGTGGCTCCGTTATTTTTATAATGGGACACGTTGTTAGTCACTGCACATGCTCAGAAGTTCAAGCGTTAATTGCTCTGGGGGGGGGGGGGAAGAAAAATTGTAATTTCTGTTTACACCTTCACTTCAAGAATCATCCCTTAAACTTTCTTCCACCTGTCGCTGAACACCCTGCATAATACTTTCGATGGCGCTTGTGAGTGTGTCAGATTGGACGCTCAAATGCATTCGAAAATTTAAGAAAACAGTATTAAACGCGAGAAGAGTATATTTTGAAAAAGAGTAACTTAGTCGCTATGCTCGGAAGAGTCCGAGGAAATTATATGGGTCTCCGAGGGCGTTGTTGTTGCTATGCCGAATTGTAACTTTTCGTATCGCTGTTTTGCCGCGCAGCGCTTCAAATGTCGCTTCTCGAGCGTGTGTCCAACCAGGATTTTGTTGCAAATCCCGCAGATGACCGATTTCTGGCACTCGTGTCTCACGTGGTAGGTCAACATTTTTTTCTGGTTGAACCGGCGACCGCATTCGCATTTGAACGGATACTTGGCGTTACCTATATTGTAGGCGGACTTCGGATTCTTCGCGCAGTTGTTCTTCATATGTCTGGCCAGTGTGTTCGGCTGGTGGCAGTCCTTGTCGCAGTGCATGCAGGTGTATATAGACTTGTACGGTTTCGTGTTCTTCGAGTCTAACCAGTCGCAGCTCGTCGAGGAACTGCTGGACGATCTGCGCGGATTGATCCGCCGAGGCGGTTCGCTCTCGTTGCTATCATCGCTGGCCAACCTGTGTCGGTTACCGTTGCTTCTTCTCGGACCGCGTCTACCTCGTCGAGCGATCAGCGGCAACATGTCATCCAGGTGCGCTGCAGACGTTCCAGGTACCGGACTCGAAGTTACCCAGCGGCTCGATGCGATCACGGGACTCGTATTTCTGGCGCGTATCGCTTCGCTCCGGCTACACGAACGGGTCACTCGTTTTCTCGCAACTGCTGAAACAACAAGAGATACAGTCTTTTTCATCGGATCCGAGTGATAGCGTGCGCGCGCGCGGACGAACAAAAGACAAACACAAATCAGAGGCCACCCCAAGAACCCGAGATGATGCCCCGTTCTAGACGTTTCGAGTCGCGAGGGAATAATCGTATGATCGAGAAGGAAAAGAAACTGGAAACCTCGTGTCGGTTACTTTTCTTTTATTATCGACGCTTAGGTTAGTACACGTTGATGGAACGAATGCTTCGTGGAGGCGCGTGTTTCGTGATTCCATGGACGGTGTGTAATCTTGGCGAGCATGTTTCGATGGGTGTCCCCGCGCGGATAACGTGAAGATGGAATCTGAAATACCAAACAGCAGATCAGAGAACGAACTAAACGATGCTATGTCGGTGAATGAATATTAACCCCTTAACCCACGATACTCGCGGTAAGAAATTCCGTTCGAAAATAAAAAACACGAGCCGGACTCGTGGTGCTTCGTTCGCACCGAACGCAAACAACACCAGTCATGCTCGTGGCTCGCGACATACACACGTATCATAAGGCGTATACGATAACTAAATAGCTCGAGTGACTTTGCTCATAGGACAAGGGGTTAAATCGTTTAATATGTTTCCCCTTGGCTGGTATTTGTTAGACAGAAAAGAAGAAAAATCCATGAATGTAAAATGTGTTACGATGTCGAATCGATTCTAATGACGGTTCGAAAGAGGGTTCGCGTGGTGATGTTCTCGACTCGGAAGAGTAGGAGAGGAAGGGATACATCTTGGTCCTGATTCCAGATAAATATGTATATGTATTTTTATTCAATTCCCAACATTTTTTTCTGCGAAAGAAACAATGGCGCTAACAAGCTGGTCGACGTTGAAAAAATTTCACCGAACGCCGGTTTGCAATGTAACAATCATAACTCGTTTGACCTCGTTTGATCGGTTGCCGAAAAGTGACGTTGATAGAAGTGAATCGGTTTGACAATGACCGTTGTGCGTGTTATCGAACGTAGTGTTTGAATGAAATCAATGTACCCAGTCCGTAGAACGGTCCTTCCTCTTCCGAGTGTTAGACCGGACAGAAAATGGCCGCCGTTTGCGGTGGCCAGCTGGTTCTTACGTGCGCAATAGGATCGTTTTAGCGGGTCGGAAAGCTACAAGGGGGTCGTTGCCGGTGTTTCCGTAGGCTGCTGCTGTGGAGGAACGTTTTCCCGCAAACAGGACACTTCTGCGTCCTGCCGCAGTCGTGCCTCACGTGGAAGATCAGGTGGGACTGTTTCGAATAACAGGCACCGCACTGACCGCAGGAGTACGGTCTGCTCTTTTGCAACTGGTGGCAGGTCGACCGAGGATTCCAATAGCAGAAGGTCTTCTGGTGACTCCTCAAGTGGCCGGACAGGGTGAAACCCTTGCCACAGTATTTGCAATTGTACTTTCTTTTCGTGTCGTCCGCTAATTGCTCTGCAACATTATTAACCAGCAATTGATCAGTCGCGTTCGCCCGAGAAAAACCCGAAGAACACGCGCTCGTTCTTATCGTTGCGGATCTATTATCGGGCATACAGGTTTTCCGCTCCGGATTAACCCTTTTCGAGATCGTGTTCACCTTTCTGTACTTTTTGCAAATCAAATTCAACGTTTTACAAATCAAATTCGTCTCGTAGACGACTCGAAAGTGAAGCTAGATCGTTTTTCTTTTTTTTTCTGATTTTATTACCATATTCTGCAATGATGAAAACAATTCTTGCACTATAATTTGTTTTACGCTTGCAGTGATTGCAACCACTTTGCCATTTATAATTTTTCAGAGAAAGACAGAAGTTTTTATTTATTTTACGAGTGTGTATATATTTTGTAGGGATACGCACGTGCATGATCGGCACAACATAGTTGCCGATCAAAGGATCGCCGACCGCGTCGCGTCGTAAGGCGGCAGCCGCCAAAGGCGTCCTTTGGCGATCTGCCGACTCCGATAGTCGGAAGACAGTGTATGAGCGAGCATCGTATACGTATAAGAGGGCCGTCAGTTCCGAAATGAAGCATTTTTATATGTCATCCGCTTGTCAAGGTTTCTCACCTCTACGATTTTCCGATGCGTATACAATCACAACAGCAAGATGGAATGTTATTTCGGTTTGAAGGAAATTAATAACATGTTTAGTGGATCATCGCGGATATTATAGTGCAAATAATGCCATAATTGTTGCAGGAATGTGTACTTAAAATTACCCCAGGAGAACCATTATAGCAGATGAATGTGTATGGGTGCGTATGCGTAAATATTTAAGTTAAATTTTATGTTAATTTCATGTCATTTTATCTTATTCCATATTTAAGTATTATTTCTAGACCGCGGACTTAATGGATTTAAGACACGAATGAGTAGCTGTAATTCGAAACGATTAAAAGAAATGAAGACTGTAAACACATGAATTCCGACCAATTAAAATGATTAAAGAAAGAAAAATATTCCCAAGCAGCTCCTCTTCGTAACGATCGATGCGAACAATTTTTGTTTTCCGTAAAAATCCGCAATCGTTACGCACATGCAATAAAATGTTTACGATATTTATTTGTTGACGTTGCTCGGGAAAACAACTTGGTAAAGCAGCTTGAGTTGCGAAAGGGTGAATTTGATATGCAAAATAGTTGATTCGGAGCGCAGAAAGATGGGTACGATCCGCAAATGGATTTCGAGCACGAACCCCGTAAACGAGAGAAGGGACTGGAGAAAGTGTCCTCCGATTTACACGGTGTTCGAGCGACGAACCATCCACATTTTCATCAATATTAATTCGTGCATGAGACAATGACAGGGATTGCGAGGGGCTGGTGAAGAACGGGAATGGATGGCGTCCAATAGTACCTTTATTTCTATACATTCAGACTCGCCTTCTGTGCATGCTCTATAATACATTTACTGTGACGCGCTTCGCATTATATCGGCGACGAAGGAACCAGGGATTCGAACCCTGACCCGTAGCGGGTTAACCCGGTTAGGCGTGGGTGTCCGTTACGAAAATATTATACAACAAAATAAAAATAGAAAATAGGTTAATTTTAAAGATATTTTAAAGTTATCGCTCCTTTATTTATCATAACGGGTGGTTCGCCAATAGCCGTATCATCCCACTTTATAAAATAAAATTAAGGAAACTACAGATAAACTTTCAAATAAGAAAAACATTAATAATTAGATAATACATATTATTATGCTAGAATGGCAGTAAGACAGAATGTTTATCGAGGTTTCTTGCGAAAAATAATTCCTATGGTATAGGGAACTAAAGCTTAGGTAACGGTAAAGTATCTTTAAAATTAATCTTTCTGGCTTTCTCTCCATCAGTAACCCGTTCTCCTTAGAACCTTGAGAATCGCTCTGTTCGGTTAGGCCTCGGTGAACCAGCTACGGGTTAGGATTAGGGTTCGAATCCCTGGAAGAAACTCGATGAAACTTTCGATTATCCCGCGGAACAATTTTTGAACGGATTATAGATAGGTTCGCGTGATAACAGCACTAGTTGGCCTAGTCGTTTTTAATCAGATAGCAGCGCACCCTGTGCTTGCGAAGGCTGCTGCTGTGCAAAAACGTTTTGTTGCACCAGTTACACTTCTGCGTTTTCCCGCAGTCGAACCGTATGTGAGACCTCAGGGACGACTGTTTACTGTAACTGGCTCCGCACAGGACACAGATGTACGGCCTGGACTCCTTCGTCTTGGAAAACATCGAATGCGGATTAAAGTAGCAATTGTTATTACGGTGCTTGTTCAGAAACCTGGAGTGCGTGAACGGCTTGTGGCAGAACTCGCATATGTATTTCCGTTTCGGTTGTTCCGCGTCCAGAAAATCGTTCACCACTCCTGAAACACCGGTCAAAAACATCAAATTAAATACGGTACAACGGAGGCGCCGTTTCTCTTAGCATTCAGACGACGCTGGCGCTTTTTGTTTTTGTTTCTTTTTTTTTTGTTTTTGTTTTTGCGAGAATCTAGGATTGTCCGTGTTCGTTTAAACATTTTTCCGTCGAGCTGTGCCGATGCGGTGAAGAAGGGGATGCTGAATCTCATCTTGTAAAAAAATGTTTATTCAAATGTGTACAAAAGCTACAAGATTATTCGAAGGTTGTGCAGATTATGTATCGTACGCGAATATTATTGATTAGATTGGTAAGAAGTAGCGGTAAAGGCTGAATGCAACGGAATACGTGATTTTAGGTCTGTGCGTTGGTATTGCTTAAATACTTAGACGTATTTAGATTGCTAATAAAAATGATCACACAAGTCTCAAAACTTCTCATCACAAAACAGTAAAGTTGATTCAGAAAAAAGCTCTACTGGATAACAGTTCTCGTAATTATTATTATATATATAATATAATATACATATATTATATATATATTATATATTACAGGGTATGTACAGGGTGGGACATTTGAAACAAGTCACCCGAATAACTCGAGTGCTTTTCAAGATGGAAGAAAATGCATAATACTGATATTACTAATTTTTTTTTATAGGTGGAGGCCTCAAACGGAACATGAAGGTCAACTCTGTTTCTTTAAATGGAACGATATGGTTTCTTATTTACATTCTGATTGCGTCGAGACGAATACAATGACAAGGTCACCTGCAATAGAAAATAAATTGTCACCAAGCACTCGTCGAATACTTCGATGATTACCGTTTAAAAAAAAAAGAAAAAGAAAACAGAGTTGACCTTCGTATCGCCTTGATTCCCACCATCCATAAAAAATTTAGGACGATGCCAGGTAAGTCAGTTCTGCCTCATTTCCTTCCACTTTCAAAAGCAAGCGAGTTAATCGGACGAGCTGTTTTAAATGCCCCACCCTGTATATACATATATGTATATATAACATGCTCTTATAACCTCATAAACTTCAACATTTCAAATGTCGAGCATATACTTTTAACACGGGGGAATTTTGTATCTATACAAAATAACATAAGTCTCGTATGTAACATTCTTTACCCACGTTTGTTCAATCGATCTGAAACCATACCGAATATTGCAGTCCGATATCTCGGTTCGCCTTTATATATTACATATCCTGTGGTACGGTACATGTTGGTTTCGACCACGGGCGATAGTGCGATAGAGCGATAGAATGTCCATCAGCGATTAAAAAAGGAAATCTGAACGAAGTCTCAATATACCGAGAAGCAACATCCTTGGTCCGCGCAACAAAGAAGCGACGATCAGAAATACTGGGGGAGGGGAGAGAGAGAGAGAGAGAGAAAATTAAAAGTCAATAGGGTCCAAAACAATTTCGTTCTTCATGGAAGCATCGATCTTCAGCGAGGACGCGAGATCGTTCCCCTTGACTGTCAGCTTGTCGACTATTCGTCGAAACGGACAGTAACGGGTCTTGTGGTTGTAGAGGCTGGTTCGGTGGAGGAAAGTTTTGCCGCAGTGCGTGCATCTCTGCAGCTTTCCGCACTCGTGGCGCACGTGCCACATCAGGTCGTTCTGCCGCGAGTAATTCGCGCCGCAAACGGTGCACGCGAACCGACTGACTTTTCCGGTTTTGTACAGCTGCGACTCGGGGTTCAAATAGCACCGGTAGTTCCAGTGGGCCTGCAAAAAGCTGGCACTGGTGAAACTCTTCCCGCAACACTTGCAGCTGTAGCTACGCGTTTCATCCTGGGATTCGAGTGCGGCCGAGTCTCGTTGCCCGATCTCTGCAACATGATCAAACCGTCTATCAGAGCCGCGTCGTGGTGACCCTTGCTTGCGTTACTCGATCTCACAGATTCCAGGCTCTCGCGGCCCGGTATCCTACGCTCCCCGCAATTCGAGTCATTTTTTCCTGTATCGCCGACCTAACCCTTTCTCAAAATTATTCGCACGCCTCTCTTAGCAAGTTCCTCTCACTTCTGATCAAGTTTTCTCCGTTATCAAACTGATTTTATTTATATTACAGTTTCGTTCCTCGGTCGGATGGAGTTAATAGAGCGCGCTACCGATGAAACTGTTACTTTGCGCGTGAAATATATCGAAAATATAATATAAATAAAATCATTTTGACAACGAATAAACTTTATCGGAAATGATCTTTTAACAGAACGATTCAGTTTTGAAGCATTTTCTATCCTTGCGACGAGCAGAACACGATTAAAGAAACGAATTGATGACCTTTTCACCTTGAGATTCAAGGTCAAGGAGAATTTCGAGGCACCATTTTTACATCGGTTTCCGCCAAACCGAGGGTGTAGAAACACGCTGTATGTAGTCACGACAATTTCTTTACACTCTGTACCTGGATACAATGTTAGCTAAACGTTCGAATACTTTTTTCAAAACACTGGTCAACTTTCTGAGGATTTCTCGCCATTGAATCGCATCGATAAATGAAACACTGGTGCACAAGACACGAAATGTGATTGAAATATTTTTATTGAACGTAGTGATGACAGATTCGTGGTGTAATCAAAATGAAGACTTACAAGAACAGAAAAATAAAACAACATATTTTTCACCAAAAATCTATTCTGTCGCGTTGCAACGAGAATATATATAAAACAGAAATTGTTTAGCACAATTGCAAGCCATTGAAACAAAACTAAATAGGAACGTGTGCATGATACTAACTTTAAGTTATACTTTCGTAGCGTTGCAACGAAACGATATGTATATATAAATAAAATATATAAACGTACTTAATCATGCGAAAATGCTAACTTTACGTTACACTTAAATAAAATACCCGATTTTTCAACAGAAATCTATTCGTCGCTTTGGCACGAGACTCTCTATATATACATATATGTATATATATGAACACAAATTGTTTATCACGATCGCAAGTCATTGGAGCAAAACAAAATGAGATCAAGTACTTAATCATGCGAAAATACTAACTTTACGTTACACTTATACTGAAATAAAACTCTCTCTGTCTATATAAAAATATATAAAAATATATAAAAATTAATAAAAATGTATATAAAAATGTAAGTAAAAACATAAATTGTTTATCACGATCGTAAGACATTGAAACAAAACGAAATGAGAACGAGTACTTTGATCACACGGAAGTACTAACTTTACATTGCACTTGAACTTAAATGTATGTTTGATCGGCGTATTGTCGGTGTTGGAAAGTATGTTTGAGAATGCAGCTTTTTTTATGGCGGTAACAGCTCGCCAAAAAAGGAAACCGTTTGCCGCATATTGGGCAAATATGAATCCGGCCGCAGTCGTTTGACTGATGCGATTTTAAGGTGGCGATACGCCGATATAATTTCCCACACTTAAAGCATTTGAAACGCGGTATATCATCCGCGCCTATTTGGCTGGCTGTTAAAACATCAATTCGGTCTTGCAGAAACCCTGAAACAAAAGTAAAGCATACGTTCTTTTACATGTGCCACGAAACATGCTTCGTCTGATATGAGAACAGCGTGGAATCAGATCAGACTTTACAGACTTTCTCTTCCACGTTGATCCATTCTATTCTACCACACTCCCATCTAAGCATACATAGTTCTAACATATATATTCTAGTTCTTATCGATAACACATAAATTAGCACAAAGATACTTGCGTTCAACCACGATCTACTGATAATTATTTCAATTCATACTTGTTCCGACGCGGAACACTAATTAAGCCGAAAGTCCCCCAAAAAATTAACCAATTGAACTTGTAACCACCTGGCTTGAGCCTAGCTCGCCGGTTGATGAACCAAAACAAAATTTCTAACCGGTAAATTCAGTTATCGGAAACGCCGTAGCTCTTCTCGGCATTCCTCAAATGTAAACAAATAAAATTAGTCACTATCAACTACTGTCTCCTACTAATCACTGGTCGTTAATTCAACCGATGCTGGTGAGCATATCTGAAAGTATCTTTCACAACAACGTCAACGTTGCTCGTCCGAAAACGTACTCCCTGACGGAAGACCTGCGAAAATGTTCATAAAAGGGAATCTCTGTTCCGTACAGAAAATATGGAAGATGGAGAAGGTGTTCTATTAAATTACTATAAATTTATTAGTTTGTGTACGTAACGATCGCTTAAAAAATATACGGTATCGACGATACAGGAAGATTCTGATACATAATTAACGTAAATCGAGTATCGAAGTATGTCGTGCACGAAAACACAACGTTCCCAACCGTAGCATAAGTAAAAAATTGTATAAAATCACTCGGTTGTTCGAATTGAAAGCTCCATGAAAATTATATACAGTGAAGTTTACTTGGATCTTTTTTGGGAAGTTAGATCAATTAGTGTACCGCATGACGTGGAAAAAACAATTTTTCCAAATTTTTCTTCCCACGTCATTTAGTGAACTAATTGTTCCAAAAAAGATCCAAGTCGTATGGTCCAACATTAAAGAACTGATCGTCCTTTTAAAAGTGTCCGAATATTACTGATATTCGCTGTACAGTGTCCTCTCCGTAACTGTCGCAAAGATCTCTGCCGTAACTGTCGCAAAGATCTCTGCCGTAACTGTCGCAACTGTATCCCCACCACTGGTGGGATCCCCCTGACCTGGCAAGCGGAAATTTTGGATTCTTTCTTATGAAACTTTTACGAATTCAAACACGATATACAGTTACGTATAAAAGGCAAAGAATGTAGCAGCTCTGCTAGAATTGTCGCTCGGCGACATTTACGGAGAGACGAGCGTAGCAGAGAATCGATCAGCGTTCTTTCTGGTCGACGATCAGAAAGAGATCCTCGCCCTTGTGTCTCCGTCTGATGTGCGTGTAAATGTTGGGCGCGTGTTTGCTCCTTAGACCGCAATAAGGGCATTGGAACTTCGGCTCGCGGCCGCACGCGGTTCGCAGATGCGTGTCCAGCGTTCGTTTGTTCTTATAGCCCTGCGAACACCTCGGGCAAACGTGGTTTCTAGATTCTATTTGATTCATCGTGTGCCTCTCCTCGATCCGGAACGCGGGATCCATGAAGCATCCGAGGGTCAGGTGCCGCTTCAAGTGGCTCTGCGTCGAGTAAGGACCGTTGCAGAAGTTGCATCGAAACTCCCCCGTCTGGTGATCTCGAGGCAACGCTGTAACACACAAGCAACACTTGATGTACGAACTGATATCTTGCTCTTCGAACTGGTCGAAACTCTTTATAAGACAGGAGCACTGTTCTTTCGCAGGGCGAACTCGAGAAGCAAAGGGTCGCAGAGACACCCTGTGGAGCAAGAAACTTGTCCCCTCGTTTCGGCCCTGCCGAAGAAAGAATTAACCTTTCACCTGGTCCCCGTTGTCCGATACTTGCAGAAAATTTCATAGTTCAAGTGTATATACATATTTTCGATTTCTTCCAGTGTGCTTCACCAGAGAAAATCATTTCTTCATTTTATCGAAGATCTATCTAAAGTAAATTCCAGATTGGAAAAAGTGGCGAAGGCTTAGGTTACCTTCGAGATACTGAATCAATTTCGAACGGAGTTTCCTGCTGAATTCAATCTTGCTTGTAATCTTACCTGAACGAGAAACTAGTCGTCGTCTGCTGCAATTTTTTTTTTTTCTTTAGAAACATTTTAGCGATGCTGTGTGATAGTGAGCTGTCCAATATTCGGCTACGAGTGTCTACAAGCAAAAATAAAGGTGGAGGGGAGACGTAGAGACGAGAAATGTTTCCTTCAAGGTTCTCTTTATTTACATTTGATAAAAATTTGCAGCATCCGATGAGCAACAACTGTGACACGATATATTTATCAACGGTAACGATATACCTTTGGTCTCCTGATTGTGTAAATCGACATCTGAAATTGGCCTCTCTATCTCTCTCTCTCTTTCTCTCTCTCACACACATAGAAATATATCTCTTTACGCACATCGTATCGCGACTAAAAAAATAACACTTTTCAACTGTAACAATCGATCTCGTACGTATGTATATCTTAATAAATCTATTCGAAGAATTGATCTCCTCCGGTCGAGTTAACAAAATTCCGCGCTTACGCGAGTAGGTTCGATATAGAAAGGTGTCCCGCAGTCCGTAGTAGACTCAAGAAATAAAAAAATTATTTGTTCTTTTTGGTCTTCGGTTTGTTCCTCGTCTAACGAAGAGACTATCAACCCGGTAAATGGATCACAGCTTGCGAGACGGTCAATACGTACATATGTATATACAACGTCACACGCACACACCACCAACTGCGCGCACACGTACGATCGTTTTATTGAATAACTTACAAATATATTACCGCGCTAAGCTACAAAAATAGGAATATTATTCATTTGGCATTCGTCATCAAATTATTTGGCAGTTCGTATGTACACGCGAGACATACACCAATTCCTTAATTCTTCGGCACGACGTAGACTCTCTTCTCTCGCTGTTCTCGTGCAGTTCTAGGTATAAATTTAGCGATTCAGACCCGAATCTCCTTAAATGCAATGCAAATATATCTTAGGAACAATCGTCGCCATATTGCGATTGCCAATATAATTCGAATTTATCGGTCATCGTTGTTCAAACGACTCGTAACAAGAGAAAAACGCTTTGGCACCTCTTTTCATTTTTATATACATATACAGGGTGTCTCACTTCACTCTGCCGCCCCTAATAATTCTGTTATTTACACAGATATCAAGAAATGTTTCGGGAGAATGTTATGAAGGTCATCTCACGATCATATTTTTCGAGATTTTACGAACAGCAATGTTTCTGTTTAAACATGGAACGATATGATTTTTTATGCTTTCTCATTATTTACGATTGTCACCATGTTCAAGGTCGTCGTTTTTAACACTTGCGTTACCAGCGAGTTCCGTGTATTTAGGTACATAAGTCGTCGAAGTTGTTTGAACAGCGTCCCTGAACAATTTAGTGCCCACAGTGGTTGCCCTCGAGTGACCCTGAATGACCTTCATAACAGATCATCGTATTCGTCTTGAGATGACCTTCATCCACACGGATTCATGTCCCCCTCCAAATACGATAACCTTGTCCGTAAACTTTTTATTTTGTATCTGTATAAATAACATGGCAGAGTTGAATGGGACACCCTGTATGTACGCAACGATCTATCGAACGATTTCTTATGTAAAAAGTATCACACGAATTATACAAACTCCACGGTTCCCGTTCGCTCAATACAGAAAAATCGATTTATAATATAAAATATAGTAAACAATTGACGCGTTTGTACGTACGATTTAAATCCTATCTTATAAATCCCTTTGGTATTCCTTTGGATAACAACAGGTAGGAAGAAAATAGTGACGGAGAGTATTACATACAACAGCTGAATAGGAAACCATAATCTTCGCATCGAGAAACTATCTAATGATTTTCCAAAAGAAAAAAATGTACGAAGAATATGCAAATGTATACCTCGTAAGCCGGGTCTTTAGCTTTCCAGTTATGCGTGATTACTTTTCAAGGACCCACATGGATACGATACAAATAAATTAAGGAATCTCCCTGCCTGGCAAAAATGAAGTTCCCGTCTCGAACGTTGGCACGTTCTCAACTCTAACACTATCGACGAATATTTACCAACAGTTAAAATTAATAAAAGAAATCGTAGAGTACAACAGGAAATGCAATCCTTCGGAGAAAAAACTCTTCTAATAACAGTTAAAAAACGTTCTAAAAAAAAAGTAAAGGCAGTCCCACGGTAAAGTAGGTAACAAGACGTTTCCGATCTACTACAATCCATGTGACAATTAGACTGCGGATTTTATGCATTTATAAGAAAAACGGGTACATACAATCTCAACCAGTGGACATGCCAAAACGATTTAAAACTGAATACGATAACTGAAAGAAGAAAGAAATGTTTACAGTCTTTTCTCGATATATGTCGCGAATACCTGGCTGATAAAAGTCTCAGAACTATCCCCACTACCGCTCGAGAGCCGCTCGGAAGCCGAGGAGTGTAAGGTGGTAGCGTGAGTCAAAGTATCTCCTGGACGATATATGTCGCTGGCAAGACCTGTGATGTTGACGTATATGGAGAAAACACTGCATGTTTATTTCGCATAAATTTCCGCAGTCTAGTGATATTGGCACTATGTCCCTGTCCCCCCTTCCGTCGGAGAGCAGCCTGTTGTCCAGCAGAGAGAATGTGTTCTATAGCACGATTCTCGACAGGTGAGAGCTGAAAAGGCCAACGAAGAACGAGAAAGTTTCCACGGAAAGAGTTGCGACGTGAAAACGAACGCGCGTATAGGTAAATTTCTGGAAGAGCGGAAGCTATTTAGCGACCGAGCCGCCGTGAATATTCAGGATGTGCTGCTTTAGATGATCCGGTCGGCAGAAGCATTTTCCGCAGAGGGTGCAGGCGAACGTGTACCTGGACCCGAGTTCCCCGCACTCGTACCTGGAGTGTCGCGTCAGAGAGGACCGTGACCTATATCCGCGTCCGCACATGACACACCGAAATCTCAGCTCGCTGGCAGAGACAGCCTCCGTCATGGGGCTCGCTGTAAGCATACAGGGAGGCTTTTTACATATGGGTTCTTCTGTTCACCCGAAATCGTCGCGCGAACCAACAATCTTTTTCCAACCCGTTCGCGTGTCCTTCATCCGTTTTCTATCGCACACTCCACCCTCGCGCCCACCCCTAACCACCCCTCCCTCCCTCCCTCTTTCTTGTACATCTCGGTCAACCATTCTCACTCTCACGACGATGCATAATAAACGACAGTAGAATTTCGAAGCGGGTACTCGATCTCTCGACAACGACGAAGAGGGGAAAGCTCGAGCCAAGCATGTGGACGATATACGGTCAAGGCTTAAGCTCGCTCGAAGAGAAGACTGCGGCACGGATAAACGTAACACTAACCGTGCCACGACTGGTGTCACATTCTTTTATTTTATAATTACTCGAATTACTAAGACGCTTCCATTAGGAATTATCAAGTTTCATTTGAGCACGATTTTATAAAAATTTTATGAAAATTGCGAGAAATCTAAATCTGATTTTTCGTAAACTTTATGTACGGTTAGCGTTAATGTTCAGCGGTTCGAAGGGATTCTAGGAGTTTGAGATTCGACTCGTGTACACATGAAATGTTTTCAAAGAAATTGTCTTGATGAAATGATTGAATGATTTTTTGAAAGTTGCGAGAAAAAGTTGGCGTGAAAAAAATAAACCGTTAGACAACCAGTATTGATTTTTCTGTTGCAACGTGTTCTCTCGCGCGCAGTCTTCTTCATTCCGAGCCATTGTTATTTACATGCTGCTCCAAAAATGAATTGCTTTTATTAGTTTCTCCATTTTTTACACCCGTGTGATACTTCATTAATTCAACCCAACGTAAAAAATGCCTCCTTGTATAGTTTCACCCAGCACACACGTCCACGAGACACATGAATGTGGACAGAAAAAATATGTCGTCGTGACACACGAAAGATACAAGAGAGTTTTGAGAAAACTCGACGTCGATCAAAAAGAAAAAAAAAGAAAAACACTCGGGGGCACGTTTCTATTTCATTGAATTTCAACTCGAACGATAATTACTGCGCATTACAATTAATGATTCAAGCTTAAATTCGTGGCAAACCATGAGCTAGCATGCAGTACAAGGTCAGACGTATTTGCGTGTCGATGGTTGATACACCAACGGAATCAAATTTGTTTCCGATCGATTAAATTAAAAGCAACGGGACCACTCTCTCTATTTCTCTCGCTATCTCACACACACACACACACACGCGCACTCTCTCTCTCTCTCTCTCTCTCTCTCTCTCTCTCTCTCTCTCTCTCTCTCGACTCATTAAGACATTGTTGCGTATACGCGCGTCATGGTTCGTAAATGAGAATTAGTACACAGGAATTGAAGCTGGTACCGCGGAATACAATAGAGACCAAATTGAAATTCCAAAGGTACTCTCCCGTGGACTGAACAAGTATGAAATTAAAGGACAAACTATACAATTATATACAACGATGATCTGTTATTTCCTATATGTGTATATATATACGTGTATGTAATAATTACAAAATAAAAGCGAGATTACCTGGATCTTTGAATATTTTCGAGAAGAACACATGAGTCAACAAAAAACAATGAACGAACTTTTGTTAGAATAGAGAAAATTTTGAAGAATTAATGAAATGAAACCGAGAGACTGTGCGTTGGCGTACAAAGGGGTGAACGTTACCCCTCTGTTGCGGAACGAATGATAAGAAAGGTTGGGAACAACGAAACATAAAAGTTCGCGGAGAGTTTGTTCTTGATAATGATAAAAACAAACGTGCCTGGAAAAGTTATGATTTACGGCGTGTCCAGGTGGCTCCTAGGTGATCCACGCTGCGGTCCTGCGCTGCGATCCGACGTCGTAGCTACGGATGTCGACTCTAACGAGCAACCTCGCAGCTTTTTCAACCCTTTGGAAGCGGACGTGGTCCAAGAAGACCGCTTCGATATTTCTGACTACAATTCGACGAAGATAATGCCGTGATAATCAGAGCTCGATCGAGTAATTTAATAGTCGACCCGATAACCAACAATGTGCGTGAAACAAATTACCACGTGGATACAGAAACAATGATTTTCTTCGAGTAGAAACTCTATGCGCAAATTCTTTTTTTTTTTTATTCATCGCTACAGACAAAAAAGCTTCGAAGCTCTTATACTGGAAACACAATCGGTTGCAACTGAACAATTAGAATGGCGCCGGCCATTTGCAACGAACAATGAATATATATATATATTTTTTAGCAGTGGTTCTGTTTGTACAGAAATTTTCAAAGAACGTCTAATACTTTTTCTTTTTTTTTTTTTTGTAAGACGACATTATTTCGATCGTTTAAAACAAGTCCTTCTGAAAATGGGTGTAATGGCTTCCTGAAACGTGGGATGTTGGAGGGGGGTCTCGCAGAATGACAAGAGACAAGGTTTTTGATAAAATTCAATTTATTGTTCTTCTCAAGGCTCCACTCCATTGGACGATCGCTGGAACTTACGACTCGGGCCGACAACTTGCATTCAACGACCAAACGACGTTCGAGCGGAGATAGTTCGGAAAGAAAAACAGGATATCGAATCCCTTCGGCAAGGACGTTTCAAAACCCTTTTACGCGCAAGCGAGGAAGTTAATTTGCACGCGAGAGACGCAGGTCTTCGAAAAGAATTTTAAAAAGCAGATATCCGGAACGGATGTTGTTCCGACGGAAGATTTGCATTTCGAGATTCCTGCTCGATGAGCTCGGCTCGCGGGTAAACGCATCCGGAAGTCTAATTTCTCAACGAAATCGATCAAACTCGACTCTGAGCAGGGATTTTTTTTTCAATGTTACCCGCGAACCGGTCGAGTTCTTCGAATTCTCTCTTACAGACAAACAAGACTGACGTGAAAAACATTACTGCAACACATGCCTGGCTTAGTTTTTTGCAACAAACGATCGTTTATTTTATAACAATGTTTCGGAACCGTAACTCTCTTGTAGGATTGGTTTACAAACAGTAACACGGATTGCGCCGATTGTTCTCGAGAGAAATTACGTGTGTGTGGCGTGTACAATTTTGAATTTGGACTGTTACAACAATTCGGTTCGCGTACGATCCCAGATCGAATACAAAATAACGGGGGCGATGGGGGGGAATTTTGAAACTATCCGGAAAATAATCTGTTCGTTCGAATCTACAAACTCGCATTTGTCATTTTCAAATGTACTACACCTAATCGATTCTCTACTTTGCGTACTACGAACAAAAATCGAGACACGGTACGCGAGCTGTAAGACGACGATCGCAAGCCAAGATATTATGTCTTCCCTTCACTTGACCGTGTGCACTTGCAGATTCCGAATACCGACCGCGTTACAGGCTCCGGAAAAAATCGCGGAAATATCAACCGACCGTAATAAAAGGCACGTTCTCTCACCGTTAACTTTCGAAGCTCCGAAGATTTTACAACCTCTCGAACCCGAAGAACCCCAGACGTATTTATCCCGCGGAAAACTAGTGCACGGTGGAGAAGTGAAGGTCCACGGATCTACCGAATAATAGATTCCAGTTGAAAACACTTGAAAATGGACAAAATGGAACGGCGACATACTGCGATGAGATGACAAGAAGGTCCTTGCTTCGACGCCACACGCTTTAACCAATAGTTCGGCGGCTAGAATTGAAAATGCGTGTAGAATGATCCAGTCTGCCGTATCCCTGCTAGGGAGCTTCTTGTCATCTCACCACAACCCTTGGCGTGCGATTTTCTCTCCTTTTCCAGTTAGACGAGCAAGGGACACACGAGGACTAAATGAGAAAGAGAGAGAGAGAGAGAGAGAGAGAGAGAGAGAGAGAGACAGAGCGAGAAAGAGAAAGAGAGAGAAATACGTGTTACGGAGTATCGATCACTCCTGCGTACTTCGCTCCTCTCTCGAGAATCCTGGAGAGCTGCAACTGCGACCTGGGAAACCTTTCTCTGGAGTAAGGCGCCACGTGATGCCCGGTCCGTTTCTGGTGCACCCTCATGATGTCGAGCCGTGTGAAACGCCGGCAGCAAGTCCTGCAGACGAACTGCTTCTCTACTCCGCACTCATACCTCCGGTGCCTCTCCAACGAGTACTGGACGGCGTAACGCCGGCCGCATCGCGAACAACAATAGCCGAGAATCGATTCTGAAACACCGTGGCCCTCACCACAATCACGCTGACCCCAGTCGTACCGGACGAGGAACAAGGAGCAGGCTTCATCTGGTTTCCGATTTTGTCAGTTCTGTGTAGTAGGATAGGCGGAAAATTTGTCTTCCTGCGTGTCTTGGGAGCTTCGTCAGCGTCGATGGACATTTCGGAAAAGCCGAAACGCCGCCGCTCCGGTTATGAGTGCTGCGCAGCAAACATTATCGGAGCGACAACGATCGGACCAGGTGTGAAGGTTGCTCGTTGGCAGGTGTATTGTAGAGAGAGAGAGAGAGAGGGGGGGGAAGAGAGAGGGGGAGAAAGAGAGAGAGGAGAGTGGGGGAAGAGGTCAGTTCATTCTCTTGGCAGCAGATAGCCGTCAAGAAAAGTCCGTTATCTTTTGTCTACAACGTGTAGAGAGACGAGGTTCAAAGCTTATCGAACGACGCAAACACTCTGTGCAACCTCTGAAAGAGCTTCTCATTCTGCTTACTAACACATTCGCACGAGTTTAGAATATTCCTACGATATTGTGCACGAGGAACGATCAAGGTTCAAGATGACCGCGACGTTTCTGCGAAACCCGCAACGAGAGATCGTGTCAAATTGAAGATTGAGTTTGCGAACACGCGCGTAGAAAATTCGCAATGGATCTGTGCGACTGATGATACAAATCCATTGAGAACCGCCACGCGATATTCTGAGACCCCCATGGTGAATATCGTAATTAAGGAATTTCTCTCGTTAGACTCTTTGGATCTCCAGCTTATTTTCTTAGGGGAATCACGATCGATGAAGGAACAATCCCATGATCTTTCATTGCCCGGCGCCATTGAGCATGAAAGACGCGGATCGGACAAACATCTAACTCGCGACTTCCCTGATTCTACACGCTTCGAGAACACCAGCAACAATTTCCATTCGTTCCTAGACACGCGCACAGTTTTTCCAGACATACGAGGAGAAAACGAACGAGAATTTTCGTCGGGCCGCCATTGTTGTGGAGAGAAACCATACGTTGGCCTGAAATGTGCTTGCACGAGCATGGCTAAATAGAAGAAAGAAAACCACGGAGCGCGTCTTGAGGCTCCTCGAGAATACCGTTTTCTCGCAAAATAATTGCAGTGTTCGTTGAAACACGCATCGTATGAGAAATCAATACACTAGGTGTTGACAACAAGAATCAGTTATCGAAGGAAAAACAAACGAAAAGGAGAAATGAAAGAAAACTAAGAAAAACGAACATCCTACTTTGATCAGGATCTTTAAAGGCGTGTGGAATAATCTTAATAAGTATAAAGCGAATCCTTGGATAGTATCACAACAAAAAAAAACGAAAAATACATGTTTAAATATGTGTACCAGGAAAAATCTTAGATCTAGAGAATACTTTGTAGTAAGATAAAAATGATTGTCTCTTGTTGTACCGAGGTCAGGAAGAAGGACTTTTGGTCTCAATTAACGAATCATACCGATATGAGGACAATCATTTTCATGCTTCTATATCAAATATTAGAAAATTGAAGGCATCTCGCGTGCCGATACAACACGCAAGATAATGTACTTACGCACATTACCTCTTTACCTTTTACCATTTTTGTATGGATCGCACTCGAAACAAACACTATTTTCTTCTCTCTGCACTAAACCCCGTATTTCTCGAAAACTAAAATCGTAGTTTTCGGAAACATCACTTACGCGAATTCACCCCTTTTCGTCCGAGTCGATTCTCGTCGAAAAGATCGAAAACATTGCGCCGAAATAGCGTGTCGCGGGCAATTGTTAACGATAACAATAAATGTATGAGAAATGTTTTTCGAAACGGGACAAAGCAAGCTTGCCGCGTGACGATAACAATGATAAATGCTAAAAGATTACGGAAAATTGCAGAAAAATTGCTGAAACTCCTGAAAATAATGGTTACAGAATACATTGCACAGATTATCATATTTCATTAAACAATTTACGCGTCAGTGTCTGCAAAGACGTGTAACGTCTCAAAACGCCACTGACGACACATTCGAACATAAATGGATCAATAATCGGTCAAATAATTAATATTAAAATGCTGAATAGAATACAATTTAGAAATCTGAAAGTATCAAGCACACAAATAAAAATATTGATATCCGAAGAAGAACACACAAATAAAAATGTTGATATCCCAAGAACACAATTTTAAAAATGGTACCACGAGTCGAATAAATATCTTAATCTAAACCTTAGCCTAGTAGTGAAATATATTTACCAATACTATACCATTTTACCATTACTTTGTTAGTGTAAAGCTGCATCCCACGATGATCCTTCTAACTTCTTCCGATCGAACCCGATACCAGAAGTCCAAAAGTGAGAACTTCTGGGCCGAATTTTTATCACACTTTTACCATTGAAAAGCACCAAAAAAATATGATACTTTTCGACAAGTGAAAATCATTCGAAGCTTGTTCATTGCTATGAAATTTACCCTTACCAAAACCTGAGAAATTCAAAGGCAAAGTTGCACATATCGAAACTCCAAAAAGGTCGGAGTTTCGTACAACTTTCCTCGGAATGTTTACCAAGAACCTTACCCAGAAGAAGAGCAAAACCATCAAAATCTTCGATCTTCATTCTTCGTGAACCCCGAGTCTTCTCTCTTCTTCGACAGCCGTCAAAAATGGTCACACTTGATCGACTACCGATCGATACGAGCAGAACAAAGAACGGCACAATGTCGCGGGTTCAAAATGCTGTCGAAGACAACGAGACCCGCGTCAAATCCTGCAAAGCTTTGTTCAGAAGTATCGATGAGTATTCGACAACAATTCGCGATCGAGCTACGTCGAACATCCACGCAATTCCCCAAATGTAAATCGTAAAACACGAAGACGAAGCAACAACTTCGCGCGTTCGGTAACAGAAATCACATTTTAGAATTGCACGAATGCGAGCAGCATAAAGGAAAAAATAAGCAGCTGCATTCTCTTTGGAAGAAATTCAAAGAAATTGGACGATTGGAAAAAATATTAAACAAAATGACTTGTACACCCGTTCACCTCAAGCGAACGTTGAAATCGGTTAAATCATTCTCTGGAAAAAATTCTCTCATTCGTTCGACACTCAAAAGATTAATTGCAAAGGGAAGTTTATTGCTCTCGGCTCAAGGGACAACTAGTCCTCTTACCATAAACTAGACTGCCCGCTTGGTTCGAGCCAAACTTCGTTTGCAATACTCTCGACGAAGCGTCAACATTCAAACGTAAACAGGTCAATTGTACACTATATAAGAAGAACAAAATAAACAATTACGGAACACACTTGTTCACGTAACTCCAACTCTTTTCAATATTACCTTCTTACCATTCTTACCAGATTTTTTGTTACAGTTTTACCATTTTTACCATTCTTACCATTTGTATACCTTTACCATCTTACCACCTCTTTTTCCGGAGATTACCTCGCACGGTGCCAACCTCTTCTTCCGTCTGATCTTCGTGCAGTCGTCCTTCGACGACAAACCGCCCAAGAACGAACCGAGCAAAAATGGCCGATTCGTCCGGACAAAAATTCACCGTGAACCGCGAGAGCCGAATCGATCCCGATACGAAAAATCGGGAAAGACGTACCACCGCGCGACGCGAGACATCGTTGTCCGAAAATTCGTGGGACGCGAGTATCCTCGCAGCAAAATGGCTGACGAGCATATGAAATCGATTAACCGCGGAGGAGGAGGGGGGCCGATCAGTGCGCAAAATGGCACACTGCTCGGCGTTTTTTTCTCTTCTCTCTTCTTGCCTCCGTGGAACTCTCTCGTCGAACTGGGAGTGTATCGACGATCGAGAAATCGCTCGATCGTGATCTCTCCAGTTCGTCGTCCGAACTTATTTCTTCTTTCACTCTTCATAAATCGTCGGCTAAACACTTGGGAGGTAAAACGATGTGACAAGAGAGAGAACGTACAGAAAATTATGAGAAATGAACATGGTATGGTACAACAACGAGAAATCGAAATGCGGAACAGTACAATACCATGAGCAGAGTACTGACAATAATATCATGTTCTTGATACGCAATGGTAAATATAGACGATCATAGTACATGTGTGTATATATATATATATATTTATATATATAAATATATATATATATATATCTCTCGATGTAGAGAATGTGTATAGATAGGTGCGTGTGTCACTTCTCTCTGTATATATGTATAGAAAATGCATATATACATATATATAATATGTCCATTTATACATACACATGTGCATATAGCATGTATAAATACACCTCGTAAAAACACGCACTCGTTCCGCGGAATTCCATCGACATACGTATCACCGTACACAAGCATGTATGCGCGCACACCTGCGAGCGTGCGCTATACACACACGCGTAAACGGGCATACATAAAGGATACGTGTGAAACAGCGTTGTATACATGTATATATAAATCGGGTTAATCAAATATTTGATGTTTATATGCGTTACGAACAAAGAAGCGAGTTATGTACACATGGGTTAGTTAAAAAATATATATAAATATTGGAATGTGTGCAAGCGCGTACGCCTCGTATTCGTAGTGGTAAGTATTATTCAATTAAGTTTATATATGAACCAAAAAATTAGAAGAGGTAGTTTGTGCGTGTGTGTGTGTGTGTGTATGTAACAAAGTGTTTTCGCAGAACGAGCACCACCACCATGTGTATGTATGTAAGTGTATGTATGCGTATGCCTGTGTGATTATGTGTGATATGCGTGTGTTGCGTGTACGAGAGACTACCCTAGATAATGAAACACGTTGAGTTTCAGGCAGAACACGCAAAAAGAAGGGTACTTTTTTCGCGAGTTACCGTAACGAGGAACGCACCGCGCTCGCTCACCTCCGCAGAGTTAAAGAGTCGTAAATTACACTACCGAAGGAAGCGTGGCATGCAAGACGAATTACGCAAAAAATGGCACAACGCAATGGATTAAAAACTATCGAGTGTACGCATACACGGATGGACAAAGAAAAAGTATGTTGATATATCACACATCGTATCATATACATGTATATATATATATACATATATATAATTTGTAAATAAATATATAAATATATATATATATATATATATCTATGTATATATATGTATAGAAATTTTCTGTTTGGTACGCGTTCAAGAGCCCATGTGACACGCGAGCACACGCGAATCGCGTGCGATACGCGGGACGGTGAATGTGCGTGGAAGCGCGCGTGTCACGCGTGCCGCGATTACCAAAATGACCACGTGCTTTTTTTGTCTCGACAGGTAGATTGGTATCTTCATCTTTTTTCAGAGAGCCACGAGAACAAACAATACGACACATTGTGCGGGCGGGAGGAGAAAAAGAGAACACCGTGGAATCGATGAAATTCGTAGGCGAGAGATGAATCCCCGTGATTGTTCAATTGCGAGAAGATATCTTTCAGAAATATCTTTCGTGTTCGATGATCGACAGACGTATGACCAGCCACCGTGCTCGCCCCGTTAGGCACGAAGAAAGAAGCGTCCGTTTCGGAGAAGTATGGCGGTGTGAGAGGCAGAGGAAAAATTAGGTAGAGGCGCAATAGAGAATGAGTATATATTCCGTGAGCGTTTCCGCCGTGCAAGGATAGATCGCGACATACCCTGATGACCTTAATATAATGTATATATATGTATATTAAGAAAAGAAGAAGAAAAAAAAACAACAGAAAAGATAGCACTAGCGGCGAGAGCGCAAGGGTTGGCTTTACGTCTCGTCCGCGTCTCTCTTCTCCTCTCGTTGCGTCACGCGAGTTTGATACTCGACCGTTTTTCATCCCTCCCGCCCTCCCCTCAACCCGGGGTTTCGCTTCACCATCACCGCTTTCGTTCGACAAAAAAAACACGTAAACAACTACAATGGGTGGTTCCTTCCTTATCTTTTTTTTTTGTGTGTCTTTCTGTTCTTTGCCATTAGGATACGAAGGTTGCCCTCCGGTTATCGAGGCAGAGGCGAACGCGAAACGCCGAGGATGCCCCGAAAGAGCTCCAGGGCTGCCGGATGAACGCGATTATATATCCGGGGGATCTCGAAACCGATAGCCCGGAAGCCCTCGGGGCAACCGTCGTCGGGGCAGCCGCCTCTACCTTTACCCACCGGCTCGTATATTTGTTTACACAACGACAATTATAGGAGAATCCTCTACGTACTGCAAATAACGTGGCGCAACACCGGTTCTAGGCTTCGTCGTTACCACCGTAACAGATTTCTTGGTTCAACAGAAAATTTGCCCGTATGCACGTCGAACGAAGCGGACAACGATAGTGTGTGTCACGAGAGAGCGTACACCGCAAGTCGATCAATTTGCCGGATTCATTTATCAACCTTTTCTTTTCTTTAGAACGTCGAGAAATAAATTTGTCAAAAATGGGTAGATTCGTCAACACGTTTCATGCCGCGAGCAATTGGTTCCGTTACTTCCGTTCCCTTGTTGTCGACCGCGAAATTCTAACAGTGACATTTTTCACGACGTACCGAGCATTTTCGACACTTCCCCCATTTTTTGAACTCGTACGATAAGGACGTTCCATGCTCTATTTCAAATAATTTTTATGCTCAGCTTTTTTTGCACAGATCTACGGAAAAAAGATGGAAGTCTCGTTATTTCTGTATAGATGACCGTTACCTGATCGTACCGACGATTCGTATCACTTTTTTCCGCGAATGCACGACAGAGGCGGCGGCACGGAACGTGTTAAGATTGACAGTGGAATCTGGAGTTTACGTTTCGCTCGGAAAGCTCGAAATGTCAATAAAAAAACCGCACGAACAATCGATTCAAGGTAACAAGTCTCTGACGGTGAAAACAACGACCATCCCCATCAATGCGAGCGCTTCGTAAAACTTTCTCTCTTTTCCGTACCGTGTACCGCGACAGGAGAAAAATATATTTAAAAAAAAACAAGGAGCACAGGAAACATAACACGGTATTGCCGTAACAAGTACGATATAGCGAGATTACGAAATCGTGATGGTAGAACACTAGCATTGACGGAGAGGTCGCTCCTCTCTCTCCGATATTACCTTGTTTCCCGCGTTGGATCACCTTTTTTCGGGCGATCGTAGGTCCTAAAACTCTATCCACATGAAAAACAAAAGACCGCGGCGTTGTTCAACACCTCCCCGCCCATTTCCCTAAAGCGAAAGGTCTCTCTAGGCGTCCCGTCCCTCGATTTCTATTTTTCCTGTGCGTTTCTGCCTCGATATAAAAATAAAAGAAAAACGCCGATCCGGGCTGTTTCCATCGAAATTTGCTCGACACCGGCGTTGCATCTGCCAACGACAGCTGCGCAGTTGCAGCTAGCAGATGTGCCGGATTCGAGGAAGCGACAGCTGTTGCCCGCCGCTCTTTTCGCCTTCTCTTCCCCGCGCTCCGGAATAATTAGGTCTTTGTTCGGCGAACCCGAGTATTAACGAACCGCCTGATAGAATCGGAACACGATCCGCATTGGAATCGTCGCGCGTTCAACTTCGTATCGACCGGGTTGAACGACCCGCGCGATTACAGGCATCCGCGAATCTGGGTCGACTACTTCGGGAATCGGCTTCACCTACCAACGGCGGAGGAACTGACAACGATCTTCCGACGACCGCTATAATATTTCATTGCTCGAGAGAGCGCGAATCGATATATATAAATCGTCCGAGGAGTATTTTTCTCGAGAGAACGCGTCGCGCTCGATCATCGGGGCTCGGACACACGGGCGCATCTCTACCCGTCGCAATTATACTTGTCTCTCGGAGAGTCTATCGAGCTCAAGGCCGGTGGGTTTCCGTGGGAATGGTCTCGCGGCACGAATCGTTTGTGCTTCGGGGCTCGCGCCAAACTAGACACCCGCGCGAGAAACGAACGCGCACGGAACACGGACGCGCGAACCCGCCGATAACCTCTCGTGTCGCACGACGATGGAAATAATCTGCTTCGGAAATTCTAATAGACGTTTTGACCAGGGTTTTTGCGTTGCTCGCGATGCGTAACTGTGTCGCGATATGAATTATGCATACGGCGCGCGTGTTGCATCTTCGCTCGGTATTCTTTTCCCCCACCGGTTCGTCGCGCGGACTTGCGACCGAAGCGCGCCTTTTTTCGTAACCGGCACTGCGATTTGCGTGCGATGCGCAGAGTCTCGGCCGCGCACGGTTTCACTCGCACGATATATCACGCGAGCGTGCGCACGCGCGCCTTCGCGATCCAATTTCTCGAAAGAACGGCTTCCAAAGTAGAAAGGAAAACTGGGACACGGCGGCCGATCGGTCGGCTGACGGACTAGGTCTCGCGTACGACCGTTAGATCCTTTTCTCATGCTCTCGTATTACTCCGACGGCTTCAATTTCTCGTGGCAACAACGCGATCTCGTATACAACGCGCCTAGACGCCTTCCTACGGCTTTCGTAGCTCGCTATACTCTTCCTTCGAATATCGCTTTAACCCTTTGCACTCGGTACTCTGATGAAAAACCAAATATATTTTTATTGCGTGAAAAAAATTTAAAAAAAAAAACAATTACAACCGAAAGTTCGAGTGTCGTATGTCTCTCATATATATATATCTCGAGGATCGATAAACGTATATAAAAGTAAGTTTTAGTAGTGCTCGTACGTGTGGTAACGCTCGAAACATTGAATCCTGCATAGAGGAACTCTACAATACTCGCATATGAAGCATGTATCCTTACGTTTCCCGTGAACCCTACAGACCCGGCACGATCTTTGCGGAAACTTTTTTCTTCCAGAATATTGAATTTTTTGAAGACGATGCTGCATCATGTTCATGGACAGTCGTTCCGGCGGATCCTGACGAGGCATGTGTCTTCTACCACCTAATTGTTCAAGGATAATTTGCGTCTACTTCGTCGTATAACACTGTCGTCATTGATTTTTTTTTTCCAAGATCAATGAAAGTCGCGATTTAGTGCAAAGGGTTAATTATCCTAACGTACTTGAAATAAAAACGAATTCTTCAAGGAGAGGACACCATCGAGAGACCTGCCTACCATACGATCGATAATCATGTGTTACCGGAGTTCGTAAATAATCATTTATTCAACTGTAAACCGTTATTTTTCAAAGAAAACATAGCGTGTCGAACTACCATAAAATGTATGTGTTCTTAGTTTCGTTGCGCTTCTATTCTGAATTGATTCGTAGCGCTCTCTCTCTCTCTCTCTCTCTTTTCTTTTCTCTTATCATTTTTCTCTCTCTCTCTCTCCATCTGACTTTGTTATTCCTAAATATTTACCGATCTGCGATATTGAAAAATATTTGTCGCAAGATACGAGGACGCGATAAATGAAGAGAAAAAAGATGCGTCTCGTGTTTCCTTTGGTCAGTGGTCGGCGGCGGAACAGCTCATCCGTCCGCGCGGTCGACTTTTTCCTTGCAGAGGAGAGAGAGGTCGCAATATCGCGTCCCGAGGCCAAACGATAAAGACTGGCCACGATGAAAAACGGGTGGAAAATTGCGGGCACGATCGACGTATCTCGGGACAACGTGCGATAACGAGATAGCGAAGGACTAACTATGTAAAAAACCCCGGTGGAATATTTATATATAGTAAAATTTCGCAGGGTTTCGTGGCAGAGTCTTTCTCTCGTGAACCTCGCGGCCCGGTATCGCGAATACAAACAGAAAACAAAAACTAAAATAGAGGAAGACGAAAAGATAATAAGGAACTTAGAAGTGAACGGAAAGCTACATGCCCTATTCATAGAATATGAAAAGCTCTTTCAGAGACCGTGCTACTCTTGAACGTACCGGCATCTAGGTTGAACCACGTTATTCGACAGTGAAAAAACAAAAAAAAGTAAGTCCTGGCACGCCTGCGCAATGGGCACTTCTCACTTCGCGGCTGGCAAAGATTAGAATTCTTTCGTTACGGAGAACCGGTGTCTTGGTAATGTGTCGTTATCGGTAAGAAGCCAATTTTTTGTTTCCTTCAAGGCATATCTCATCTCTCTGTCTCTTTCTCTCTTTCGAAAATCCGAAATCTATATTTTGCTTCTTAAAAACGAACACATTCCCGTGCTTTTGTTCTCGTTCATTTCGAAACGAGATCTCATTTAATCGTATCTCTTTTCTTCTGCAATAAGGAGAATGATGCTTCCTACGTCGAAGCGCCAAACGTCGAGTGCCTATTGTTACGGCGAGCAGGAACTGATGAAAAATGGTGCGGGTGAGCCTACCTTGCGAGTCGCGGTGGGCCTGTGCGGCCTCCTGGGCTGCAAGAAAGACTTCGTCTGTCGTTCCTGGAGCTCCTGCCACCGAGCCCACAACTCCTCCCGCATTACTCCGATCTCCAGTGACATGCCACGCGCCTATACCTGCTAATGAAACAAAAAAAACAACCGTACTCGTCACACCGTTTTGTGCTAAAGTATAGAAGAAGAAGAAGAAGAACCAAGAAAAGTAAACGAATCAAGTCGCCAGATAATGGAAAATAAGTGAGCCGAAGAAAGAGCTTTAATGTCATTTGGAATAAGGGGTTGATAATACTTTATTCGCAATTTAGCCTCGTCGAGACGAGAACAAAAATACCTTCGGATCCTTGGACAATTCGAGAGAAGTAGTGAAATACAGGGTATATCGTCGTGATCGGAAGTGTTACACATTATCGATTACTTTTTTTTTTTGTTGTTTTTTTGCTTACAGAAACGGCAATCCCGACATTGTTATACAAGAGGTACATTATCCTTCGATTATCCCTGATGGCTATTATTCGCGGGAGAATAATATTTTGGCAGATAAACACGGAATATCTCTTACATTCCTATTATTCGCAGCCGTACATACACCACCCTCGTCTACACGCATACAAACATACGTCGAACACTTTACATGCCTCGAATGCTTTTCCTAAATTCGATCGATCCTACTGTTAACACTTAGAACAGAGAGAGAGATAATACTGATTAGTTGTCAGGTTTTGTACACCACTGGATCGTACACGTTTGAAAACTCGCTGAACGAACGGGGTTCGATGCGAATTGTTAAACACGGCTCATCCGGAGCATAAGGAAATACGACCGATAAAATATATTACTCTTAGTCATACACAGAATGTAAGCACATATAGACTCCATGTATCCAACAAGAATTAAACTTATAAATATATACTTTTCACCGTTGCGGCTCTAAGCTTCAAAAACTGAACCTTTAAAACCCTGTATACGTCGGAGCACGCAGTACAAAGAAGCGCCCATTTAAAATTAAGCGAAACAAGAAAAAATGAGATAAGTAAAGTTACTGAGCAATTTGTTAGACTTGTTCGCAAAAACCTATGGCGATACACGCTCTCTACCACGATGCAGCACTCCGCGCCAAAGATGCTTACCAATTTCAGACAATTGGAGCGAAGCGATTGTGAGACGAGAAAGGAATAATACTATCGGTTTTAACGTTGATCGCAATCGTATCAAAAGGAAATGTTCTCTCCTTGTGGAGGAAACGTGAGAAACAAGTACACGTGTCGAAATGAAAGCTGAACAAGCCTTTGTTTCGATATATTCTTTTTTCTTTTCTTTCTTTTTCTCTTTGTTGCTTTCTTCTCTTTTAAATTTATTAATGGGCATTTTCTTGCCGGCGAATCTCGAAACATTGAACATCGGTTACGCAAACTACTTTCAGCAGGGCGTGCACACACTAAGCCTGCCTAGGCTGGATCAGGTTACTAGGCTGTTGTCTCCATCTCCTCCTGCTGACGTTCAACTTTTTCAAATAGAACTGCAGGGTCGAGCGATTAATGCCGTACATCTCTGATGCCTGTGTGGTGCTAACCCCCTGCTGCAATATTGCTTCCAGGGACATTTTAACCGAGTCTAAACTATATTTTCTGCCATGTTTGTTCTCCAGAGATTTAAGCAACGCGCCTACGTCAGCGTCTGGGCGTGGCCGCCTCGTATTCGGCCCTTTTTTACATTCGAGGAAATGGGACGCCCAGACGGCACCACCACCACCACCCCAATTCCCTCTCGACCGAGACCGCGCTCCCGCCCCCCCACCTGCAACGAGGAAACCCAAACTAGTGTCGGCCGATCATCGCACGACCCGTTTTAACACTTAACAAACAAATAAACGGTCGCGCGATCAAGCTACTGGATTAACACAAACGAATCAGAGTGTCCCCCCCATTCTATTCTTGTTCGTTCTGTTTGACTTTCTTTCTTTTTTCTTTTTACTTCACATTATACACTTTCCTACGTATTGTCAATGAACATGAAAATTTTTAACCGACCGCGAAAGGCGCGATTTCCTCATTGTTGAAAATGCCAGAGATAGAGAGCTCTGCTTCGATCCAAAGGGTTCTTTTGGATGGAAGAGTTGCTAACGCGTCATCATTATCCGTCAGACGATTTGTTTACTGGTACACGGTCTACTTTTATGTACGAATTCTCATATATACAATATACATATATACATATATGTATGGGCAAACTTGAATTTATCACGTTCCGGGCGCTTGTTTCGCGAATATACCCTGTATTCCGCTACTTTACGAAACAATTGATTATCGTTCAAGATAGAAGTATGTTCAAACTTACCAGGATGTTGGGAGGGGTCGTGAGATGGTCCAGCTCTGTTATTATCGCCATCCATTTCACTGAGGTCATTCATGTCATCATCGAGCGTCAGGTCTTCGACGCTCTCCTCCGGGTCTTCCAAATACTCAGACTTTGGCTCAATGAGACTATCATTTGGCTCGGGCTTTTCGAGCGGTAGCTGCGAAAAAATTCAATAATTAACAGACGTTCTAAGGATTTATTGGCTGATCGGGAATGTATAAGGAAACGCAACCAAGAAGAAGATAGTGTATCGCACTGTTTCCACTCTATAAGGTCAAACAGATTTAGAACAAATAGAAGGATAAAGTACGACGATCGTTGTTCTGCCAACGCGCGAAAGAAACAGTTTAGTAAAAAAAGCAACAGTCTCCATTATACGTTGGTCCAAAACCGAAATAATGGATGAGAGATTCTGCATGAATTACCTGGAGCATTTCGTCCGCGGGTTTCGTCAGCTGCGTCATTAATGCTGACCTACCGAGCGAATCGGTCGGATCTGCGTGGGCCTTCTCATCTGCGACCGGAGCGATACCTAGCGCAGGAACACCCATTGCTTGAGGCATGTCGCTGGAGTTGGACTCGTGATTTTCAAGCGAATTGTCTTCACCGACGCTTCTTCTTCGGAGTCTTTTTCTTTTCCTCGATGTTGGACTTTGGGAGCCCTCTCTGTAACAAACCAATCAATTTAATACCGACAAAGTTCACGACCGACGGCAACATCCAAATCCTTCGAATCCGTGTACATTTTCTTACCTCGAGGAGAGACCCTTAGGTACTTGGGGACTGGCCGAGTCTTCAGGAAGGTCCCCTATGGAACCTTGTGACATACCCTGCCTAGGAACTTTGTTCTTCTCTATGGTTAGCCCGGAAGACGCATGTGGAATGTCTAACGACGCTGCCGTTGCTTGTGGAACGACCTTTTGTGGCCTAGAGTCCGTCTTACTGCTACCACTCGTTTTGCTTTCAGATAAACCCTTAATTTGTAAAGACTCGGCAGCTTTTAAAAGCGCTGCCAATTGGTCTTGGGAGATGTTTACTTCTCCCCTGTACATGTAGTCCATCATCGCTTTCAATTCTTTAAACTTAACATCTTTGAGTATGAAGACGGGATGTTTGTCATAGTGTTCGCTGAGGAGGCCCTACAATCAAAACGTATGCATGTAACTATAAAGCATATGAATCATAAGTTTCAAAATATTTTATCGACTAAAATGTTATAAGTTTTTTTATTTCCATAGTCGATAAAATCTTCTTAAGTGACAGTACACCAGTAACGAGTAAACCAAATAGTTAATTTTAAATGTTAATATAATTACGATTAAAAAGAAAAAAAGAAATTCAGCAAAGTATATTTCCATTGGGTTCAGCATAGTGTTCAACACGCGAAATAATATTAATGAATTTAATTTCATCATCAAATTGATGAGGCAGTGGCTCTGCCTCCTCGAACACCCCCACCCACCCACAACAGGGTAAAATCCCAGGGCAAGTGCCCTGGAAATCAGCCATCTTGCTTTCTCTGTATTGATCACGAGGAACCAGGAGGGGGTTTGGGCTTTCATTCCCCCTTTCCCCTCTCAGGCTTCAGCCCAGGCAACGTCCAACAAAGGCAGCCATCTTGTTTCAATTCCAGGTTCCCCTTTTCCTCAATTCCAGTTTCAATTCCAGTATTGCCACCGATCTCTAACTATGCTCAACCGATAAAACTATCAAAAAAAGAAGAACCCTTCGTACGAACTATTTAGGGGTCTTTTATGGATTCAATTTTTGTTTTTACTTCATCTCGAATATTTTCTATTTTTACGGAAAATTTATCGTTGAAAGAAAATCTTTGAATCGAACGCTACGCAATACAATTAACCGAATAATTTCAAAACTGTCGTATTAACTTGGTCAATGCACTGTCAATAGTTAGTGTACTGTCATATCGATATATAGAAAAAGAGAAAAAAATGCACTTACCTCAAAATAGGGACTGCAAGCGGAGAGAACTACCTTATGGGCCTTTAGGTATTTTCCCTCCGCCGCCAGGGTGCAGTCGACCAGCGTCCCGCTTTCGAGAAGAGTGTCGAAATTTTGGATAAGTGTGCTTTGGTGGTTGTTCCACCTCAAACAGAACTGCTGGTCGTCTTCCATTATGTGTTGGTTTCCCTCGGTCGTTTCTGAACAATCAGACAAGAACCCGTGACGATGATCAGAGAAGCACAAGACTCCGGCTGTCGTTCGATATCGACCGTGCCTAATGCTATCTAATTATCCGGCGATCTACTAACGCGTACATCGAGACGGATGATACGAGATTGCACCGCGGAACTCGAAAATTTCGTCTAGTTTCGCGGATCGATACGTAGCCGCGGCGAAAGCTCCGCAAGGAAGCACCGAAGCTTCCAAAATGGCCGTACGATGCAAGCGCGTCGGTCGAATCGGTCTTCTGGCCTTTTCCTTTGTGCGTGTCCTCATAACGGTAATGGGCGACTTGGTGGGGATGATGCAGGAGGACGCGCAAGCACCACGCATGCGCAGCTGCGCCCGAGCTGCGCGCTTGACTTGCGCACTAGCTCGAGGCCCTGGAATTCAGGGGCGTCTGCTGGATTCTCCGGTGCCCTAACGACCAAACTGAGGAGCCGCGAGATGGAAATTTTCTTGTGGGAAATCGAACGCGTACGATGTTAACAAAAATTGTTAATTCGACTAACCAGGACGAATATTCCACCGGAGCGCTTTCGACGAATTGTACACATTTCTCTATATATTAATTTAACGAAGCAATTAACGTTTGATTAACGTTTCAATCAAAGTATGATTAAATTAATTCAAGACATGTAGTTGAAATACAATTGCAAATTCATTAACGTCTTAACTTGGGAATTTATTCGTTGACTATGACGCAGCGTATCGTATTGTACAAAGAAATATAAATATTTAAAACCGCGTCTGATGTAAACGGATATATAGAAAATTGTACTAAGTTCGATGAACAGGGCGAAGTATAATATAGTTTACGTCATCAGAGTTTACATCATTGACGCGCAATAAAATGGAAAATCGATTACTCGGGCTCACATGCGCAACGCGTAAGTTCGAAACGTGGGTGGGGGAGAAACGATAACACAATTATAAATGTGGTAAAGATTAATACGAAATAAAACGAACAGCATTCATTGCTTACGCGCGATTGCGTAATCTATTTATATTGTTATCTTGTATTGGATGTTACGTCAGATGGCGCCGAGCAACGTGTGCGCGAAACAAAAACAAGTTAGCGACAGATAATTTTTCCAATCGCATCTACCGACCGGCGAAAAAGAACGATGCACTTTCCTCGCACCGCCCCCGGAAACCACGAGAGGAGAGGAGACGTGGATCGCAATATGGCCGTCTACGAGGTCGCGCCCGGACAAAATGGCGATAGAAGAAAAGCTCGCAAGGAAAAGTATATCGATCGAGAAATGTGTATTGCTAATATTGCAATTTCCCGTGAAAGTATCGTCTGGACAAGCAAACGAAAATCGCAAACGCCATACTTTATCGGGAAAATTCAGACAGGCGTTAATAAAGCCAAGATGATATGTTTTCTCAGAAATATATATAGAGAGAGAGGATCCGCCCGCGCCATGTCACCCCACCTTAAGATTTTCCGGAATTTTCTTAACAGTTTCAAGAAGAAATCGCAAAATCTACGAGTAAATAGTCTACGTGTTGTAACACTCACCTAATATGGGGTATAAAACAATCTAATATCACAGCAACGGGATCGATGAAAAGTGAAAAACTGCGTACGCGTCCAAGCTCGGCGTGCGCCTCGAGCGCTGCCCTTTTCAACAATGGCGTAGCGCAACGCCTGCTTGCTTGCCCGAACGCCGACCGTCAGAGAGCGCAGGCTTCCCCGGAAGAGGGCACGAGAGAAGAAAAAACGAAGGAAACTATCGAGCATGCGCTCTACTCCCGAAAGCTAGGATCATCTCGCCGTGATTGGAAATTGCAACTAGAGGACGCTAACAGATAAAACGCGAACTTTTGCGATTTTCATTGGATAATGCTAAGCTATCCTCGAGATTTTAACCAGATAGTTAAGATCGCACGAATATTATAATTACGATGTACACATTACAATCGAACCAATGATATTACAACAATACTACTAAAGATGAAAAATAAATGCTACATTTAAATACCATAAAAACATATAAATCATAAGCATGTCTATCTAGATGATTAACTTTATAATCCAGCCAAAAATTTTCAGCGTAATTGCGGAAAAATGTATCGATCAATACATCGCGCACTGGTAATTGTATAGAATATATGACATAAATCATCAAGAGACACTATTCCCATTTCGACGATGAAAAATATGATAAACGTTGATATTTCTTTACGAATATATACACGGCGAAGAAATATTGTGAAAATATACAAGCGTCTTCAACGTCATTAACCGGCCCTGGACCGCAACCTGGCACGCGTACGTAATGGCCGACTCTGCGGACTTGGCCAAGGCAAAATGGCGAAAACTTTCAAAAAAAGCTCGGAAAATGTGAACTATTTCATTGAAAAGTCGACCGAATCCGTCCGAATCACGGGAATTCCGATGAAATTTCGCGGGTTATTCAGAATTTCATGCGAGGTCAGACGACTAAGATGACAAAACAGCATCGCTGTTGGCCCAGCGAGGCGACCTGATTTTCCACCGAGTTTTCGCGACGACGAATAGACTACATAATCTCGGAACGTAACACCGGAAAACCCAAGCTCAACGGTACGTAAACGTGTGTGGTACTCACCTCTATTGGCACAGTCTAAATATCACAAGAGGAAAACTTGGAAAACTACACCGTCCCGTCCTCAGCGTGCACTATCCGAGCGTCGTGGCTTCTTTTTACACAATGGCCGTGGTGCTACGCGTTAACGATCGACCCGCTCTGCGAGGGGATAACCGGGATGCACGGAAACAGTGTACCTCTTGAGGGGGGACGCGGCGCAGAAAATGAAAATCGATCGTCTGCGCATCGTGGTGCGAATAGTGGGGCGAAGAGAACGGCTGTCTAGTGCAGGGTCGTCGACAGACTTTCGGAACCTAGTGACTATTTTTGCGCGGCATTCTCACGCTTATACGAACGGTACGACAGAAACCCACGCTCCTTATCTTTTCTCGTATAACAATTTCCCCAAGACGATCCGAAAGAAACTAAACTAATCGGTTCGGATATATCGAAAATAAATAGAATCGCCGCTGTTGTCGTATGAAATCGTACGATACGAAATTCAACGAGAAAACAATATCTGTTGCGATGTTGATGGCGTAAGAATATCAACACGTCTTTAATTTTAGGTTAGGCGATATTTTCATGGCGAAAGGTTGGCAAAGCTGTATACACCAATAAAAGTTGATACAATCCTGATTTTTGCCGGTCTAACATCGCAGCAATTCGTGAAGGTAGGGGTTCTGTGGTGGGGAGAAAGGCAGATTTCCGTTGAGGGGCGCGTTTACCGCGTAGCGCAGCCGTAGCGACTAGCGACAGGAGAGGCGGGAGAGGCGGGAGAGGCGAAAGGCGGCGCGGGAGAAGTGGAAAGCCGGGAAGAGAGAGCCGACGAAGGGAAGAATCGGGGTCCACAACAAAATCGCTTAATCGCTTTGCGCCACCGTCCGCAACGGAACACGGCCGTCCACCGCCGCCGCCATCACGGTGCCCCCTAGTGTGCATTTATGTCTTTCTCTTTCTCCTTCTCCTTCTCCTTCCCCTTGTCCTTGTCTCTCTCTCCGTGATTCGCTACGCCACTTCGTGCCGCGACGTTTTCACGGGCGAACCGAGAGAGTGACAGCTGCCAGTCGTCAGCGCGCGGTACGTGGTTTACGCGACGACTGACAATTCTCCCCGTGTGTGTCATCGCGCGAATACGCGTGTTACCCGGGCGAGGATTCTTCTCGGCAGAGTCTTGTTCGTTTTAACCGTGCCGTGTGCTCCTGCCCACCGTATTCTCTCTTTCTCAATACACACCGAGTGTCAGAAAACTGCAGCAAAAGTGAGTGTCTACCGCGAGCCTTGGCACAAAGTTGCCAAGAATCGGCAGGAGTTTTGCTCCAGCAGTGATTTCATTCGAGCGTCAGGTTGTCATGGTAAGGTAAGTGCAACACGACAGTTTTACCTTGTTTTCATCTACGACGACGACGACGGTGTACGCTTCTTTTCTCCCGCAATGACAACGCGTAAAACCGACACGTAAAGTATACACAGTTTTTCACGGTCGTCGCTCGTTTGTTGTTTCGACGCGAATCGTTGAGGTTCCTACATGTACCGGATCTCAGATCAACTGTCTTTCCCGTCGGTGTAGAAAATATACGCTAATTTTTCGTCTCGAGCGTATCGAGAAATGTCGCGAGAACTCGTTTCCTCGACCGGATAAGAGAAATCTCGTTGATCCGACGATTTAGCGGAATGACGTGCCCGCGTCGCGTGCTCGCACGTATTGTTTTGACTTTCGACTGTTCCGCCGTGTCCCTCGGCTCACAGCTGGTCAGTTCGCGTGTGCGTACTCCGCGTAGGTGTGCGTGACAATGATCTACGACGTTTAACGACCTGTCGTACGGAGCCGAACGGATTAAAACAACGTTCCTCCGCGCGCGCCTCGTGGCACCACCATGAGGATTTGGAACACTTGCCGCGTGCACGTTCGAAACGCTGTCTCGCCGATTACGGTAGGTCACGTGCACGATAACTGTCCAATAATCAACGATTACGTATGCGCAGGAAACACTTATTTAATGTTTGCGCCGCGTATTATACAGCTAAACACAAAGGAAAACATAACCCGGTATCTCGGGTTCCCCTCGACGAACCCAGACACACGTACATGACATTGACAATAAGTATATTTCAGAATTTCGAAAACAAACGAAACCCAACTATATCACGACCATTCCATCAGATGGCTCCGGTCACCGTTTATTTTTCTATATTTCGAATGACGAACATTCGGGTCTAATATTCTCGATTGTACAAGCGAGAGGTAGAATCGATTATTTAAAAGATCTTTTCCGTGACCGCGCGCGCGAGGGTCGTAGGATGGTAGGGGAAAAGGAAAAGGTAGAGAGAAAAGGAAAGAAGGTCGAGCCCGTCGTCCGAATATAAACGGTAAGGACGAAAGTTGACGACGCTATTTACGAACGACATAGAATTATGAACGGGAATGCATGTTATTTAATAAATCATCGATACGAGTATTATTAAAGGACTGACATGCACGTTTCATGCACCTGAGATTTTCTCCGGGATCGTGGCAGCGAGCAACGTTTACCTATACATTGTGCTCGCAGTGCCGATGATAAAGAGAAATGCTGCCTAGAAAGCAGGTCTTGACTGAATCTAGGCCACCCTGATGGCGCGTACACATTCTCCACAATTTTACTGTTCCTTCTCTCGGCCTTGCCGCGTTCGTAACCATCGGGAGAACTGCACCTTTTCTCTTCTCTTCTCTTCTCTTCTCTTCTCTTCTCTTCTCTTCTCTTCTCTAGTTCTTCCTCTCTTTAACCGCGCTCTCTATCCCTTCCATCGCCTCCCCGTTTCTCTTTCTCCCCCACTCACTCTATCTTTTTCTTTCTTCCTTTCTATCTTTTCTTTTTCAACTTAGAATGACTCAAGGATCGTGTTCCGGAGGACGACCGGCTGTAGGAAAGATAAAATAAAACGTTTGAATCATCTTTAACCATCGATAACGTTATCGAACGCGTGTGTACATTCTTCCTTCTTGTACGCTGATAAAACGTAATCTTCGAGATCGGGGGATACCGAAACGCCGAGGAACGCCGCTCCGCGCCGGGCAGAGAACGATAAATGGCGGCAAACAGAAATTTCAACGACGACACTCGCGCCGCGACAACCTGTACAGGGATTCGGCGAAGGGCTTTAATTGTAACAACTATGTACACGCGGGCTGGGGTATCCGTAATAGAAAACGATGATGCGATCGGCGATTTTCTTGAGAGCCGGGAGCGGAATCGCGTGTGTATGACTGACAGTGGGGCGATCGAGAGCGACCTAGAAAGGTTTCAAAAGACATTTTCCCGTTCACCCACGTATAAAGCTGCCCTCTCGCCGCAAAAGCATAGAGCCACATAACGTGAAACCTCGTATAGTAATTGAGGTGGCAGAAGAGAGGATGGTAGAAGGATGGGTTGGGCGGGAGGGAGCGGGGGTAGGGAGGAGGAGGAGAGGAGGAAGAGACGAAGAGCGAGAGAAATAGAAAAAGTCGCGTACAAGCGGTAAGAACGGAGACAGAGGGAATGAAAGGTAATGGACGCAAAGGAAGACAGAAAAGAAAGAGAACGCGGGTGAATGTATATTTCTCTAGATAGGCTATACCATACCCGTCTCCGTGTATACATGTGTACAAGAGAGGGAGAATACGAGAGAGAGACGGGAAGAGTTGTGCGCGAGCGCGCGAATGTCCTCGCGCGGCTGTGTACGTGTATGTAACTCGGAACACGCGCGCATAGGAACAACGGAAAGTACGGAGCATAATACGGAGAAAACGCTGGTAAAAGGAAAGAGGCCTCTCTGCCTGCCTTTCCAATCGAATCGAACGCCCCTCTCGCCTTTGTCATTTTCTCTTTGTCCTCGTTTCGGGATCGCCGTTCTCTCGAAGAGTTCTTCTCCATTTCTCTCTCTCTCTCTCTCTCTCTCTCTCTCTCTCTTCTCTCTTCTCTCTTCTCTCTTTTCCCTCCGATCTCTCTTTTTCCCTCCGTCCGTTCCCCTACACTCTCTTTCTCGGTTTCTATCTTCTCCGATGCCCCGCGGTCTCTGACTCACACACAGAAACAACCAAAACAGCTTCTCCTCTTTCCTTTGCCCATTCTCATTCGTCTCCCCCCTTCCCTTCGCCTTCCGCAACCGTCCGCGAACATGTTTCGTGCACACGTGAAAAGTAAAAGATTGGAAAAAACGAACGGACAGACATACAGACGAGAAATACAACGGAAGAAGAGTGGAAGGAGACAAGGCAAGAAATTTTTCTTGCTCCGCTCGACCTCTCCTCGTCCCGGCTTCTCTTCCTCCCTTCACCCTCTGACTTCCCCCGTATAGCATCCTGTCTACCACCCTAACCTCGCTTCTTTCTTTCTTGTGTTTCGATCTGCCTCTGCCCACCTTTTCCTTCTCCTTTCTGCCTCCTTCCCATGCTCCCCTTCCTCGACCGTCTCCTTCGTCACCTCCATCTCCACCTCCACCTCCACCCCCGCCCCCGCTTCCTCCTTCACCATCTCCATCCGCGCCTCTGCCACCGCCACCTCTTCTTCCTTCTTCTCCACCGCCTCCTCCACCTCGCTCGTTCGTCGTCGTCGTTGTCGTCGTCGTCGTCGTCGTCGTCGGCGGCGGCGGCGGCGGCGTCGTCGGCGTCTCCTGCTTCTTCCCCCTCTCTCCCCCTTCCTCCCTCGCGCCGCTCTTTTCCGCTGGCAACCCTCTCGCCTTTCTCTCCCTACTCTCTTCCTCGTTCCTCTTCCCGCTCCGCACATCCTGTTTCTTTAATACGACCAAGAAGAGAGGGGACACGGGGAAAGAGCAAGACAAACAGCGCCGGGCGAAGCGGATGGAGAAAGAGAGCCAGAACACTGGGTCGGTCGATTTTCTCCTACTTTTTTTTCTCTCTCTCTGTTTGGCTTGTTCCGCGTAAAAACCTTCCACATTTGAATCGATTGTAATTCCCGCGGATCATGCTTTTGCGCTCGCGCGAGACCAACATCTACCGAGTGTGTACCGAAAGTAATATTCCTCTTTTTCTTGTATCCGATGATTTTCACCAAGTTTCAGAGTTCCGACACTGGTAAAAGGAGAAAGGTGTTCCCTAGGCGACAAACGAAAACAAAACAGAAAGAAAATTGGTTAAATAGCGTGTCGCGTGTACGAACATTCAATTCCGAATCTGTAATTAACATCGTGACAGTATGTTGTTATCCACGGAAATTTATTTTTTTTTTTCTCTTGAACACTGGGTTCCGTCGCCGAGTAAAAACGATGTAATTTGGAAATTCCCGATCGAATTGGAAGGTATTATTCGCGGCGTAGCATGCGGGGCTCGATCATCGTTAATTGCGTTGAAAGATCGACCGTAGAGAGTCCGTGGCGTGTCTGACTCATCCGTTTTCCGTCTTTTCTCCTTCTTGTCTCTCTCCATCTCTTTTTTCCTCTCGATTCCACCTTTGTCGTTCACGGCATCCCTCTCCGTCACCGGCTGCCTGAAAAAAGCAGTTTCGCCTCCTTTTCTTTCTCCTGTCAACCTTTTCCCCGCTGCTCTTTCTCTTTCCCCCCTTTAAGTTCTCGCTCGTATTCCCCTTATCTCCGGAGTTTCTCATTGTCTGAAAGGGCCATCTGTCCCCTGACTTTTTCATCCTCCGCTTTCATCCCTCCGTTGTACACGAACACACAAAGAGCCTCTCTTATCCGTCGTTCGCCACCCTCTCTTCACCCTTTCTCCAGCTCCCTTCTTCGTCGTGACTTCCGTTCGGTCGACCACTCTTGCGCATCCTCCTCTTCCATTGCTCCTTTCTCCTTCCTCGGGAAAGTTCGCCGGGGTTCCTCCTCGGCTGCGTCCAGACAGGACTACCATTACGCCGACTATTACGAGAGGAAGGATAACCGGAATCGCGATTCGAATTCGAAGATCCCGACGATGATGCCTCGTTGCCCTGAACTCTACTCGCGGGACAAGCTGCGTCGGTTTCGCGAGTGAAAAACAAAAAAGAGAGCACGCTAACGGAAGAAACGTTATTCTCGTCGACGGTATCGGGGACAGTTTTGTCGACAGTCCTAATGGGAACAACACAACAAAAATTCTTCACCCTCGATACTACATGGAGAAAAAAATATATCCCTCTAGGCGAGCCACGTGCGACCTTGGGCAAGTCCACGTCACCCTCTTACGTTGCACCCTCCGAAGGGACGCAACCCCGATCACGTGGATCTCGGGGGTGGTTTTCAACCCTCGTTTATCTTTGCTCCATAAGAATAGAGTACAGAACAGTATAGCGCTGGTTGCCAGGATGGTAGACGACCTAACGCGTTTCGAGTTTCTAGCGAATGTTCAATTCCACTCGGTAATCACCAGTTTCTAATGATTAAATGGTTATTGTGATACATACAAATATCGAATTCTATTGCTGTTACTGTCCTATACGCGTCCGTCTAGTTGCAACTCATTCGTATTACTTGTCAAGCTGTTACTAGCCTGCGTTGTTCTTCAAAATGTTCGAAAAACATGAAAAAGTAATACTGTTCTTTACAAGCGACAATGATGCTGAAGACCGACGTACGGATTTATTTAACAATTTTCAAAGTATATCTTTCAAGGTACTTCTTACATTGTCTCCGTTGTTTCTAATGTAACAGCTGTTCGTTCGATTGAGTCGCTAAAAATTGAGTAATTGTATGATGCTTTTGATCCTGTGGGTCAAAATAGACCCGGCCACCGCTGTCGCAGAGTTGAAGAATTTCTTCGCTGTTTTAAATAGCACCTACACGTTTTTGTCATGAATGCATAAAATCCGGAGTCCACAGATAACGTTAGACATTCGTGGTCCAGTTGCTTGAACGCCTAAAAATTGAGTAATTGTACGATGCTTTTGATACTGTGCGTCAAAATAGACCCGACCACCGCTGTCGCAGAGTTGAAGAATTTGTCCGCTGTTTTAACCGTTTGAGTCGCAAGCAGCGAGATCGCGCTGCTGAGATTTTGTGTCGAAAAGTCCGAGTACAGTCACTGACTGTCGAAGTAGCGCGCTCAACTTTACTGACGCACTTACATGGCATAGCTGCTTTTTTAAATGTAAATAATACAATTAAACGTTTTATATTTCATTGTTATCACGCCGCTTAGGCCTCTTCGTAATCGATAAAGACAAGCGGTATCGCGAGACCACCCCTGGGACTCAAACGGTTAAATAGCACGTACACATTTTTGTGATGAAAGCATAAAATCCGGAGTCGAGTGATAACGTTAGAGATTCGTGATCGAGTTGCTCGAACGCCACCGGTGTCAGTCTCCGGATCGCGGGCCTTTTTACGAGTTTCCAAAGAGCGATCAATAACAGGACTATCGAAAGCAGCATCTACTCTGATATAGACCGTGTCTTTCCTTTCTCCTTTCTTGCGTCTCCACGTGTCGATTCCGCCACTCTCCTCGGTGGTTCCAGTGAAATTGGCGTTTCCGGGTCCGTCTCCTCCCTCCATATCGCCTGCTCGTTTCTTTCTCCTCTCCTTTCTTTCCCTTCGAAAACCACCGGACGGTGCCCGATGGAAATGGCGGGAGGTATAAATGTGGTAGGAAGAACGGAGCCCAGAACTTGGACTATACGCGAGACTACTCTTCGAAGTGGTAGGGCGAAGGGGAACAGGTGAGAGGCCGAGAGAGCCCGGTTCTCTCGGAAAGGTGAACGGAGAGAAACGAAGAAACGAAGGGCATTTGGAATGCGGTACTGTTATGCCTTACGGTACAGACAGGACGGAAATTAGGACTGCTCCGACTTGTTGACCACCGCTCGTTACTCTGTTCGTCCGTAAGTCGACTTTTCTGTCTCTCTCTCTCTCTCTTCTCCGTCGATACGTCCCCCTCCCTCCGTCGTTTCCGTTCATCTGACTGTATTTCTCTTATGAAACAACTAAAAAAGAATTCCCCATGCAACTCCATACAGCCTCAAACAGAATCCCCGCCACAATTCAAAATTTGATCCTTCTAGGCGGATCTTTCCTACCATTTGCGCCCATAAAACGGGGACCCTCTTCGCCGCTCGATCTCTTCAGGCTTGTCTCTCCCTCCCTCCCTCTCTCTCTCTCTCACTCTCTCTCTCTCTCTCTCTCTCTCTCTCTCTCTCTCTCTCTCGACGGTGGAGCGTTCATCGATTTGCTCGCATTCTCGCGGGATACGGGAAACGCGTTTGCACCGGCGTAGATCGATGCGGACACTGTTTTGATGACGAAACCGGTAGGTAGAGGCAATCGATGCGAAAGCATCATTGAAACGTTTGCCGACGAAAGACACCAGACGGTAGCTGCCGCGGATGCGAATTGAACGACCCTCGTGCGGTATTATTTCTCTCGCCTCTAAATTCTTTTATCCTGCGACGCCACATGTTCTTTAATGCAACTTATTCTTATTCGCTCTCGCGTTTCCGATAAATGTAAACATTGCCGGCGAGACGTCACGAAATAATCCGATCGGAACGCCGGAAAGCGTCGTTTCAATCGAGTTTCCACGGTATTTCATTAATCAAAAGATACTTGCGAAACGCGAAATATTTATATTAACATTTGTCCCGAGATTGCAGACCGAACTGGTGCGCAAGATAACTAAAGTGCTAATTGACTAGAGTTTAGTCACTTTGGTATACACTTTGGTATTGTCAACGGATTAATTTTTCGTGACGGAAAAAATTCCGTCATTATTTATCGCCGACCGAAAACCGTTTAAAGACAGACATAGAAGCACTGTTGCCGATGAATTTGAAATGACCCTTTGATAGGGCTACGTTCCCGGTCTCGAGCGTGAGTTTAAAGAGAATTTCAGCAGTTCTAGCTTGATCGTACGGATGGATCGAAGCTGTCGAAGGGTCGCTCGGCTAGCTCGGTGAAAATCGAGTCAGTAATGCTTTGTTTACACAAGATAGCTGTGATGTACGTTTGACGCGGCGCTAGGGGGATGAAGGATCGACGGTGACCAGGAAATTATATTGGATAGCGTAATCGGCACCGAGTCGGAGAGACCGATTCGGCCACGGCCGCATAGATTACATAGTTTTCTCGTAGCGAGCAGGCAAATCATCGTCGGCGTCACGACGATACAGAGGCAAGGGGTCGTGGCTCCCGGTATGGTTTATGCAAAGTTCGCCAGTAGTGATGCAAATTTTATTAGTCCTGCGTTTTATCATCCGCATCTACGCGCAAGAAAAGAAAAGGGATGACGGGGGGCGGGGAAAAAAAAGAGGAACATAGAAGCGAAGCGGAGAAAACTGTTCTGGAAGATTTCAGAGTGTTCCCTGGAAACGGGGTTCTGGATGGAAGCTGTCGGGCGCGGGCGGCGAGAGAGAGGGAGAAGAAGAGAGGGCAAAGAGGGAGAGGGAGAGTCGTTTCCGCTTACGTTTTCCCGGAGAAAGAGCTGGTTGGTCGTCTCGAGGACGGTACGACGAAAGGAAAAAGTCCGGGAAGAGCCGAGGAAGAACGTCGATAACGTTGGAAAAACGTAAAATGCGCGGCCGTCCAGGAAGAGAAGGAAACGCCGCGTAGTATAGGGAGAGGAAGAGTGGAGAAAGAGAGAGGGTGAACAGCTTCCCGACGAGCGAGAGAACGGTGTGCTTCGGAGAGAAGACAGGAGTGTGTAGGACAGAGAGAGAGAGAGAGAGAGAGAGAGTGAGGGGAGGGGGGAGAAAGAGAGGGAGGAGACCATTGGAGAGGAGAGGAGTGGAGAGGAGAAAAAGAGAGAAGGGTGGCGGAGACCGTGGAAGAAAAGGGGCCACGAGAAAATAGCGTCTTCGCCGTGGGGAGGGAACGAGGGAACGAGTAAATGGAGCCAACGCGCGGAGAAAGAGGGAACGAGAGACGCGGCGCGGAGGGTCGAGAAAGAAACGATGAAACGACCGAGGGACAAGGAGAGGGCGAGAGGGAAAAGAAAAGAAGGAGATGGAACGTGAACGATACGGGGGTAGAAGAAGAAGAGGGGGCGAGTCAGCGCGGAGCGGAGCGGTGCGGCGCGAGGAGCCGCTCGCTCGCTCGTCTACTCCACGAATGGCAGAGAGACAGACGGGAAAAAGAAAGAGGATGGGATCCGAGGGAGGCGAGGTGAAATTGGACACAAAAAGCTCGAAGAAAAATTGAGATGAATCGTGGAAGGGAAGATGGGGGAAGGGAGGATTCTCTGAAAGGGAGAGACCAACGCAGTGTCCTTCTTCGAGGCCGCGAAAGAAAGCGCGAACGCGCTTTCGAGGGATGAGCGTGTACGCGTCGATACGATATTTCTTGCTGATTTTTCGTCGGTGAAGTAAACCAGGATCGTTAGCCGACACGCTCGCGTCCATTACACGCGATTACTTTCCATTTCGCAATAATCAACTTTCGAAGACCGAACCGTTTGAAATATGTAAGTGAAGACTCCGCCTTTACGCACCCGTAATTCACTCACGGTTTGTATTTTCGTGTACGCGACTCTGTCGGACTCGTTGCGGACTCGTTTAGCGTCACGCGCCGAGAACGTCATCTCGTAAAGTAGTCTCTCGGTACTAGCAAGCCCCCATTCTCCCGCGGTCAACCGTTTTACATTTTTCGCGTTCCGACGTTAGCGCGGGCATTTCGAATTGTTACGCGGCGCGGTGTGGCGCGGTGCGGCGCGCGGCGTAGTGGTCCGATCGAGGATGGCTCGCGCTCGTTAATTCGCGAGCTTCTGTGCGCGCACCGTTCGTCAACGCGAACCTCTCTGGCTACCCAGCTGGCGGATATCAGTGAAAGTACCGAGAAAATCGTTAAAGGATGCCTATATAACTCGGGAGAAACCCGCGTAGAAGGAGACTCGGGTGTACGCGCGAAAGATCGACCGTCGAGAAAGCGTATCGATCGATTCGATCGGGTTGGCAATAGCCTGGCAAGTAGAATCGATCAACGCGATCCGCTGGTTGGTTCGCGTTTCATTCGCGTTCAAGATCGCTAGATACTCGCAAGTATCGTCGGCGTTATTTTGTTTCTCCCTGAAGCCTGTCGCTTTCTTTTCATCTTCTTCCTACCCTCGTTAATCTCGAACAAGCCCGAGAGCACCGCCGCGGCCTTTTCGCCGTACAAAGAAAGTTCGATCACCTAAAATTTTTCCGTTATCCGAACCCGAGTTCTTTGTAGAGGTAGAAAAACAGACTCGAGAGATCGATTATTATCGATTCCGTCGCCAATCTTCGCTCGTTATCGCGTATTATCAGTTCTTCTTGAAACGTTGTAGTTGTAACTGGTTAACCCAATTCTTCAATATCGATACGTATGTACACGCATACCCGCGACGTGGTACATTGTATCGAATAGGCGTCCGACTCGTAACGAGACGGGAATGGGCGTGCGCTCGAGCGCTCGCGCGTGCTTGTGAAACGCGGCTAACGAATAGCAGGTAAAAACCGACAGGTAAGTGCACCAGGTGCACTCATGTATCGCCGTGCTACCTGCGTGATAGATTCAAACCGTTGGACGAAGCAATTCTCTGATAATGTACGAGCGACGCGCGCACGCGTCCACGATTATCCGGCGTGTGTAACACGAACTAACGTTTACATTGGTAAACGATCGTTAATCGATCGACGGATCTGTAGGTGTGAATAGTAGGCGATACGGAATCGGTCTCTGTCGGCTTTGTCATTATTCCATTTGTGCGATACAAGGGTTAGCTGACGTCGCGTTATATACCGGTAATAGCATTGGTTCTCGCTGACAGAGGAACAGCACCGAAGGAAAAGAATCCGGTAGCGAACGAATACAAAAGAATCGACGGCGGCAACGCTTGGTAAAGAAGCGGAACGGAAAGCAAGACAAGGCGAGACACGAGAGCTTAAAGTTTTTCACGTTATCGGCGCGCGTCTAAGCAACTGATAAAAGTCCGTGTTCTTGCGGATAGATAACGCGGAATGGCCCGTATAAAGAGTCACATAGATAGAGGCAGATAAAGCACGGTCCACGGAACAGGTGAATGTTACGAGACAGACCAACGCCCGAACTTCTTCGTTTACTTTTGCGGTGTCGATTCGCGCCGATACGTAACCGTCGCTCGTCCCGCGCGTCTCTACATCACCGGCAAAAATTAACGACATCCGGTCACGGATAATACGGGCCCGATCATTCGCGCTCCTTCCTTCTCGTTTTCTTCTTTCCGGCCCGGTTTTGAACATTGCTCCGTACGCCTTATCGCAAACTCGAGGGAAGTTGGTGTCGGTCGTCGATCATCGTTAACGTTGTCGGCTTTGGTCGAAATCGCGAAAGTGTTCTTCTTTTTCTTCTTCTTCTTCTTCTTTTCTATTTCGATAGACACCGAAACCGGGGGAAAGAGACCGATTGTGCTACTAGTCCGTTTTCCCGTGAACCACCATATCTCGCCTTTTCTTTTTTCCCCACCATTTATCTTCTCTCGCCGTGTTTATCTTCGATTCTCTACTCCTCCGGTTGTCTTACCCGCCGCCCGATCTCTTCCTCGACGTTCCCTCTATCTTTACCTTGGGCTATACCTTATCTGAATACCTAACCTTAATACCCTTACCTCCCTTGCTTCGCTCGTGCAAACGGCACCGATATTTTCCACTGACCGTCACGGGAAAGACAACCAAAGAATATTTAATGGAGACAGATCATTATTGGGGCGTGCACTACAGGTACTATCCCGCTTTACAGATCGATCTCGAAAGCGGAAGGGCACCGAGGAATTGTGTCTCTCTGTGTGTGTGTGTGTGTGTACATGACTCTGCGTGGCTGCGTGCGTGTGTGTCTGTCTGCCTATGCGCGAAGGGTGGGTGGGATGTAGGACGAAGTCTTCGATGACTTTTCGACGAATGTAAGAAGCCGGGAGAGACAAAGGGAAAGACGCGGAGCGTAACTGTATGGATCTGGTGTTTTTGTTGTAGTGGCGGCATGGCCGGGCAGCACTACTGCCTGCGCTGGAACAACTACCAGTCGAACATGACGTCTGTTTTTCACCAACTTTTGCAAACCGAAGCCTTCGTCGACGTCACACTGGCATGTAACGAAGCCTCCTTAAAAGCACACAAGGTGAGCTATAACCAGATTTCGACGCCTTCAAAATTAGGACCGGTCTCAGCTTCTCTCAGTCTTGAAAACATCAAACGCTGAGAATGGAATATAGCTCCTTCTGCGTATTCTCTTTTACGGTCTCGATCGACTCAAAACGCCTTCCCTGAAATGGTAATTTGAGTTTAAGAAAAATTCCGTCGTACCTAGATCGACGCGTGCTTCTTTTTCCATTGTAAAAATCGCATAACAGACTCGAGGTCGGCTGGCATAACTGCGAACGCACTGGTTGATAGATCGCGGTCGACCTCAGCATCACAAGCACGTTGGTCCCTGCTTACATGCGAAACATTGTTTCAATCCCCGGGACTCGCAAAGAATACTTTTCTTTGCATAACGTACTCCATTGTATTCTACGAATATACTCATTTTTCGTTCGACAATGTATCCTTCATGTATCCTAGCGCCTAATACTTTTATTTCTTTCACGCAGGTAGTATTGTCGGCGTGCAGTTCCTATTTTCAGAAGCTTCTGCTCTCGAATCCCTGCAAGCACCCGACCATCATCATGCCACAGGACGTTTGTTTCAATGATCTCAAGTTCATCATAGAGTTCGTCTATAGGGGAGAGATCGACGTCTCGCAAGCAGAACTTCAGGTAAGAGAAACTCCAAGTGACCGGAAATTATATGAAACGTTGTTCTGTTTTGTACCCGGGTGTTCTCCGCGAGGAAGCGACAAAATGTTCGCAGTGTGTATTCTCTCTCCAGTAATTGTCGGAAAGATCTCTACCGTAACTGCCGAAATTTTTCCATACGATGCTTCGTATACGTCGAAACGAATAAGCTGATGGCGCGCTCGTTTTTGAAATGCGTTTGCAAAGTGAAACGAATAGCCGCGATAGCAACAAGACGATACAGACTTTCTCTTGGTTGCGCATTATTTTCTGCTCGCTCGCATCGATCGCGAGCCAATTCTGCCGAACGGGTTTACCGACTGCGGCGATTCCCTGCTCACCGGGTTATGGGCTCCTGCCTCTCTACACATCCGTGGGAAGTTAACCCTTTCGCCCTTCCGTTTCGACCGGATCTCGCACGGATTCGCGTTACAGTTACCCGTTTTATCATTCGACGTTCTCCCGCCTCTCTGTTTTACCGATCCGTATTCGCTACTGGTACGGTAGATTCGCAAGGGATTTGAGATGGCGCCATGGGTTCCCATGCATACGGGAAATCCCGCCGGGTCTCTCTCCCTATCGCCCTTGTCCCTTTCCTCTTCGTGCTCTTCTTCCTTGTCCCCGTCGGCACTCGCTATAAATAACGGTGCACTCGCGGTCGAAGGAATCGTGCGCGTTTCAAATGTCTACTTTCCCTTTCACGCACTTTAATTTTCAATCGGGATGCCTACTACATACAAACGGTTCACCGAAATCCTTCTCGTCGATGCTCGTCAGAACCATCTACGCGCGCACCTTCTCAAAGTCCCTTCCGGACGACGAGAAAAATCTTTCTAGTGCCCAGACGATTTTCAAAGTCGAGTCTCGCTGCTTAAACGAAATGTTTGGAAAGTGGAAGGCGTCGTTGGAACCGACGATTAATTTTAGGAAACGCCTGCTTGGATATTAGAGGTTAAGGGCCCGCGATAAGGTAGAGTAACTACATTACCGTCAAAAAATGGTTTTACGTGCCTCAAGTTTTCGTCCTTATATAAGAATATTTTGTCGCTGGCAAAGGGCTCGTTCGATAGAGGAAGGTTCAATCTAGTGCGCGCTGGTCAGGAGTTGACGAGATTACGCAGATATTTGGTAATACAAGCGTTAGAAGTAGGCTAAAAATCGACGATGCGCGTGCCGTGGAATCCAAGCATTTTTATGCCATTGGATGAGTTTTCTGGATGAAATCAAGAGCAGCGCGCGCTAGAAAATATCTCCCGCTACAAATTGAGCTATATTTTGTCTTGATTCTCTGCGAAATAAAGCCGAAAACTTGAAGCACGTTTCTGGCGTCAGAATTCATGATATCGATAATACAGAGCAAAAAATGTGACAAGATTAGTCACAGACTTGAGACCCGTCGGATCAAGACCAAGACGGATCTTAAGTCTGTGAATGGAAATTATTAATTAAAGAGTCACATGACTATCCCGGACCCTTAACGATAGTTTTCTTCGAACGGTTCGAGTAGGTTAGCACGTGCCTGCGCCGTTGCACTTTTCCAACCTCGGTTGGCTATTTGAATCGTAGAACGTCGGACGACGAACCTGACGGTGCACCGTGTTTTGAGTACGAGCCAAATTTAAGTCTACTATTAATTGTATCGAGAAATCGTATAACTCGGCCGAGAGTATGTGGAATCGCTCTCTACTTTGATACGAGAATCCAGAACTGTATATCTGGAATCAAGTTATTGTTCACCGCTTTCCGATGAACGCTAATAAATTGTCACGCGTTTCCGTGTATTGGTACGTTCGCGAAATATTTACACAGCCGAGAAAAGCTTAGGGGATTGTACAATCCAGTTCGGAAAAGTGAACCGTTCGCGATGTGGTTTTCAGTTGGTCGCCTCTGCTCCGGCGTTTCTTTCAATTAATTACGAACCGAAGCCCATCGGCCCGGTCCGCTCTTAATGGCGACGCCGACAGAACTCGTTTAAAAGAATTCAAGCTGAAACCCATACATGTTTTGCTAAATCATGAATGGACGGTGCCATTATTGTGCTTTCCACTTTCGCGAGATCAATAAGACAGTCTTCAACCCCGTCTCGTTAGATTCCATTGTCCAGCAATCAAGCTACTACTACTACTATGTACGGTACCCGTGCAGTGGCACTCAACCATTATCACCTTGACTATCGATTCCAATACATTCGACTCGCAAACTAATCTTACAACAAACCGGCATATTGTCCGTAACAATTACGGGTTAGCTGTCCTAATTTAGAATTCGAAGGTCACCGAACAGTGACGTATCTTCCGTCTCGTTAAGAAAAAAAAAGATGATTCTTAGCTGATACTTGTTCTGATTCTTAGCTAACCGTGACAAAAGCTCCGTCGGGATTTAGCCGCTGCGATTTGATCGAATCGATCGAATATTCATCGGCCTCGTGTCATCGTCTCTCTCTCGTCCCTCGTGCGCGAAAATATGCCGCCGAGAACCGCCTCGCGAACGATGCTTCGAGTTTCGTTATTTTGCCATTTTTTACCTCCCTTTTGCCCCGCTCCGTGAAGCAAAACGTGTTGGCACGCAACGATGCTCACGCCCCTGATTGGTGTTCTTCGTTCGGAGTTTCGTATCTCGTTGCCAGCATTCGCCTTGGACATAATTCAGAGCCGGCCGAGAGAGTGAACTTGCCGTGGCGATTGAGCTCGAAAGAAATCCTTCTAATTTCCGCGCGCTATTCGCCATTTTCTCGTGGTAATTCGAACCCGTTTCCGATCGACGAACAGCCTTGTCGACCGTTCTCTGGCCAGGCGCTACGGGAACCTCCGTAGCGGATACATACGTGTCACGTACGAAGTCCAAGTAGCATCTTGTGTTTCATTTTTCGGAGAAAAAAAGTCTATAGATACGCACACGTGGTCCTTTGACTCGTTGTCCTTGACACGAGAGTTAAGACGACGTCGCACGGAGAAAACACATATCGCTCATGTGCATCAAACTGCAGGTACTTACATGGTCAGACGTATATCCAGAGTCCCGATTGTATGCTGCTGGATGTCGACGGCTATTAGGCTAAGGGACCCAAGTACTGAGCCTGTATAAAAGAGAGAGAGAGAGAGAGAGAGAGAGAGAGAGAGAGAGAGATTTAATATCGGTTCTCTTAATATTCGTTATGCTTTCAAAATAAGTATCGTTAATATAGGCACAATAATTGGTCCCTTACCCTCCATCCTAGTCTGCGGATTTTTCGCGTGTACGATAAAAATGGGTTGGTGTAGTTTCAAACAGGAGAGAGATTAAGATTATTTTCCTGGTGTTGAAATTATTCAAGGGAGAATCGAGCGTGTATCTGGCTCCCATCTGTTGCAATTGGTGCAGACAATTTGTCGTTTGCATAAAGACCCGTACGTTTCTCGCCGATAAATGTACGCGAAGAGTTTTCTGGTTGATCGGCGTTAATTTTAATTCGCTAATCGTATGAAGAGATCGACAGGTACGCAGAATCGGCTCTTCTTTATCAATTGTACCTGCGGTAAGGAACATCCGAGCACTGCAGGGATAAGGATAGTATTCTCTACTGACCTCGTTCTCGATCGGTATCTCCTTTCATCGAGTAGTTCGAGAGAGAAACGCGTCGCGTACAGAGGAATCGAGAGAACGAGCGACCGAACGAACGAACGAACGCACGCACGCAACCAAGCACATACACCGGTATCATTCTTATCGAAACCCGAGATTTCGCGTAATTTTCATGAAACTCGATCGCGTCCGGCAGAAGGAAAATCGGCGAACGTGAACGGCCGCGCGTCAGAAACACAACGTAAACGATGCGTCAGTATCGATAGAGCTGATTTAGAATGCAATTTAATTCCCCCGTACCTGTAGTACCTGCCGCATATTGGCAGTACACGCCAACGCGAGAGACAATCGATACAAGTGGTTGTGACTGCTGCGAGACAGTTCACTTGTACGTTTTAACTAGAGATCGAATCGATAATGCGCCGCTACAAATGGCTTTCTAAATAACGATTAAACAACAATCGGTTTCTGGCAAATATGTTGGACACCGCTGTAATCTAGATCGTATTTAAGTCTCGGACAGATAGTCCCAAAATCCCTACTATCTTTCGAATAGAATTAATAATCGCGACGACGATGCTTCCATGCAGAAAATATCCAAATAAATTCAGACTTTTAATTTTTATAAAAGAACGTATACCGGTGGCATTTTGTGCTCGGTACGGTCACTGTTAAATACAGGGTGTTAAAAAAAAAAGCATTCAATATTTACATGGTATATAGGATACACTGTACCGAGTAAAAAATTTTCTATAAATATCAAAAAGCCAGTAGTAAACGAATCATGATGTTAGCAAACAAAAATGTCTATATCTCAGAAACGGTTGACCTTTCGACCTATGTTTACTAAAGCTTTTTTACTCGGTACAGTGTATCCTATATACCATATAAATATTGAATGCTTTTTTTGAACACCCTGTGTGAATCAGAAACTTCATTTTGTCTTACTCGTCTTTTTTACGGCTTAGACTTCGGTAGCATGTTTAAAGAAAATCTATCTTATTAGAATAATTATATCTCTGCTACCGCAACTTCCGCAGCTTCACGTGATCAGATTTTAATAGCTACCGTGCCGAACCGTGTCTTTTTACCAGAAGCATGAAAGATCGAATAGAACCGGAACATGCTTGTTTGAACGATGTAGCTGTAAATGCGATATCGTTATACAGCTGACCAGAAGAGGGGAGTGGGCAAGGACAAATGGTAGACGATTAGAAGAAAATTTCGTGGCATAACATCGTCCTCGGCGGGCCGCTTTCTTCCGTTTGAATGCCGTCTCGAGCCTAATAACTTTCCTCTGTTCTGGCGGCCGAGCGAGAGGGTTAGCGGAACCGGTGTTAGCCTACGAAAGTAAGCATCGTTCTTTGGGTCGTTCGATAGCATTCGTGACCGTGGACTCTTTATTCCCTTCGATAGATGCGAAGCAGGGACGGCCGTAGACCGGAGAAAAAGAAAGCAAAGACGAAGAGAGGAAGAAGAAGGAGAAATAGAGCGGCAAAATCGAACGCGGAGAAACAAGAGAATTCGCGCTTCCTCCGTCGACTGTACCCGCGGTTTCTGCAGTGGCGTGCATGCGTGCGCACGGTTGCACGTTCGTTGTATGTGCGTGTGCCGGCGCGGCATGGCTACGTGTGTACGTGCGTAGAGAGACGACTGGAGCCGCAGATTCCCTTTGTCCGGCAAGCACGAGCGCGCGCGCGCGCGCGCCCGCAAACTCTGCATTTCGCGACTCGACTCCAGAATCTCTTCTTTCTTCCTCGAGCGGGCGGACGAGCGGGCAAGCCAGCCGAACGAGCGAGTAAGCGCGCGCTCGCTCGCGCCTCCCTCTTTCGCCTTCTTCCATCATTTTTCCGTCTTTTTCTCTTTTGAGACGGTTTCTATCCGCCCCTCCCCGCCGATGCTCGTTCTCCCGAAACCGACTGTGCCCTCTTCCCTCGCGGCGCGGCTCTGCTCTGCTCGGCTCGGCTCGGCTCGGCTCGGCTCGGTGTGGCGCGACGTCTCGCCCGTTCGCGAGTTACGTCGCGTCGGGTCCAAGTCTCGTCGCAGAGCGTCCAGCCGACTCGGACTCGAGTCAGATCAACGCAGGGCCGGCCCTTACGGACCCTCCGGGTGCTATGGGGCCCGTTAACGTCGACGGAAGTGGGGGTAATTCGATCTTCCCGTGGTGTCCGCCCGACACTTCTTAACATGGCGGTTATTAAACTATCGTGTTAGATTTACCAACGGCCACGAACACGCACGCCAGCGATTACAGATTGCGCATTCCCCCGACTCTGATTACAATTGAACGCGTCATCCTTTCGGAAACGCTTCTGCTCCCCAAACTATTTTGCCGATTTTGCCCCTCCTCTTTGTTCAATATCTTCGTCGTCCAACAGTTTTCGTCGGTCAGACCGGGCGGAAGTTTGCACGCGGTGTACAATCAGTTTTGACGTGACCACATTGAAAACTTTAAACGAAGCAGCAAGTATCGATTATCAATCTTTTCGCGAGAGTTTTCGGAAATCTAAAAATTTGCTTTCGCGTCCATTGTACGGACACAGTCAACGGTGAAAGAGTAAATTCTCTGACAATCTATCGACGACGCACGGTAACCAGGGTCCTAACTTTAGGGATACACCACTGCGACGGTCGTCTCGCTCTCTATCTTTCTCTGTCTCGTGTATGCACGCAATACACATATGTATGTACACGTATACATATGTATATAAATATATAAAATATATATATATATATATATATATATATATATATATATATATATATATATATATATATATACAGGTATATACAGCTAGATATATATATGTGTAGAGTCTCGATCAGCGTGTTCACGCGAGTACATAACGCTACCCTTGTCGCGCCGACGGTAGATCGGCTCTATCCTTTCCCGTTCTCCCGCGAACCTTGTATCCGTCTTCGTCACGCCGTGGCCGAACGCGTTCCCGCTCTTCGTCTTCTCCGTTCCGTCTCGTTCGTTTCCGCGCAGACCGTATTTCTGTTTTCGTCCGGCCTACAGGGAAGTCTTCCTTCCTCCCGCGGGAACCACGGGCGCGCTCGGTCTCCGTCGCACTCCCACAGGAGACGAACTCTTGCGTTTCTCTCGGGCACCGCAGACTTGCGCCTCCCCCGTTCGCCCCGATCCCCACCTTTTCCACCCCCATGCCACCGCGCCGCGCCGCGCCACGCCGAGCCGAGCCGAGCCGAGCCGCGCTGTGTGTGCTGTGCATCGTGCTCTCCGTCGACCCCTCCACCGAATGGACTCTCTTGTCCCCCTCCCCCCTCCGCCTCCCCGCCCCAAGAGCCGCCAACCATGCCGCTTCCCACCGACCGACCGTCCTGCCACCCGCCGGTTTTCAACCCCTTACCCCGCTGTCAGGGACTGGTCAGGTGCGCTGGCTCGCTCGCTCGCTCGCTTCATGCGAACGCTCAATCGTTCTCTGTCCACCGTCGAGCACGCATCCCCCGCGAGTCTCTTCCTCGTCGTACGCGCTCGAACACTGCCTGAATCCGTCCTTGTTCGTCGCGTCGGCGAATTTCGCGGCGTCCTCCGCCTCCACCTCTTTCTCCGCCGCCGCTACCTCCACCTCCTCCTCCTCCTCCTCCTCCTCCTCCTCTTCCTCCTCTAGCTCTGGCTCTGGCACTGCCTCCTCCTGCTCTCCGCCGCGTCCTCTTCATCTCCTCGCTCCTCCGAATGCCGTGCGCCCTCAGCACGGAGCGCCGAATGCCATTTCACTTTCGTTGGGCTTCGCCGCGTAGGAGATCGGGCCCTGCCAGGAATTATCCTCTCGTTCTACGTGGTCGTAACCTCCTCGTACACGGTTTCGTCTGGCTTTTTCACGACGTCGACTCTACTAACGCCGCCGACACCAGATCGTTTCCTCGTCGTGACTTCTGTGCCTCTTCTTCTTCTCCTCCTTCTCCTTCTCCTTCTTCTTCTTTCTCTTCCTTCACCTCCGCCTCTTCCTTCTTCTTCTCTTCCTCCTCCTTCGCTTCCTTCTCTTCATTCTCTTTATCCTTTTCTTTCCGTTCCTCTTCCTTCTTTTCTTGCCGCTGCACATCGTTCGCCCGCCTTTGCATTTCACCCTCCGCTTCCTCTCTCCTCTCTTCTTGCTGTACTTCCAACTCTGTCGTCGTCGCCGTCGTCGCCGTCGCCGTCGCCGTCGCCGTCGCCGTAACTTCACTATTCCCTTCCTCCCTCTTCTCCACCCTGTCCCTTCGCGTTTTCCCTTCTTCCTCGTACATCTCCGCTCTCTCGACGAGGGACCGTTCGCCCACGGACCATCGTAGCCAGGTGAGTGATAAACGATACAACTTCGTTCGCGCCACGATGGAAGAGAGTGGGTCTTGCTTGCGAGCCGCGTCGCGTTATTACACTGGCCATTGCTCCGATGGACTTCTTTCAACCGTCTGCGAACCGGCGAGACACGGAAAGACTAAAAGAGAGAGGGAAAGAGCGAGCGAGAGAGAAATAGAGAGAGAGAGAGAGAGAGAGAGAGAGAGAGAGAGAGAGAGATAGAGAGAGACGAGTGAACGATCAAGCGGGAGAGCGAGAGCGCGCGCGAGAAAGAGAGAGAGAGAGAGAGAGAGAGAGAGAGAGAGAGAGAGAGAAAGAGAGAGGGATTACAAGCGAATCAACGAACAAGAGAGGCAAAAGTTTCGCATGGATAGACGACTGGATGTGCCCGCCGAATGTCGGACGACCGTCTCGTGCACGTGAGCCATCGTGTTTCCGAGATATTTTTGTGCGCCGGAACGGTTTCACGTGGATCCCACTTTCACGATCTCGCTTCTGAATCGTCAATTCGTCGCCCGAACGAAATTCGCTCGTGTGCTGTTATTCGAGACTCGACGACAACTACGACGACGACGACGACGGTGCGGCGTGATTACATGCAAAGAAGTGTCTTTTTCTCATGAATGAAACACTGACGCGGCGACAGCGACGGCGACGGCGACGGTGCCGGGCGCGTTCGCGAAGTGTTTTCGAAGTCTGCGACGCTTGAATATAATCCGCTCCCGGAACGAACGCGCCGCGGTCGTGATACACGAGGCGTCGATCAAACGCGTGCAGTGTGTCGCCAGTCGCTGCGCGTTGAATAAATCATGCTGTACGTGTAAACTTCGCGAACGGCCCGGCCGACGGATATCCATACGGGATTAATACATTTTCGACTTACGTATTCGCGAGATCGAATCGGTGGTTCGGTTGAAATTTCTGTTTGACCAAGCGCGGACCGTGTGAATTGTGTTAATTGCGTTTCCTCGACGAGACGGAAACACGTTTACCGGTACATATGTACGGTTCACGTTCACGTTCACGTTCACGTTCCTGGTGGGCTCGTTCGAATCGAAAAATCATTCTCTCGAGTGTTCGAGTGCAGAACGCTCTCGTGGGGTAGGCCGGTCGTGCACAAGAATCCTTTGGAACGCCAGCGAAACTGCGCCATCAACATTATCAGGCTTCTCCGTTTCACATTCGTAAACATTCCCGTCACGCACGTCTTATCTTGCCGGTTTAGACCATGCTGTTAGATAATCGAACAGCCTTTTCGATGATCGCAATCGAAATCGCGTTCAACGAATCGTTCAACTCGGTTTCGTCGTTTCGATCGTACTCGGGGATACGCGTGATCGCCGAAGACGAAGAATAAATTTTGCCCGTTTCAACGGGGCTATAGATGGATTGATCGATTATAGATTCGAGCATAAAAGTAGAGTGTAACACCGAGTATAGAACGCGACATATTGTTCGGTTTCGAATCGTGAAATTAAACGGATCCGTCGGAAAAATGGTTCGGAAAAGTGCAGGTTCCGCGAAAGGTATGCTATTTCGATGGAAGACGCGACAAAAATACTCGCATCCTCGGTATTCTTGCATTTGTGCTCGAGGAGCACGTGGTGACCGGAGTAGTCGCGCTTCCATTCAGAAAGGAGGTTATGTAGCGTGGAGAAGAAGAGAGGAAGGTTATGCTCGTGACGCCCGTTACATTATCAATTCCGTTATGGCGCCGTATTCGTAATAGTGGAGACCCTACGACCATCTTCGGGGATTCCCCTGCGCGTTCTCCTCTCCGCTTTCCTCCTGGTTTCTCTCTTTCACATCCACCTTTCTCCCTCTGCCCCATTCTTTCCTCCCTCTTGCTCTCTTCTTCCTCTAGCTCACTGGGTCTCTTCCTTCCTTCCTTCCTACCGGTATGTCTCTGTATAATGTACCTTTATACCCGCGTCTCTTGGTACGGGTCTTACGGCGAGCAGCCCCCAGCCACCCCATCGTGTCCTTCCTGTTCCCGTGAAACGATTCCACGCTCGATCTTTTTGCGGATTTACACCTGTTGGACTTCTCGTTCTATCGTCCCCTTATTTCTTCCTGCGAAAGAACTCTCTCCAACCCCACGGTCGCGTTCGCGCCCTGACGCGAACATCTTTCAACGATTCAAAACCCACCCCCACCCCCCGTTCTGCTTCCCTGTTCGCTCTTTACGCTTTTTTTCTTTCCCGCCTTGAGGACACGCGTTTTCTACCCCCCACCCCACCTCCCTCCCGCCCTTTTGTCCTCATCTTCGATTCCCACGGGAGAAATCGTCGAACCTTCGTCTCGCGACGCTTCTCCGTCTGGACGTGCCCAAGGGTGGTCGGGGCGAACCGGGTCTGAGTGAAATCTAAATCGGAGACGATCCCTCGTTCGCCACGGAAAAACAGTTTCCGTCGAGTTTCACCCGGTAAGGTTTTCCCGGCCGTTCTAACGGCCAGGGACAAATATTTTCGCCGAACATATTCCCGGAGACGTTCGGACACGTCGAAAGGCGGTGTTGCCCATGGCGAAGGCACAGATCGGAAGTACCCAACAGGGGTAGAATTTTTTTCTCTCTCGTCTCGCGTCAATTAGTCTGGGATAATTGGTCGGGCGATGCCCTTGAACCCTAAGTATTGATTGGTGAGGTTGGATTCTGCCGGTGGCTTTCCCTCTTGCCTCCGAACCGATGGCACCACCCCTATGCATCCACCGCCGAACCAACCAACTACCCACCCGCTCCCTAACCCCTGCACCGACACCCGCACTACCCTACCAACCCATTGCCTAGCGTCCGTGGTTCTCCAAGTCCCATCGTCATCGTCGTCGCTGTGTCGTTAAACCACTGCTTGCCACCGTTCTTCCTTCCTTCCTTCCTTCCTTCCTTCCTTCCTTCTTCCTTCGCCTACTGTATTTCGTTTAATTCAACTACGACCAGTCTCATTTATCACCGGAACGCGTTACATATTTCGTACATCGTTCGTCGAATCTTTTTACCATAGAGAAACCTCGTTTCGATTGATATAGCTGATTCAATCGAACACACGATTATTTGTATACTCTTGATGTTTTCGCCGGGTCTAGCCAAATAATAACACATTATCAACGATCTACGAGAATGCGGTTGAGACGGTGCGGAAGACTTTTTCGCCCAGAGCCTGCTCGTACGACCGACTCGGCGTGCTCGTTGGTACGTGTCTGCCCGGTTGTAAATCTGAAAAATCAGTTTAAAGAAAGAAAGAAAAAGAAAAAAAAATGAAAAACGCATAATGGTCGAAGCATCGTCGAGAGTCCTAATTACTCGAGAGAGCCCGGGTTCGTCGCGCCATCGCTGTCGCCGTGGCATGCACGTCCGACAGGGAAGTTCGATCACCCTGCTGCGACCAATACTACGAAACTCACGGATTGTCGAGCCCGAAGATTCGCGGACATTTCGACGCGGTTATACGTATCCGTTCACAAGCAGCACGGGGTGAGAGGAGGCGTGTGAAGGACAGAGAGGGGGGACGGGGTGCTGGAGAGAGATGAGTGGAGCAACAGAGAGGGTAGGATGTGTGCGTGGAAACGGTTGGAAGTCATCGGTGTCGGTGCCGTCGCGAGTGCCGTAGAGAGAATCGGGGGTTGGGGGTGGTCGATACGGCCCTGGGGCCGCGACAGCCGCGTCGGAGGCCTCCCCATTCTTCCTGCGGGCGTTTTTGCCTCTGCATCTCTCTCCCACCTCGGGTCTCTTCGTCACTCCCGCGGCTGCTCACTCAATCGCTAGCTCAGTCAGATTCCTTCTCTCTCTCTCTCTCTCTCTCTCTCTCTCTCTCTCTCTCTCTCCCTCTCTGTCTCCCTCCCTCCTCCGCTCGCTCTTCGTCTCTCTTTCCGTCGCTTCGACTCTCTTCTTCTATACCGCTGTGAACCTAGTCCTACCCACCGCCACCCAGTTTTCCACCCACGCTCCGCTTTCCAGCCGCCACCGACACCCCCGACGCAGCCTGCCTAAACCCCCACCTGAACCTCTGCTTCCATCGCCTAACTCTTCCTCTGCTTCCTCACCCCCTCCCCCCAAGCCGCGTCGTTGCCGCTGCCGCCACCGCCACCACTGCCGCTCTCATACCGCCTGTCCCCTTACCGACCCCGCCTAATCGCACCACCCCTGCCTTGATTAAAGAACAGAGAGCCTCAACTTCAACGCGGCCCTCGCTCTCGTTCATTCGCCTCTCCCACCCTTCCATTTCCCATCGTCTCTCTTCTCTTTTCCATTCCTTTTTTCGATCGTTTCTATTTTTTGACCGACTCTGTCCATCCACTCTCTTCTTCTCTCGGTCTATACTATATTTATTTATCCATTTCCTTGTTTCTTTTTGTTTTTCTTCTACCCCGAAGATTGTGTCTGCGCTACTTGGACGACCGAGTTCTTCGCGGTCTTCCTTTTTCCTCTTGAGTTACGCGGATCGTTCCCGGAAACGGAAGCATCCTTTGCCCCGCCACGTGGTCGAACAAGCCGCCCTGAAAATTCTTGTCGCGACTCCGTTCCGTCATGCGGAAGTCGCGCGCGGCCCTTCTTTTATTTGTCTCGTTCTCTCCCTCGTATCGCCGCTGCATCCCTTCCGACTCCAAGTAACCGTAAGCTCGTTACTCCTTTTCTCTTTCTTTGGCGCGATCTTCGCTTTCCTCCTCTACTTCTTCTTCTTCTTCTTCTTCCTCTTCCTCTTCGTCGTCGTCGTCGTCGTCGTCGTCGTCGGTGTTTCCCTCGTGTACCGGTCTCAAGGTTAAGATCACCGAAGACGGGAGGGGGGAGGAACAGGGCTGGGATGAATGTGTAGTCGCAGGGAGGACGTCGCCGCGCTGCTCGACACGGGTCGACGCACTACCCCGATGAATCGCTGCACACCGAAACTGGATCGTGGAAACTGATTTTAGACCGAGCCGCCGCGACGGCAGACGGCCACTGCAAGATGAAACTGTATCCGTCGGGGACGGAGCGTAAGGATGACGGGGTTTTACCAGGAATATGCAAATCCGTCGGCCTCTGCCCGTGTCTGGCTAGTCTCTTCTTCTTTATTCCCCTCGGATGCCGATTTACCGAGATAGGTTATCCCTTGTTTGGTCTCGTGCACGATCCGCTCTGTCCTGTCCGTCCATCCGCGCGCGCGCCCGTTTTGCGCCATCGAATCACTGCAATTTCCGCAAATATTCTCGTACGGGAGACGAGCGTCCGTCGAACCTGAATTCCACCAACAAAAATCTGGACGACCCTCGTTACGCGTTCCGAAGCGAACGTCTCCTAGCCGGAAGCCTTCCGTCGACGTACTCGATGATATCCGAGAAAATTCGTTTCCGCAAAGTCTCATCAACATTTTTCCTAAACTGTGCAAATATTCGCGGGCCTGCATCCCCAAAGCGGTTGATAGAATTCCGGGTAATCTGCGTGAAACGTTGATCGAGCTTCTGCGCAAAGTCGTTCCGAGATACAGTTATAGTATATGGAAAATTTGATAAACTAGATAAACACCTGCCCGTTTCTTTCGTTGATCCGGAGAACGTCGGGTACAAGCGTCTTGCAAATGGTGTACATAACATCGAATTATCAACAGCTCGCGCGACCTTTCGTTGGTCGCAATCGTCAGCGTGTCAGACTTTCACGAAGAGAGCAAGCTTACAGGAGGTTTGTCGTTTTGTTACAGTCACTATTGAAAACGGCTGATCAGCTGAAGATCAAGGGCCTCTGCGAGGTGCCGGAGAGCAGGGACGGTCCGCCATCGGTGAGTCTGAGCTCGCCGCCACGGGAACCAGGCACTCCCAGGATAAATTTCAGCAAGTTAAAGAGGCGGTACAAACGAGCGAGGACCACGTTCGAGCCTCGCGCTACGGATTCGAGGCACTACGACAGATACAAAGAGGAGGAATCGAACGGGAATTACAATCCGGAGAACAAAGAGGTAAGTTTTATTACAGTGTACGTTTGTGACGGCTGTTTACGAGGCGAAAAAAAAAAGAAAAAGGCGCGGTGGGTGGGAGGGGGGCTGGGAACGGGATGCAAAGGGAAAAGCATGAGAAACGTGACAGCCGTCCAACGAACTACCATCTCGTCACGGTCGTCGCTAAATTTGTACCGGATATTCCGCAGAATCACAGAGACTGGCAGACCGAAGATGAAGATTGTACGGAGGGCACAACAGCAACAGTAGTCTTGGAAACGTGCCAACGGACCAATAATAATAACAATAACAACAATAACAACGGTAACGGTGCGAATAACAATAATAACGGTAAGTTGATGGACCGGAGTCTACGCCCCACACCTGAACCCTCGCATATTTGAATCGTAGGGTAAATTTCTACAGTTTCTGCTAGCGGTATTTCTCTGTACTCCGTTGTATACCTATTTGTTATTTATGTAAAATATAGGATTATTTCTGAAACGAGAAATAACACGGTTGTACCGTGTATCTGCCCTTGAGTAATACAGTGAATTATCTCGCGGTAAGTATCGAAGATGCAGATCAATTTTTAATAAAAGTTACCGATACGAGGGGGTGTATTTGTTAACACATATCTACCGGCGATTATTCCATAATTCCATAATAACTCCAACAGAAACTTCAATCACAAACCAACAACTCACCCTCAATAACGTAACCTTATAATTTATAAAAGAAGATTTTTAAAGCCTCGTACACAACAATGGCGATACAACAATGTGTGCAACTTCACCAACAAGTGCACCCCTTCGTATTATACGTATGACTTCTATTGAAAAATTTTTCGCATCTTTGCTACTTTACAGGAGAATGTGAAGTAACTGTAAGGTGCCACTACATTGTATACTTTCCTACTTATGTATAGCAACCTATCGTTCTGCGAGACTTTTTTTTAATGTTTTGCTATGCAGTCCAAGGGCGCGAGGAAGAATGTGATGGTTCCAAGGTGTGGGGCGGTTCGCCACTTCAAGAAATAACGGGACAGACTCTTTTCACTTGTAATTAATAGGTGACATGTTCTGTCATACAGGTCTCGGACACTATGGACACCACCCGGATCCTGGGGAAGTCGACCTACCCCCAGAGACCCAACCCACCCCACCTAGCGCCACGTTGGTCGGCACCACGATCACCCACCTGAGGGATCCGGATCACCATTCCACAGGTGTACTTTCGTTCTGGATTTAACATGGTTATTAGTCGTGTAATCATCGCCGTCGACATTTCATACTGCCCTAAGCAAGAAAGTATTACATTCAATATTATACTTTACTCATAGACAACTGCCACGTACTTTACGATTTACCTCTGATATTGCGTACAGGGTATTTCAGGTTTTTTCGGTCAAACGTTGTCAGCGTATGCACAAAAATAAGAAAAAATGTTGTATTAACGTTGACCAATGAGGCTAATTTTCCTGCTCAAAGTGCCCAGAGTTTTACAATTTATATAATAACTTTCATATAACATTTTGTTCTGATCTTCGTGCATAGAATGCGCCCAGAACGTTTGTGCGGAAAACCTGAAACGCCTCGTATACCCAGGACAGTATTGTTAACGTATATGGATATTAATTTCTGCCGAGGTACTCTTCGCCGGGGGTGGGTATTACGCTGGTTGAATCATGCTGGTGGTGAATCGTTAGGGGGAGTAAAAGCACAGCCATGCGTTAGACGGGGAGGGAATCAAAATAATTGGTCTAATCAGGCTTAACTAGTCGCGATTAGATTTGCGTTGCTCGGTTCGTAACAGCCCACGCAACCTCATTTAGTGCACGCATCTAGCTTTGCCTTAGTCGCCGCTTCTTTCGCGAAATTCAGGTGGTTGGTAAAAGAAACGGTACCGCTGGTTATCTGTCCGCGAAATCATCTTCGATCGTCACGGTCCAAATGGGAACAACAGTGTCATCGTTCTCCGCGTGTGCTTACAGAGATTCAGAACTGTGACAGTGTCAAGATAAAGTTCGAAACGTTGCACACGATGGACTCGTCGGACACGATCGACATCGACAGCCACATGTCGGACCGGGCGAGTGTCAGTTCGAAGAACGCAGCAGACAGTGACAACATGATGATGATCACGCCGGAGCTGCTCGGTTTAATGCCCTCTGGAAGTTCCGTCCACTCGGATTCCGGCGAAAACAACTCGAGAGGCCATTCTGGACAGTCGAGTTCTCACCATCACGGCTCGAAATCGTGGACCCAAGAAGACATGGACGCCGCTTTGGAAGCGTTGAGGAACCATGACATGAGCTTGACGAAAGCCTCCGGTAATTAATCATCAACTGATCTCTATGAATCTGTCCAACCCAGTTCCAGACATCTTCTTCAAAAGATTCTGTTTTTGTATGTATTTAAAGCAACATGAGAAACAAGAATATCCTAACACATAGTTTCCCGATGTGGGCGTTACCGCGTTCTTCGTACCGTAGATACAATAAGAGGAAGCGTTGAAGAGCCAATCGAAAAATAAGAACTCTCTGTCTAAACTTCATTTACATAATTTTACAAACACTGCGTGTTGTTAATATCTGTTACACGATTAAACGCCGAGGGACATGACGAACGTTGGAATTTCCATTTGTAGTTACTTTATTTTGGTTGTTGTCAACGTAGCTTCGTATGTAATACGGTAGAAAAACGGACTGTCAGCGGAACAAGTTGGGAAACTATGGCCTAACAGGATGATCTGTTTGATATGTTCACATTCGTTTGTTCATCCGCGGCAATTTGTTGCTTTCTGACGCTAGGATACTAAATATAATTGTGAACATGTTAATATTTGACAATATTTGTGCCACTTTGCCTAATTCTTGACCGAATCGTTTCAGCAACCTTCGGCATACCATCGACGACGTTGTGGCAAAGAGCGCACCGGTTAGGCATAGACACGCCAAAAAAGGATGGACCAACGAAGTCGTGGAGCGACGAAAGTCTGAACAACGCCCTCGAAGCGCTGAGAACTGGCACGATCTCGGCCAACAAGGCGTCGAAAGCGTTCGGTATACCTTCGAGCACGTTGTACAAAATCGCGAGGAGGGAAGGCATCAGATTGGCCGCGCCGTTTAACGCCAGTCCTACCACTTGGTCGCCCGCCGATCTGGACCGCGCTTTAGAAGCAATAAGGTCTGGCCAAACGTCCGTGCAGAGAGCTTCTACTGAATTCGGCATTCCAACAGGGACCCTGTACGGTAGATGCAAGAGGGAAGGAATCGAGTTGAGCAGAAGTAATCCCACGCCATGGAGCGAGGATGCCATGACAGAAGCGCTCGAAGCCGTCAGGTAAAATTGCCCTCTCTCGCTTCTTACAATCGATGCGGAAAAATTTGATTTTGCATAAAGATCCGCATAACAGTATGCTGGAATAATAGCAACAACTATGAGCTTGTACAATCTCTACCGAATATACGTGAATATGTACATCCATAAAGATTGAAGTTCAGATTTATTTACTCGATTAAAGTCTAGTAACGAAGTGGTTGAACATACGGTACACTGAAACTATGCATTATCGACTTTGTAAACTAACGGGGAATGCGTTCCGTTTCCGTGTTTCAGATTGGGTCATATGAGCATCAATCAGGCAGCCATTCACTACAATCTGCCCTACTCGTCGCTGTACGGTCGGTTCAAGAGGGGGAAGTACGAAGAGCCGGCAGTCGGTGATCTGTCGCAAGACGGGAGCAATCCACATTTCCATCAAAGTCCGAATCAAAATCATTCGTCCGCCGTTCCGGATCAAATGCCCTACCAAGGCAGCTGAAACTTACCCCTTTATTAGAGCATTAAGTTAATTTAGTCATTAAATTCGTCTGCCGCTGCTGGTTCGATCCGATTCAGTTTCGGAGAGGACGCAAAAAGGAAACGAAAGAAAACGTACAGAGAGAGACGAAAGCCGCGAGAAAGAAGCCACCGACCAAACTTGTCACAGAACGATTGGCTGAGGAACTGCTAGAACGCGTAACGGGGTGGGGTTTTGACGTGCGAGGTGGGACGGGGAAGATAAGGGTAGGGGACACTCAGTATTAATGGTGGATTACCGTAAAGAGAATATTATGTAAATTGTACGTTTTTCAATGTCAAATCGAAAACCGTAGACTAATTCTAATTTATAAGAATTATTTATAAAGAACACTTGTACAGTGGGATGAGAATCCCGGTGAACCTACTTCTAGCGTGTAAGTCGCCCGCGGGCCGATCAGCGAGGATATAAAATATTCTATGAACGGATATGTTTTTACTAATTTAAATAGCGGAACGCAACAGGATCGGTTAACTTAATTCTCGTCTTACGCATCGATTACGCATCTCTGTTCGTCCACTTCTTCCTTACGTCTTGTTCATTGTTCGTTCTTTTCTTTCTTTTGAAGCACAGCCTCGTTTCTTATAATTTTGACGCAACCGAAGTCCGTGTATCCTTGATGCAACGTGAACGATGTTTTTTTTTCGTATAATGATAAAGAATTTATACATTTGTGAAACGTTTAGGTAAGATTGACAAAAAAAAAAGAATTATAAACGCACATGTATATCTGTGTGCATACACACACACCTACACACGCGCATGTATATTTATCAAATTAAAATACGTATCGGTGAAAGTGATGTTCGGTAAACCTTACCAAAAACAGTGAGGTCAATTGTGTACCTATGTTAGAATCATTTGTGAAGCTGGAATTAGAAAGTCATCTGAATTGCATTCTGAAAAAGAATTTCGGTTCGAGACTTGTCCTTGAATTTTATCGGAACAATAACTTAACTTTCATTAATTCGCACTTCTTCGTACTCGTTCGGAACAAATATGCGTGAACAAGTTGGATGTGAAAATGTAAATCTAAAAACAATACTGAATGTTTGCTCTTGTTTTGTAATTTCGTTCCGTCGTTTGTTGCGTATTGTAAGTCAATTGTACAACATTGCATTTCTGAGTTTCATTTTTTTTTCTTTTTGGAAAGGACTGAATAGGATACATTAAATATAGAAAATGAAACAACAAACTCCGTTTGAAAAACACGAACAAGAAAATATATAGATAAAGCAGGGCTTTTGTGAATTTTATCGTTTCTTGGAAACAGAGAAGTTACTTCTCGTTCGACTCAACTGCCACATGTAAAGATATGTTAATGTATTATTAATTTATCATGCTCACAACTATTATATAAAAAAACATACGAAAATATATATATATATATAGATATATATATACCACTTATAAATATATGTACAGTTTATATATTTTAAATTAAAAAGTAATGCAATTAAAAAAAAAGCAAGCATAGTTAATGTCCACATCTATCAGATTTAATTTTAACAATTGTTATTGATTGAAAATAAATATTATTATTTATAGAAATATTTCATTATCATCCATTTAATAGATTTCCGTCTTTTATATTGATACTATATTATTTCGTTTTTTTAGGCTTTTAGTTTTAAAACAGAACTTTACAAACTTGCACTCATTATCTACACATATGTTAACATATTCTTTAAGTTCCAATACATTTTAGTATTTTTTCTAATGAAATAAAATACTTGGCTATATATATGTGTGTTATCCCTGAGTTTAATTTAAACAAAAAAATCCCGTATATAAGTTGACGCAAAATACATGGTGCACCCCACTTTGAATGACCCTGTATTTTGTGTATACGTATGTAAGTACTTATATATGCTCCTGTCAATGGGTGGAGTGGCCAAGTTTAAACAAAATTCCAAAGTCCAGAGTGAATGACACTAGCAAATTAAATATCTACATCGAATGACAACGTGACCGCTACATTACCACATGGAGACTCATTTGGAAAATTGTATATTTTGCAAAATTATTGATAATAAAGCACCAAGTGAAAAGATTTACGAGGTACGGAAATCTTAACCTCATCTGTCGAAGTGTAATAAACCGTAAAAACAATTGTTTTATAGGATGATTACGTAACGTGCATCAAAGACATCAATCCGGTCTCGACGCATCACTATTTAATACTGCCAAAAAAACATATACGTAACGCAAAGGAACTTACAAGCGAAGATGCAGAACTTTGTGAGTCCTGTAGAATTATAATGTTTAGTTTACCTTTTACACATCGTTTTTTAATACTTTAAAAACAATGAAAATTTTAGACGACACAATGGTCTCCACCGTGGACAAAATAATAGAAAAACAATGTCTGGAACCTACAGCTACACGTACAGGGTTTCATTGGCCACCATTCAATACAGTGAACCATCTCCATTTACATGTTATTTCTCCTGTAAATAACATGAGCCTTCTCAGAAAGTTTATGTTCAAACCAGACTCCTATTGGTTTGTCAGTGTGCGTATAGAATATATAAAATGCATTATTATTATTCAGATTACTTGTACTAATTATATTATATTTTGCAGACTGATTATGTGAAATCAACCCTGCAGTCGTGTAGTTAATGCCTAACGTTGTTAATGGAATTGGAAATCTTGAAAAACAGTTCATACTGGTTCAACAATTAGATTATTCATTTTTGGGGAAGGGCAAAACTATTGTCACTCATATATACATATGTAAGCAATGCATAATTTTTAATATTCCAATTATTCTAATAATTGTCTCAAGATTTTTATACTTCTTGTCTTTTTTGTGATATATGTACATTCATGTTGATATAACAAATGTAGTATTAACGTAAATCACAGTATTAATTATGTCGTTTTGTGAAAAAGTCCCTTTGCGTACAATTGCTTCCACTGTTCACCATCGGGGTGAACATAATTGTTGAGACAGTTGTCTGTTAGTTTAGTAGAATATCCTGGCGACACGGGTGGCATATAACAAGCATTCTGCATTTTCACAGGCTGCTCAAAATGTTCATGCTGCTGGTCAACGTATTCTATCATACGGTTCTCAGTAGTTCCACTAAGGGAAATGAAATCCCACATTTGAAGATGTTGAACCATTTCACAGAGACCTATTCCTCCAGCATGTGGACACACGGGAACTGCAATAAAATTTATTGTAGAATTTAAATTTTTCAACGTTTTTATAGTCTGTATGCACCTAACTCACCTCCCAGTTTCTTGGACATGAAATAAACAGACAATATCTCATTAATTCCCCCAATTCTGGCCGAGTCGATCTGACAATAATCAATCGCCTTGGCTTGCAACAATTGTTTAAATATAACGCGATTGGCGCACATTTCACCGGTAGCGACACCGATACCATATGGTCTTAATGCTTGTGCGATTTTCGCGTGACCCAAAATATCGTCCGGTGATGTTGGTTCCTCAATCCACATTGGCTTGAACTCTTTCAATTCTTTCATCCATGCTATGGACTGATCGACGTCCCATACTTGATTTGCATCCGTCATCAATTGATTTTTATTCCCAATCATATCGCGTACTAGTTTGCATCTTCTAATGTCGTCCTGTAAATTCTGACCAACCTTGACTTTGAAAGATGTAAAACCGAGATCCAGAAACTTTTTACAAAGAGTTTTCACTTTTTCGTCGTTGTACCCGATCCAGCCCACTTGCGTGGTATACGCTGGGTAACCATTTTTCTTTAACAATTCTTCCCGCTCCTTTTTCCCCTTTTCACTGTGTACCTTCAGCATTTTTATGGCTTCCTCTTTAGTAACGACATCAGAGCTATTCGACGAAAAGTAAAATACATAAATAACAAACACGTATAAGTAATACAAACAAGTAATAAATACGAATTATATTCTCAAAACTAAACGAATTCCAACTTACATATATCTGAAATCAATTGTTGAAACTAATTGTTCAGGAGTTAGGTCAACTAGTAGTTTCCAGACTGGCTTCTTCTCTAATCGGGCCCACAGGTCCCACAATGCGTTTACTATAGCCGCTGTAGCAAGATGGATAACTCCTTTTTCTGGTCCCAACTGTATTTCATAATATCAATTAGATTTCATAAAGATACAGTGGCTCGCACACATTTTTTAAATTTTCATTACATAAGTAAATAGTACTAAAATTGCTTTATTATTCTTACTCGGATACCAAAATGGCGTCCTTTTTATAGTACCTCTTTGTATAAAGCCACTCAAATGTTTTAATAGTATTAATTTAATATAGAAAGGATTTGATAATACTTGCCCAACATAATTGCGACTCGCTAGTTAGTTTCCTCCAAAAAGATGCAAAATCGGCAAAAATTTTGGCAGTATTTTGACCCTTCAATAGATATGCCATCGATTTACATGCTTGAACAACTGAAAATACATGTGTATAAAAATAATCGTAAATATTGAAGGAATCATCCAAGAATATTATTATTACTAATAAATTGCGAATTTTGTGTGTTGACTTACCAATTTCCGTTCCCCTGCCCAAAGTGAAGGTCAAACCATATCCCTCGATCCCTTTGTCTGTCTTTATTGTCACGTAGGCACAAGAATAATCGGGATCAGTGTGCTGTAGATCAAATTTTTTATTTAAATGGTATTAAGTCTCTTGCATGTACGGCGGCCAAAATTTTGCAATGTAGTAAAAGTTCGAAAATTACTAATTAATTTTTAATATGATTATAGCTTTAGTTATTATGTAAATAGTATAATTTCATGTGGTATAATTTACTTACCATAGCATCGCTACCATCTGCCCACAGGGATGTCGGAAACCTTACATCCTTTACATCGATATCTGTAATTACAGCCATTATTGTCTATCAGAGTATCTTTATACAATTTCCGATCGATATTTTCCGTAACTAAATTAATCGAACAGCTTTAATAACCAAGTGATGCGTGAGCTTCAGCACGGCTTATTTAAACCCGAAAATATCAGTTGCGCTTCTTTTATCATATATTACATAAACATTCGAGTACATACGCGTTATCTCGCAAACAGTATAAAATTCCACACGCTGCAGAGAAATGGATAGATAAGTGACTTACTTTAATGTAAGCGATGATTGCATTGAAACTTTCATTGATCAGCTCGTATTCCATATACATTCGCTGATGAGACCCATATCATCAGTAATATTCTTGATGAAATATTACACATCGATAATTATAATTATATAGTAGCAAAGTATACTCTAGTATAGCTATGGCTATAATAGCAAAGTGATGACTGTATGTTTTAAACTTTTCACTTTAATCATTAGTATAATTGTATATAATTTATTTATTATTGCTTTGAACCAAGTGATTTATATGAATTTCATTTTATATAAAGCATAACATATTTTTTTGAATACTCACGATTTCGAATATGCAATGTATACATTACCTAGTAAACTAATTCTTCGAACATCTCAAAACAACTCGAGTCGTTTTGGTCCAATTTTAAAAAAGCTACTAAGAGATTTAAAGGTCTACTTTTTTAAATTTCCCCTTGCATAATTTAGCACTATTTAACCGTATGGTGGTACAAAGTATTTTATCGGTAGTTTAATCTCTTTTTACATAGATGGTGTTATAGATCCGTCGCATTTTCTACAGAGTCGGTAATTCAGAACCGTAGACCGTTTTTTTCACTTATTTGACCGCCTATACCGTTCGTACAGCCACAGTAAATAATTTATACACGATTTTACTATTACAATAAAAACATCGTTAGCTAAAAATATTATAAATATGAGTACTATTAAAGATAACGAGGAATACTGGAACAGTATTGAGAAGATATCGTTCTCTTTCGAAAACAATGAGGTGAAAATGAGAAATATATTATATTACTGTTTATTTTATGTTTTCAATAACGAGATCTGAATTGAAACAGACGGGCCAGTTGTTTAAGGTGTCAAACACCGATACAGATAAATTATGGGCTGATACCTCTAGTGTCTCAATATCAGAAGGATCACAAAAGAGGACCGATGATTATCAGGCGATGAAACCTTTGTTGTCTGTAATATCGGAGAAAACACTTTGCAGCAGTATGTTAGAAAACTAATGGCAACAGCAATAACTATGATATGAAACCTACATATAAAATATTTTATATTTCATAGTTTTGGCAACCGATAAATCACAGAAATTTCAATCTGAAACAATTCAGAAACCGGACATTACACTTCGAAAGATTTTACTTGGCGAATCCTACTCATTGGAACCATATAAATCGCTTGCTAGTAAAACAGCATTATTAGATGCAGCTATTGCAAGTGGAAATGGAAATGCAATTTTAATTGTAACTAGTTTATTCTCAACCACTAATTGGTCCAATTTATACATATTATACATTGAAATATAATGTTTCAGATTGTTCTGTTCCTGACGAAAACACTTAAAAGATCTTTGATTCAAAAAGTATTAGCAGAAAGGACAGATGCAGTAAATGTATATATTCGATATTTATCCACGAGATTGCAAATAAATGAGATTACAGACATTTTAACGTATGTATGAACATGAACATATATATGTCTTTCTAGATAACATATCCTCATGTTTTTATCAGTTTGAACTTTTTGTAGCATGCTAGGACGACCAGTAGATGCTGCTGTAAGTTTCCACAAAACTCCAATTACGTAATAAAGACAATATATTTGGCATTTTATTTTAGATGAAAACATTACATATTATTATAAAAAACACTCTTGATCCAGATAGACTATTAAACAAACTTCGTAATTGCTACAAGACACAATTTTCAACCTTAGCCGACTGTAGGGAAGCATCGTTTGTTCAGTCCTACATTAAGTTTCTGGGTATATTATTTCTCTCTTGAAAAGTCAGATAATGCAGTTCATAAATAAAATTGTATTAATTTATCATTAGAATGGCAAACAACAGTCAGAAAGATACATGGTAATGAAGAATTAGAGTTAAATACATCTGTTCTCGATTGTCTAAGACATGTTAGTAAAGGCCAATGGAATTCACCAGAAGGTGCTTTAATGTCCCCTGAGATATTGTCTCAGGTACACAACATATCTCCTAGACAATACCAAAAAGTTGCATTAGAAGTCAGAGCATCAACTGGTGAATGGGATGATGTGGATGGACTCCTTCTAACAAAAGTAATAAGTCATTGAGCATATCTAACACAATAACATGAACAGAAAGGATATATAACATATTTTTTGTTAGGGCTGGCTGGGAAGTAAAAAATTACAATTACATCTGCCAATTGAAGATGTAATAAAAATATTATATAAAAATAAGGCACCTTCTCATGTCCTGGAAAAGTATTTAAAACATGTTGATAACATAGAAAGGAGGTTGGAATTAGCCAAAAATATGCATTGCTTTAGGACGGTAATAGATGTAAGTACAATGTTACTCTCAATTATTTACAAGTGGTAAAAATCATGAATTAAGTTTCTTCCCTTTTATTATAGATTTTTGTACAGCAAGCAGATCGTGCCGCATTAATGGAGTATAAGACTAAACTACAACTACAATCGGAGGAATACTTTTATGCTGAAAATGCATTACGTTTACCATCGGCTAAATGGAAAACTTAGGTCAAAAGGTTCTCTTATTTTAGAGGATTACAAAAATATTTCAATTCTGTGACATTCTAGCAAATTCAGTACGTTCAAATAAGATTAAAGTTTATATGAACGTACGCATAATACTACCCTTGGTAATCGGTTTCCAACCAAGTACAATGGTATGAACTAAAAAAAAACCAAATATTTTTTTACATAATACAATACGATATGAATAAAAATATTATGGTAACATGAAATTGATTCAGAAAAAAAATGTTGTCATATAAATTTGCAGTTAATCTCCTAGGAAATAAACAATAGTTTATTTAAAATTCATACTATCTAATACTTAGTTACATTTTCACATGTATGGATGTTTTTCAAATTTTTGTATTCTGTCAGTGTGATTTTATTCTACGTTAGGTTTTTTTATATGAATTATCTTATTCTTTATTCTTTATTCTTTAATTGATTGAGTCATCATTTTGGTCAGTACATTGTTTTAATCTTATTATCCTTCGAGTAATCTTGTACTTTCCTGTTGTGGCGGGAAATCGCATTTCCGCACTTCGTCGTGGAAATTGAAATTTTCTAAAATTGTGCATACATTTCAGAATTTACAGTTGTCCATAATATACTTACAATTTGAGCTGTCATGCAACTCCACATCATGTAAGAATTAGAATATTTAAAAAACGTGAACTTGAGACAATGGTTGATTATAAAAAAGCGATGTTTGGTAATGAAGCTGACTTATTATTGTTAGATTTATTGGAGGTTAAAAAATGTAGTATCAAGAGAGGAATAAAGAAAAGAAATATTTCTCTTCCCGTTTGTTATTTCTCTCGTTTTTCTTTTTATGTATATACCACTTGTTTATTTGTAGTTATATCTAAAAATAAAAAAAGAACGAGCCCTAAGTTAAGATCAATAGAAAATTTGTGTCCAACGTGAAAAAAGTTAATTTATATATATGAAGAAATTGTTCTTCTCTGGTATAACTTTACTTCTGAATTATAACAATTTTTGTATCGTACTAGTTATTCATGTATCTTCGCATAAATTGGTCGAAATGTTCTCCTTCCTCTCAGGTATAGGTATACGGTATACGTCTCTAAACGTTTTATTTGACCTTCTGCTTTATTCAAAACAATCAAGGTGATTTTGTTCGAATTCGTTGGCAACCACCGATTATCAATGCATATATACAGTAGATGCTTAAGGTTCATTCTACGCTCTACACTATACTAAAATATTAAAAATATGAAATAATAACAATACGATTAAGACATCGATTTGTTATTATTATTAATCATTTTCTAGAATATCGAATTCGAGGATATTAGCCACAGAACAAGGCAAAATTGCAACAATAAACTTCGCGACAGTTCGACGATCTTGTCCAAGATGGCCGATGTGATTGGCGAGACCGTGACAACTGGCGGCAAAATGCGACACACCTTGTGAAACAGGATTAAACATTTCATCTCCACCATTAACGGATATTGCGAATTCTTCAGTTTTGAACGTATCTCGGAGCAACGAACTTCCCTAACGCCGGTTGAAATTGTTCACTAAAATCTACACACGGTACGTGTATACCATCCAATCATCTTTAAAATAACCGTTAGAAGTTTCCCCTGTGTGCGCATTTGAACGATCTACATAGTATACATTTGTCATCTGCGTGCGGGAACCACTCCCGATTGGTGTTACAGTGTTTCCGTGTTACTCGGTAAGTCATTATACGAGCATTTTAAGGCTTTTATAGACATTAAAAGCCCCTTGATACATTTTTACAAGAAGCAGCGGTTGGTCTTGCATTTTAACCAGAATATGTGCGCTTTAACATCTTGGTATTACGTATAAGGAACCCCGAGCATGTCGATGAACAGTTTCGGACCAAAAAAGTGAATGGAACGTTATTCCTTTTAAGTCTGACATAGTCTAAACCATTTAAGGAACATCGCGTGATTGTTTTACTGTTCTTGAAAAGATTTACTGTATTCTCCTGATACAGTTCTTCTCTTTTTCATTACGAGTTCGTTACCATCGTCTCCACCATTTCTATTTATCAATCTCGTTCTCAGTTATCTTCAATAAAACGAAAAAGAACCGCCACGGATGAGCATCTCGTTATGAACTCGCCGCCGGTGCCAGACCGTGTATTCGCAGTAAAAGATTTCTGTGTTACATTTGTTGATTGTGTTTGAGACGGACTTTCGAACGCTGTAATCTTGCAATTAATATATGTATATCTTTCATTGTGTTTCCATGTATTGATAAGGCACGTTGCAAGTGTTGTTAGCTCTTCGTAGTCTTGTAAATACATAGGTGGACTCGATATTAGATTTAATTATAGTTGTTATATATTTCAATGATAATCAAATGCTCCCTCTCCCATAATATTGCAATCGTTATATAAATATAATTTCCAACAATTAACTACTCAATTATAGTTTACCAACCACATAAGTCATTTATATGTGTGAGAACATGTAATGCATTATAGTGCAAATGAGTGTAAATTCTCTTTAACCTTGCGATTGCGAAAAATGTATATGCATGTACCCACGATGGCCTATTAAATAGTAAATTTTGGTCAGTTCACCTGAACTCACGTTTATTGAATTGTAATTATCGAGAAATGTTTCATTCCCTTTGTGTTCTCGACTATGCAAGTTTTAGGTTATAATCCGAACATGTTGATGATTTTAAGTTAACTTGCCACGACTAAAGGTCGTGCATAATCATTTTTTTCGTCAACGGGAATATCTTTACAACAGAAAAATAATTCCTTCATTGTTCTATTTCAGACTCTGACGATTTAGTCAACAGTACCAATATGGCTGTTAATGTCTACGCAACAAATGTAACAGCGGAAAACTTGAGCCGACATGATATGTTGGCCTGGGTGAATGACTGCTTACAAGCGTCATTCGTCAAGATTGAAGAATTATGCACCGGTGCAGTTTATTGCCAGTTTATGGACATGCTCTTCCCAGGTAGCGTACCCTTAAAGAGGGTCAAGTTCAAGACAAATCTTGAACACGAATACATACAGAATTTTAAAATTCTGCAAGGTGGTTTCAAAAAAATGAATGTAGATAAGGTAAGTTAGAAATCAATTTATCTCATTTATCAAAAGCACTTTAGACGAGTATAGTATTATTGGGACCTGAACAAAAGTCTCTTGGAAGGAATATGGCAAGGGCACACATACTATGTAACATGTGTCGTCAAAACCTAAACATTGGGTCTACAGAAGCATCTACCCCTTGCCTCTGTGCCATTTCAGGAGATTTCTTTTCAGCTCTTAATAATATAAAGTTTTGATCAAAGAATGTTATCTGACAATAATTGTAGGATTTGTAATAGTAAGGGGTCTTTTTACTTTATTGCTTAAAACGGCAGGTCAGTTGCAAAAACAAAAAAAAAATACAATTTTTTAAATTCTTTTTATTATAGGAAGACCCCTTACGCTTAGAACTTAATATAGTTGAACAATAACAATAGATTGAAATACACATTAATGAAATAAGACACTGGTATCAAGGTAAACTTCAATAATGAAATCAGATACCATGTCAATATATGGAATCATATTTCTCCTCATAAAACAGTTTCATTATATGAACTATAAAGTACAGAAAATCATAATCTTTTATTGTTCACAAAATGGTTCAGGTAATACCAGTGGATAAGTTAATAAAAGGCCGCTTTCAAGATAATTTTGAGTTTCTGCAATGGTTCAAGAAATTCTTTGATGCAAATTATGATGGCCGTGAATATGAAGCGTACGAAGCTCGTGGTTGTATACCATTGGGGTCTGGGGTTGACGGAACTCATAATTTGTCAAATCCTCAGTTGGTACTTTTGCCCCCTCAATCGAAACAGTCAAATATGCCGCAAAAGCATACCCAACAGCGTATTGCCCCTCGCCAACAGCAGGGTATTGCAATATTGTGTCAATTTAATCATGTTACTTTTTGCATGCTATCATGATATTTATAAAGTTCAAAAAATCATTTGTGTGCTGCATAAATAATTATTCTAGCTGTGTATTGCACTTTACATGTACATCTAGACAGTTTAGGTGCAATTGTTGTAAAGTAGAAAGCACCAGCTTCTGCAATTTTAGTCACACGTAAACGCACAGTTATGCAGTCTTCCGATCATACAATAGCACAGTATCACTTTATTGTTCATCTATTTTAAGTGTAAGAACATATTTTTTTCTGTTTTATTGTTGCATTATCATTAGCGATGTATACAAAAATGATATACCTATTTCAAATCTGTGATCATATGCCCGATACACAATTCAAATATCTAAAATGCTTATTTACTACATAGGCAGAACGCTATGACTGTTTGTTATTTTTAACGGTCTATAAATACACCTAAGTAGGGGGTAACAGATTGTCTTAGAGACACACAACAGACTGAATTTTCTTTAATCTTCTTATGAAATCTATTATTACAATAGTACTTTCTGTATATGACAGTAATTTGTATAATGCATCTACAATGACACAGTAACATATGTTACGAACACCTACTTAAAATTTGACTTTTGTTAATCTTTTTTTACTTGGTGTCATTTTATTGATTTATCGTTTTTTTTTTAATTTTGTTCCACAAGTTTTTTGCTAATCATTTGCAGATTGTTCCAATTGATAAGCTGGTGAAAGGCAGATTTCAAGACAACTTCGAGTTTTTACAATGGTTCAAGAAATTCTTTGATGCGAATTACTCCAGAACAGAGCCATACGATGCACTTGCTATGCGAGCAGGAGAAACCATGGGTAGTGGTGGAAGTAATGCACCGCGCGGCACTAATGCAAAACGCACTGCTCCCCGTTGTTACGTAGCTTTACCTAAAACAACAGCTCGTATTGGTGGTACATTATTTCACATGTTTTTTTCTTTTATGTTGTATTTGATCTTACATCACTGAACACAATGCAAACATTTTGAGTATAAGCAATGCGCAAAAACCAATTATATGTTCAACATTGGCTTTCTCCTAATTTATTAAAATTAATAATAAAAGACCGGAGTTGTCTGTCCTAGTAACAGAGAACACTTACTGTTAACAAGTTCAAAAGAGGATAGCCATCTAAACGGTTCTAAAGTTGGCAAATTTTGGCAGAGATTGTTCTTGATTGACTTAAATCTTGTTAATGACTTAAATTTATTAAATTGCTGCATGAGGTTAGCTAAATTCTGTAAAAATTCATTTGTATGTTCTTATCGTAATTTGTTTAGCATTCCATAAATTTGAGTATTTATCGATGCATGCTTTTTCACCGTTTCATTCATTCATTCATTCACGGTTTTTGCATAGACTGCTGTCATGCTTTCAGTCAGTATTGTCTTATTGCTTGTCAAATGTTTTCAGAGTATTATATTTTTCGTCAAAGTAGATTTCTTGTTAAGATTTCGTGTAATTTCTTGTTATATAATAAATATTATTTTTAGTATATTCAATGAATAACAAATTCTACAATGTGCTAAACTTTTGAATCTAGTTAACAAAGTACCAGCACATCGCCCACCAGTGAAAACAGGCGCAGTCGGTAATCGTGGGGATAATGGGAAAGTTGATGAACTTAGTGCTCAGGTATGGCAGGAGTCGAATATTATTTCATTCAACATTGATCCCGTATGATCACATGTAGAAATATAATTTATTTTTTTTTGTAGCTAGTGGAGTTGAAAATGTCAGTGGAGGGTCTAGAGAAAGAAAGAGACTTCTATTTTGGTAAACTGCGTGACATCGAAGTTATGTGCCAAGATTGTGATAATGGAGATCCCCCACCTATAGTACAGAAAATCTTAGAAGTTCTTTATGCCACGGAGGTAGAGTTACGACAAATTTAGTTCCTTTAAAAATACTCTGATGTAATTATATTGTGCTAAATAAAATGTTTTTTTTTTCTTTTACAGGAAGGATTTGCACCACCTGAAGAGTTAGAAGGAGATGGACTCGCGCCTGACGACGAAGAAGAATATTAATTTTACTTTTTGTACAACCATTATAAAAAAGTTAACAGCAAATTATCCATGTGCGTTTCAGTTTCTTACGTTTGTGAGTCAGTATCAGTACCCTTTGCATAATTAATGAAGCTACTTTGTAAAGCTATTTAAGCATTTTTGCGCCTTAATTTTGTTACGGAGTTCGCCGAGTTCATTGGAGGTTCGCACGTAATTAGGATAGAGCGATAGGGAGTGAAGGAGAGAATGAAAGAGAGAAAACGAGTGTGAGAGAGAGAGAGAGAGAGAAAAAGATTTATGTCGAGAATAATGCACTCGAATAACTTGTATTCTACGACAACTAATTATTAAGAGAGAAAAACAGAATTAGCAATTTACATATTGTCATAGTTCTTTGTCGTATTACGAATAAAGGTAGAGTTTCGAACATCTACAGGTTTAAAAGTGTATGAAAATACTAAAAAGAAATTAAAAGGACTCGGACACCTGTCCTGGGTCTGGTTTGTTATACAGTGATCTTCTGTTAACTATGTTCATTAATGTGTGAGTGTTTCTTTTTTAATTGTTTGTAAATGCACTATGTTTTTATCGATAAATAAGACATCAATCTCGTCAGTTTATCCTTTGGTACCTTGTTGTAGTTCCCCGACAGAGTGTAGAATTATATCCGTGCATAATTATAACGCCGTTCAACTTGTTCGTGCAACGTGAAAAGAAAATGTACGTAACTGATTGTTAGAAACATTTGTTTACGTAGTGGACGAAACTACAATGTATGCTCGAAGCAGAAACGCACTAAATTTTAGAAATTTTATAAGTCCCATTTACTTTCTAATCCTCATTGTAATTAAAAAGAAAAAAGACATTTTACGGTCGAAAAGACTAATTGCAAACATTGCGATGAAATTTCAACCTTTTGTTTTCTTTAATTGAAAATAGAATATATATGTAATAAACGATTTTTGTTCTCAGTACTGAATTCTGGAGATGCAAAAGATAGATCGATGGAAACTGGGTTTTAATCGGTGCGCACTTGATTTTGCAATGTTATTAGTTGCACACGACAGGCGATTATATCTTTGCATCTCCATAGTCCGTCTTTCAGAATAAAAATGGCCTTAAACAATCAACTTCCGATTACAGAAGAAGTACGAAATATAAAGTTCGCAAGAAAAACCACTCTTGTAAAAAATTACGATAATGCGTTCATTTAACATTTCATTTGTTGTTGTTTTTTTTTTCTAGTAAACTGACGTATTTAAAATGGAATTTTTACTGTCTGTGTAACACTTTCAAATTCCAGATAAAGTTTTTCATTAAAATTCTACATTCTCCATTGCGGAATAATTTGAGAAATCTGTATTAAGTCAATTATATCCTCGAATTTTTTGGCAAGAGGTGTTTTTAACAACGAACCCTTCAATTATTAGAGCGAACGTAACGTGTATATTTCTGAGCATCACGACGACTACGTTGCAATTGTGCAAAGCGGCGGATATTGCTTCGCTAAAGTAACTCGAAAGCAAAAGACGAGAAAACGAATTTGTAAAATTGTGTAGCTGGAATGTATGCAAAAAAGAAAATGAAAAAAAAAACAACGAGCGAAAGTGTTCCAACGCGCAGGCGAACTATCGGCGCATTATTTCCTCTGCGTGTCGTATGACTGTTAATCGTGTGCCTCGAGAAATGAAAATGTAACGAAGCAAGAAATCGTCGGTTCAATCACACGAATGCTAAAATTGTGTCACAAGTTTAGATTCTTAAGAACAGATTTACCTTGTAAGAAAATGCGTCCATTCTATTGTTATATTATCGTTTCGATCGGCATGTGTACCGTGCTACGTGTCACTTTTAAAAAACTAAAGATCTACCTGTTTCACCTTACGGTAACGTTCATTGCTCTCTACATATGTGCGTATACAACGGTCATCGCGAAGACATGCTTCGAAATTTGGAAATTCTATCAATGAGGTAATAAACGTTTAATAGAATTCAAAGATTACGCTTTTTATTTCATTGCGACAAAGTTTTCATAGAAATACAGAATCATAGCGGGTCAGTCCCGCAGTAAGGGAGGGACCCAATTAATGTGAGGGCACCAATTACTGTGCCTATAATTAATTATATTTATTTTTAAGTAATTGGATCCCTTACCCAACGTATGTATTCTCTAAGGGATATTTTTATTGTACCGTGTTATTTCAAAATCGTGCACTTTCTGGTGAAATTGTATGAGATACAGACTATTTTATTTCCAAGCGTTTTTGAGATATTTGAAAGGCGAATAAAATAGTTTTTATCAGCTTTTGGGAACAAATGCTGTGTGTCGGTGGCATATACAGTGTGATCACGAAGAAACTACGGAGATACTCTGTCGGGCAAAGGTTGTCTGGCCAGAAACTTCTTCTGCGCCAGTCGTTCCAGCGCAGCGACCGGTATCGCGTATGTTCCGTGGTGCTCCCGGGTTTATCGGTCTCCCTGAATTCGAAGAGTAGCTAACATCCTTCGAGCACTTCAAGGTCGCGCAGGCACAAAGTAAATTCCTCGGGAGAGGGACTCCGCGGATAATCGGCAACGTGATCCGTCTTCCTGACCCAGGCGAGTATTCGGAATACAGTTTTCTTTCGATAGAATACGATGGGTGGGGGTGGCTTTCGTCGTATTGCGAACGAGGGTACTCCACTTACCCTCTCGCATACCCTCTCGTTCTGACACAAACAATAGTGTCGAACTTCGCAAGAAGGAGAGGGGATAGAGATTTTCTTATTGCGAAAAAAACCATCGTCGTCTTACATGGAAGGAGACTGTATCCATGTATCTATCAAGGATACTCGTCCTTTTGATTGCTTTTGCGGTTGCCACCAGGCAAGACGGGAAGCCAGTAAGCGTTAGTATATTCCGGGTGATTATATAACGCGTTTTACGATCTCGATCTTGTGGTCTTCGTTGCGTTTTAATCAAGAAAAACCATTATAATCTGCCGGTTTAATATAAGACAGCGGATCTTTATAAACATTTTCTGCCCGATTTGCGACAAATTTTATTTTATATTTTCTTTCTTAATACGTTTAATGAGTTGAAAATAATATGAAAGTATTTTTAAATTTTTCTAACGTCTTTAAATTACGCCTACTCGTTATGTCATAAATGCATAAGGTCCGCTGTTTGTTGTACAGGGTGTCTCAGTATTGGTACAATCGTGGAGGGGGCGATTCTTCGTGAGAAAATAAGTTGAAAATACGGAATAGATTTTGTTCGCTTGAGGCTTTGTTTTCGAGTTTTCAAGTTTGCGTGTCTAGCATTCGCAAGAAGTAAGTAGAATCAGTGGGCCATGATCAGACGCGTCAGACGATTCCTATTCAATAGCTCGCGTGTTCGCCGAATTTTCAAACTTGATTTTCTCGAATACAATTTTTAAACATATTTGTTGGCTCCCTTACAATCGATCAATTCTGTTTAGCGAAAATTACGTTTGTTTAACGTCGCTGTTTTGTCATTTCACGTGCAACGACCTAATAGCTATTCGTCGATCGTGTTTGGGTGATCGTACGGCTTCACGAGACGCGTCTCCCATGGGGTCTTGATTATGTTAGCTCGACTAGTACTACCAAGTCCGTGTGTCGTGTACTATGGATTGAGGAGGTTCCGCGGAACTCGGAACTTTGTTTATCATTCGTGCGGGCTGTGAGACGGGCAACATTTCCCTGAAAACCAATTTCGACACACGTTAAATAATTATTAGTATAAATTTGGTTGGGGTCGCATCGCCTCCAATAGTTCACTCGAGGGTTGTAGGCTGTCACGGTGAAATTTATGGAAAATGATTTATGGAAAGCATTAATTGAAAATAATGGGATTCCTGTTCGAGCCAGACCTGGGCAAATTCGACTTGAAAGGAAAATAAAAGCTAGAAATAATTTATTGCAATTTTAGTTTAACGTGTTGAAGACGTTTAATTTTACGGTCAGCTGAGTAGAGAAGCGTCCAAAATTCCATTGGTCGTTTCGAATGGGACGGTTTACACCAGGGAAGTTCGATTCACTGTTCGCTGTTAAGGACTGTTCGTCCTTGGCGATCTAAACAACGGAAAAACTGCCGCCTGGCTTCCCTGAGCGTAGATCATCGCGAGCAGTGTGTGTATTGGCAGTGATCAACGTTTGGCGAAGTTTCGTTTTGCTGGCTAACAGGTGCGACGGTGTACGACAAACTCAAGCTGAAATTGTTGAAATTCGTGAAATATAAATATTTAAAGACGAACAGTCTAGTCATTTTCGTGAACGTATATTAACTAGAAAAATATTATTTCGAAGAGGTATTCCAGAATTATAATATTTCCATTGAAGAGTGATCGAGTATCGTGTAATTACATCCCGCCGTAAATATCGTTGTTTCCATAACGACGTGTGAATAAACAGTTCTTATTTCGCGTCGCGCGTCGACACCGCCGTTTGTTGTAAAGTGTTTCTGTGTCCCGACGGATAACGCCGGGTCACGTCTTTCTGATAGTGAAATTATTCCCGCTACCGTTCTCATGCTTTGTTTCGGTAGTTCAGTCACTCGGCTAGAAGGGACGGTTTCACATGGGCTGTTAGGCGAGAATTTTCTCCGGTAAAGAAATTCTTTCTCGAGCAGCTGCTACATTTCGAGAAAAGTTCGCGAACCTAGTAAATTGTCTTTCGAGTATAGCACTCGTTCAGCACGAACTCCGGGGCCCAGGGTAAGGGGCCCGATTACTGTGCCTATATTAATTATACTTGTTTTCAAAGCGTATTGAATATTAAAAAAAGAGATACTTAATGTTTTTCATTAAAATCAGTATAAAGATAATCAGTTAAAAGTAAGTATAATTAATATAGGCACAGTAATTGGGCCCCTTACCCTAGTCTCGAAATACAGTGAAAGACGATTAAAACAATCAGCAAGGGAATTCAAAGCCATCGTAATTTAAATGAAAGTGAGATTGTGTATTTGTGTTTAGTTCGGTAATTAATTGTATATAATTAAAAAAACTGTTTATCTAAAATATTGTTTATATCAACGTGGATACTAGGCTGTAACGAAATGAAAGAATTATTGTTGAACTGGGAAAAAACTGAAAAGCTACTGAAAGGTGAACGCAAATGACGTGTTATATCGTTTCTTATATACATGTACATCGACAATAACCAAATTGAATTTTATTTCGGTCGAAAGGAAATTAATAGATTTTTATTAAACTCTGTTGTAGCGCAAGGGGCTAAACTCTTCGAACATTGTTAGAATATTAGTATTAGGATAATTTGTTCGAACAAATTGTGTAGACCAGTGTGTTGATAGTTGTTGGAGTGTATTGGTTCGAGCGTATCGGTTCGGGTGTATTGGTTCGAGCGTCTTGTCGAACATGCGTTCCTTAAACTTAGCTAAAGAGAACGTAGCTTAGGAAAAGAAGAACAAAAATTCTTTTTATTCATCGCACAGCATTTTATAGCGGAGATCATTCTATGGGAGTACGTGCATTCTAAGCGATAGGACGAGGTCATGCCTTCTCGATAACGGATTATCGCCGCTGCATTCTTTATTGTTTATTTGTTATCGATTTTATTACACTTTAATAGGAGAGAATTTTATTCGCGCGAACTTGCCAATAAATTGTCCGTGCACGCGGGAGTAACAAACTACTTTGTTCGTATCATAGTTCAACTAGCGTCTGTCGCCCCGTTGTCGCGTGAGCGATAGTTGCGTAATATTTAAACTTTTTCTTCAGAAGAATAGTAACTATTTCAGTCGCTTTACGACACGAGTAAACTATTAAACTGAATAAGCCAAGAAAATCTCGCCTATTAGTCCAGATTACATTTAACCTTTCAGTAGATACGACGACAAGATAACGCACCACTTCTGGCTGACCCTCTTTTTCTCGTCAATCTCTTCGATCGGTTTAACGGAATTGTATTTAACTATAATATTTCCGACAACTAACGGATCTTTATGAAACATGAAAATTGTCTGACTTAATCGCAAAGATCTCAACGTATCTCGTTTCTAGACCGACTGGAAACATGGAGGATGCAGGATCTCCGTATGCCGTGAGTGTCGGAGCCGTCTTAAAAACAAGCGTACACATTCTTTTATTATGTTTATCGTGACTTAATCGCAATAAAAACATTTTCAGGTGACATCCAAAACATCGGGTGGTGTAATAGGATGGATGGAGTCGATGTTTATCACAATGTCGCAGACGTTCGTGGGTATGCCGCTTTTGAAACTGATCGATTACTTCTTGTACGTCGCGGAGAAGTCGTCGCAATGGAGTCTGCCGGCCAATGAAATCAGTGCTGGTAATTAATTAGTGGTTAACAATTTCTCGTATGTGGAGACGCGACAAAGCAACTCATTTAAACGACTCGTATTTGAATTATTATTATAGATTGTAATTAAACAATTCTCATAGGCGCGGTCTGTTTCATTGTACTTTTCTGTGTTCAAACAGAGGACAATGGAAAGGTGTTTGGGAAAATCGAACTCGTCAGACCGCTACCTTGGATCTTGTTCATACCAGGGCTGGTTATCTTGCGAATTATCAGAGGCGGACTCAACGTGGGGGCTTTCATTTTGGGCTATCCTCGCGTCGAAGCGATTGAAATGGTACGAAAGTTATTATAAACTGCGCTTGAGTTTGTGAAAATATCGATAAAGGCATATCTCGATGACCTTTCAAGTATAGGGTGTCCCGGAAATGTTGTACTTCATTGAATGAGGCGATTCCTGAGGTGATTTGAGCTAACTTTTTCCTTTACGAAAATGTTCTCCGCGGCTTTGTTAAGGAACTATTAACGAAAAACACGGACCAATCAGAGCGCAGCTACTCAGCGGGGCCCAGCGTGGCCGCGCTATGATTGGTCCGTGTTTTTCGTCAATAACTCTTGAACAAAGCCGCGGAGAACTTTTTCACAAAGGAAAAAGTTACTTCAAACGGCCTCAGAAATCAACAAACAACAAATATTGTTTGTTCTATCATGTTTGTAATAAGTAAAAGCAAATTATTCTTTGTAGGTAAAATTCCTACAAAAGAGTCGCAGACGGCTGAGAGCGATACATTTAAAGGCAGCGAAGTCATCGAGACGTAGAGTAAGCAACAATAAGGTTCATTAATAATTACAATACAGTTTAATTTGTTGCATTTCTACTACCGTTTCCGTCGTATTTATCTGTTTATACCTTTCCCCTCCTTAACTTCGTACATTTACTTTAACACTAGGTTCACGGGACAAAATGGCGGGAGTTCTAATATTTATAATTTACGAATTTTGAGATTGTGAAGAAACGAGGAAATGTACAACAAATTAATTTCTTTGGCTAATTTGGGTAGACACATTCTTATTATTCTTATGAAATACTGTAAAATAGTCACTTTTAGTGCTCCGTAAATCTAGTGTTGAAGAAGTAGCGAAACGTGGATTGTTTTGCGAATCAATTGCATGAATTCGTGGCATTTTCTTTTAGCAGTTGTCTTTAAAAGAACTCCAGTAGATTTTGTAGATCCTGTCCTGTCCGATACAGCCGATCCTTAGACGGTTGATTAAACTTAGCACTATAATAGTTTCGGTGATGGATGTAGGACAAGATCCTGATCAAATCGATAAGATTGAGTCTGTCGACGTTGTTTTGCTTGGACTCGTCCAAATTATCACCGTCCCCACCGCCGATTAAAATTTGTTTGTCTGGTCTGGAATTCGAAACGGTAAGTTTATAATTGTTGTGTACGTCTATTAGCAATACGATTAATAATTAGACAACTCATTTGATAGATTTATCGACTCCGTGCTACTCAGCGGCGGATCTGGGCCCCATTCGGTCAAAGGACAAAAAAAAATTAAAAATAAAAACAATTTAAATTCGAAACTTAAGAAAAAATAAATTATACAACAATTTTTGGTACTTGAGTTCATTTGGGTTAATTGAGTAGGCCCCGGGCAGTGTTAGACCGGGGCCCTAAAATTAACGGTCCGCCGCTGGTGCTACTGTATTGATATACATGCAATACAATTAGATACTTATCGAGTGGTTACTGTATTTTAACAATTTTGAATGTACTAACAGAAACAAATGTTATATGTTATTTAAAGGACAGGTTTTACATGTAAAATTGGCCAAAGATAACTAAATAGATGTGATAAGCAATTATTAACAAATGCACTGTTGCAGCCAGCAAGCCCCGATGAAAAGTCGACTACAGAGTCTGTTGGAAGTCCCATGCTCGTCGACGCAAAACGCAAGTACTCTCAAGTGAGTTCCGACTCCGAAAGCGAGACAATACTAACGAAGCTCGACAATTGTGCTTCAGAGGACAGCATGGAAGATTCCGATTTCAACGTAAGTACTACCACTGACAATATTTTTCACTCGCACCGATCAATCTTTAAATCGCTACATTTCTAATTGATGTTGAAATCGTTTTCCAGCCCGCCAATTGCAGCCCACAGTCGAGTACGTCGAGTAGCTTAGGCGAGGAGGAGAAAAACATATCTTTGACCGAATTAGAAGATATTAAAAAAGACAATGAACTGCCCCTGAAAGATCTTCCTCCCAATTACGAAGTAAGCACTGACAACATTCTTTCTTTAAGCATAAAACACACGGTAATGGTAAATCAGTGATGGTTCATCAGAATTTTCTGAAAAAATATTCGACGTCGTTTTGCAAAACTACAATTTACCTAATATTTATATTAGCTAGAATTTCCTCACGTTTTTTAATTAGCTTCGCACCACTGCGTTGGTTCGCACCACATCGAAAAGTTTTTGCTTTATCTCGCACTAATATAATATAATAAATCTTTGTCGAACATTACCTAAAATTGCTACATTTCTAACTGCACAGAGTACGGCGTGCATTGAGGGCAGAATAGAGTCAAGTACGAATAGTAGCGAAAACAAGGATACAGAGGATAATAAAAAAGACAACGAAGAGCTCCCGAACAGAGAGAGGCCTAACGCACTTTCTCTCGACAAGGTAAAAGCGATGTTCGTTGCTGTTGTCTTTTTACACTACACATATTTTATGTTGAGTGCGACCACTCCCTATTAAACGTGCTCAATCGTTGAAGACGCTCGATTCTACATTTACGAAGTATCTGAATTAGAAGCTTCCGAGCGGTTTGAACTATTCACTTCAATCTTCTCGAGTAGCTCAAAGTTGAAAGATTACTGCTTTGCATGATAGCACGTTGGAATGAAAACTTCCGGATTAGAATACTTAGAGAGTTTTAAAGATCATCGAACGAACACCCTTCGGTAACAACTTCGATACGATCGCGCGTTCGAGGAACATGTAACACGAACAATAATACTGATAATAATACCAATAACAGCAACAATAAAAAGAACATTAACTCGTAGAGAATCTATGATAATTCCTGGATGATATCCCCGATAAATTACAGTAAAACAAATTACATATGACAAGGAGGCGCGCGAGTCTACCATCTTGAAGTACCGATAAGTTCGACATTATAATTCATTAACGCGAGTCCAGCCGAAAAACAACCAGAAAGAAATATAATAGTGTAATCGTCTATTTAGAGATGGAAATTATGAGATGTATAAAAAGGTGAACACAGAAAATGGCGTAGATCGCAAGAAGTTGGGTGTAGCGTATTGGTTCTGTATAAGTATTGGATCGTCCTGAAAGTTCTCGCAGTTTCAACCGAGATAAAACACTTTCAGTTCCAGCGGGGTTTCTCGTTTCCAAAAAATGGCCGGCTTAGGGCCGCGAGAACTTCCAGGATGAGCCGACAGAAGTCGTTTTATTCGTAACGTTAAACAATTTCAGACAACAAGCGACAAGGAAACGGAGGGAGCGATGGCAACGAACGAGACGCGTGTCGACAGTCCGGGTGAGTCCATCTACTGGTCAGCAAGGGAGTGCGATGACGATGACTAGGCGCCATTTACTCGGCCGTCGGCTGAACAAGTGGTTCGTCGGTGTAAAATCATTTTCGTTACCCTGGCGCGCCACTTTTCCAGCGGACGAAGTTCGCTCAGTGTCGCCAGACGACGGGAAAAAGTTACCCCCTCTCCGCAGTATCTGGGAGTATCTGGTGGGGTAGAGGGGGAAATTAGAGTGGGGGAACAAGTCTCGATCTGGCGACTCTGTTTCGCTGTCTGCTTCGGAACAGAGAAAGACTGAAATGAACTGAAATCGAGTCGGTATTCGCCTAGAAACACTGTTCAAACAATTCATACGATCCTGAGCGTCCGAGGACCGGAAGTCCAGGACCGCCATACTCTTGATTCTTTTCTCGCAGTGATGGAAAGTTGTTTCAGCTGTTGGCACAGTTTACAACCATCTTTTAATTTTAATAACGTACTTGCAACTTCGCCTTTGACAATTGACGGAATAAAGAGAATTTCTTGGTCAGGAATCTTAATCTTAATTGCCTTGTCCCGATACGCATTTTCTTCGACCGTAAAGAAACAAAGAAACAAGCGAATTCATAACGACGAAGCGTGCGAAACCATGAGTAGACTGCGGATGTTTATGCAAATCATTGAAGATTTGAACAGGAATGTGTTATGAACTTTTACGAATACGAGCATTATTTTTTGAACGGATATGAATGCATGAAAAATCTGCAGTCTGGATCAACATGGAGCTTCTTTCGTAGCAAGAAGACGTTGTTCGTCGGCAGACGTTGTTTTGTGTCAGTCGTGCAAGTTAAGTGCAATTCATTCTGTCGTCTCGTTTTCGCAGTGGCAGTATGAGAACTAATACTAATAATGAGAACTAATCGAGACATTGTTGCCTCTGTCTTTGTAGAACCGGTAACGCAGTCCAGCGCATGCGAAAAGCTTGATGTCAATGGAAAACCGCATGAAGAAAGCAACGACGCGCCAGCCACGCCTTCAGGTATTTTCGTTACATTCAAACTAATCAAGCGACAACCCGTTAAATCATTTTTACGCGTTAATTCAGCCGTTTATTATGGGTGTATGAATTATAAATATTATGGGTAATGAATTTGTTTGAAAATTTGTGGAGAGATTGCCATAGGTACAACGCTTATTTGCCAAAAAAAAAAGTTTCTTAAAAAGGTTGTTAAATATTAAGTAATATGGGCTGATCAAAAATCTCTCTTTACTGCCCATTTTTTATTTATGTAAGCATACAACAAATCCTTTAATAGATTTTGGTCAGGCACTGATCGTTTTGGCAAGGTATAATATTGAACTATCTTTGTGTAAAAAATCTTGAGACCCTTCCAGACCCTTTCGCCGCAATTTAAGTTTAAACATTAACTTTCAGAATTTCCAAGAATGAATTTGTGCGCCGCTCGGTCGATTAGCGCAATCAAAGTTCGAACGGCAAATTAATGATAAACCATAATGTCTAGATGTTGGTACACTACGAGATTGAACTTTTTCCAAATGCGGAGTTGCCCGAATAATAAACGGGTCGATTTGAAAACCGTGTCCGAGTCGCAAAATATTTATTCCGGCAGCGCGATATCGAACGAAAGAGGCTCGTTCGAAGTTCATAAAATTGCCGCTGTTTAAATATTGGAAACACAGCGCGTAGAGTAGTAGATCTAGATTAAGCAAGCTGATTTCGAATCGTCTCTCGATACACTGATACGAGTACTATTCATTATCAAGCAGAAACGGAAGCAGCGCCATCACCGCCGCCGACGCAGGACGTCACCGATGTCGAGGCCAGTCGGGAACGCAAGGAAGAACCGAATCAGAAACCGAATCAGAAACCGAACGCGACGCAGCAATCACAGTTTTCGAGCACGCACGAAAACCAGCCTCAAAATCAGGAAAAGAAGAGCTATCCTCGCAAGAAGCAGTTCTACAAACAACACAAATAAGTTAGAGGTTCTCCGAGAGGGGGATACAGAGACGTTGTGCCCTAAATTAACGCCCGGATTAATTGAGTAACCCCGGGGGTGGGGGTTGGAGACTATCTACCCCCTCTCCCCTTAGATCGTGTCAGCATGATCGTCGGATTAATTCTTACGAAACGATACTTCTTCTGGAAGCACGCGCGCGCAGGGAGCCACGTTATCGGTAAGGTTGCAGTGTTGTAATCGAGCGGCGAAGATCGAGCGTTGCGTGATCGAGACGGCTGCGCCGATACGGACATCGCTGCGTTATCAATCGTTATCGATCGCGATTTTTGGCGAGTCCAGGAAATACACGTAAAGCAACGCGACCCTTCACGATCATTTCTACACGCAGAATTGTTGTTATGTTATTCGCCGAAAATAATATACTTTCGTTAATAATGATATTCGCGAGCAAAACCAAAAAAAAAAATAACGCGTGCATCCACGAGAGAAAATATTTAACTAACGGGTTAAATCGTTTGTCAAGTTTCTGCTCGAATGAGGCTTTTCATTCGACGAGCGTGCCAATATTTATTTAGCTGAAAGCGACTCACGGAAACAGATATTTACACGCAGAGAATACCGTATTGTATTTTATACATATTACGATTCTCTTTCGGATCGTCGAATTATAAAACTGGGACACGAATCATTACCCCCTTAATTATTTCACCATGTATCGTGTTCATGGTTTCACCTACGTTCGCATGGACGAATGAATGGGAGTGAAAGTTCTGAGTGTGTGAGCGAGAGAGGAAAAAGGAAAGGGAGCGTTCCGTCCTAGGCCCGCTAGAGGACTTTGCCGATGGGCCCTTTTTTTATTGTGGTGGTAATCGCTAATTATGGATCCCCCGCCCTTCTTCAGGGGAGAGACGTGGGACTCCGCCGGGCCCTCGGTGGCTGGGGTACCCATTAATTCCATCACGGTGACCCCCGGCTAATTAAGGGAGCCAGGATCTCGATATCTATTCTAACAAGGACCCCGTGAAGGACCCCCACCCATAGGGCCCCCGATTAGACATAATGGGCCACCGTGTAAATTCCGTGTACACTCGCGAATATTCTAAGCTTCATCGTTCGTTCCGGGACACCCTATACATTGCAATCAGAACAAGATTATGCAATTTATCGCGACAGCTTCTGATTTTTGTCAGATCTTTCTCTATGGAAACGTTTTCTTACTGATTGCGAATCGTAACGAAGTACGGGCGGAATTCGCGTTGTTATTTATTCTGCAGAATGCTAACACACGTCTTCAATTTTATCAATTTTATTACGTTATAAGACGACGGTGTTCACTTCGCAACAAGACAATCGCTATCCCCTCTTCGCCGCTCAGAACGAGAGGTTATGTCGTATTCTATCCTTCTCAATTTTATGGTCTGCCAGACAATAGGACACTCTCAAGAACAAAGGAATAGGTACCCCCGTCCGAAATACGACGCAAGCAGGTACCGAGCCGTCGTCTTATATCGGAATGAAACAGAATCTGCTGGACACGTACGTGATTAATTCCCTTGAATTGAAATGAAATTCTAGTTTCTTTACCTTCTTTTCTTTTTAGTACGTTATGAACGTCGAAGAAGTTCTAATCATTGTAAAATGAATCGCAGTGGGTTAATAAATACGATTAGAGCGATTTCTCGAAGTCCTTTTCCGACGAAGTAAAATCGTCGAAAATAGCCCACATACAATGTGTTAATAATAATGATACGCCGTCGTTTTATTCTTGCGAAAAAATATCTCTTATCGTGACTCGCGATAAGTAGAGATTACTGCCCATATGCCGTACATGTGCTTGATGGACAGATAAGTGCGTTACACTGTCCTAGAAAATCGAACGCACCGTCGATCGTGTTTGTGGGCCAAGAATTTTCCTCTTGAAAAGAAAAAGAGTCAGAAGAATGTTGTCATGCGAAACGTTCAGAATGTTTCTAAACTGCAATAGCAAAAACAAAATTAATCGCTGGATTTGTTAAAGAATAATCGAGAGTCGGTTTTTTCGGTATTTCATCGACGCTTTAAAGCTCCAAGTTATTACTCATTTTGTCATCTACGCCATTAATCTTAATAGGTGCTAGTACTAAAGTTACATTTTGCGTGTTTGGGTCTATATTTTTATATGTGGAATCCGCGGCTATCTGCGCCATCTCCCTCGCACGCACGGAGGGAATACTGTAATTCGTTGTCCTTGAGATCATTTTCCTTACCAGAAATCCCTTTCTACTTTCTTCGATGCAGTTTCGTTCGCACTTTAACTCGATCTCCGTCGCGCTGTCTTTCGTCGAGTTTCGCGGACGATTTTGCAGATGCAGGAGCCTGAAAAATCGATGGCTACTTATCGGGATCGTTGCATATATAAATACAGATACGGAAGGAAATGTTTCACTTTATCAGTGCACTCGTAACGGGCACTGTTCGGTAGCACTTGTCGGCTAAGCCTGGATACTTCACCTCGAGGGTCTCTTGTCATTAACAAATTGTAAGGTTCTACCGATTGCCGAGTACAACAATTGGTTATCTGCTGTGAACTAAGTCAAACCCTTGACACCTAAAGTAGCACCGGCGTTCCAGCACTGTTTATTGCACGCAAAACGCGAACGACAACGTTCCGATCAGATCAATCCCTTCGGATGTTTCTCTTCAACTACGAAGAAAATAATTAACTAAAAATCAATTACCGGATGGGTTGGAATCGTAACGACAGCGAAGATTGTGCTGAGAAATGCGTATCTATTGAGATCTCCCGGTGACTGGCCGGAACAGACACGGTAACACAGATTTGCCGCCATTGGTCCGAGATATCGTGAAATCGTTATACCTGCGAGATACGACGATTTATAACTTTTCCGTTTCTCCATTCTATTCGCTTCTTTGTTCCCGAGAATCTTGTAATCTCTAAATCTATCACTAAAATCGTTTGTAATATTCTGTAGAAATTAGAAAGAATGTACTTTGTAAAGATTAAAATTAAAATTTGTAAATGTACATTTACTTTTATGACTGCGTCGGGCTCACAAGAAAAGTGGAACCGTTGTAGAAGCTCGTTGTAAAGCTATGTCCACGCCGAAGCAACACGAATCAACTTTTCGTCGCCTCTTGTCGCCTTCTGCTTCTTTAATTCGGAAAAATCGGTGATTTTTACCGAGATACATGCAACGTCGACTATAATTTGCCGGTTGCCGCTTCGGTGTGGACACACCCTGACATTTGACGTCCTATTGTTCCGCCAGGCGTATTGCTCCGAGGGCCGACGCGGTCAGCTGTGGTCTTTTTTTCGCTTTTTGTCAGAAGTATTCCGTGGCGGTATCGAATCTTTGGAAAACCGATATCATTTGGGACTCTCTGACGTTACAGTAGTCAAACTAATCTATATAGGGTGTTATCAAACAGATAACGTTGCCGGAGCTCCTATCTGGTAGCCATATTTTTGATACAATATATAGGTGATCGATATATCCACATATAGTTCTCAGTAAGTGAGAGTCTCTATTGCCGTTTGGATGACCCGAAAAATTCGTACGTTCGCGCGTTGCCCTGTCCGCGTGTACTCTCCTCGGGAAATTTTTTGGTTCCGGTATTTTCGTGGGAACATGCGTAAAGCGTTCGCCTGACCGTTGAACGTCTTGTCTGCGCGTTATTAATCGAATTGAATTGTCCTTTATTTCGCTGGAATTTCGTTGCGCGAGTGAAAGGAACAGGTTCAGTTTCTGTTCGAGAACTGTTGGAAAAATATCATTTCGAATGAACTCGTCACCAAAAATCAGCCGATTTCGAATCTGACCGGGAACACAGAGCAGGACTTTCTCGTCGAGCTTGACTTTTGCTTCGAATCGCCGGATCTCGACGACAGACGCACACGCTTGTTCGAGGAAAATGGCAAACGGATACGACGAGTGCTACGACGCGACCTGGCATCTGTTTCCACCGGACTATGCCGAAGACGAGTACAGGTAACGCTCACCAGAGATAGCACGCTTGTTAGAAATGCTAGGATCTCCAAAAGATCGAGTTCTTTCAACTCTTTTAATGTCCTTGCAACTCCGTAATTGGCCAACAACCCGATTCTTGGCACAGATGCATAAGATCGTGCGAAATAAATACGATACACCGGGGGTCGGGAATTCGGAGTGAATGCAAGAGTCTTTCGCAGACAAATCGAAAGTCTTCAGGGTCAGTCACTTCGCGCCGAGTCACAGCGAAGAGGTACGGGGGAGGGTAGGGGGTAGACGGCCGCGGAAAAATGGAGTTTTACGTTCATTCATGAACTGGTCACAATGGAGGAGCGGAATCCCGGAGTCATGAATGAACGTAGTAGGTCTCGTAGTAGGTGGCTCGACGGGTGGGCTTTCGGGGAAGCCCTTTTCAGAAAAGCTTCCCCGTGAAGGGCCCTTCTTCGACGGCGTTCGAAGCCACGGGGCCAAACGTGACCCAAACTCTGCACGGCTCGTTAAAGCCTAGCCACCGGCATCGTTTAAGAATCGTTTAAGAAGTTAGACGAGGCACAAGGTACCACCCCATTCACGTCCCCGTCCATTCTGTGTGTAGTCCCTTCAATCCCGAAATGTTAAGGTCATAGAAAGTATTCTTGGATGCTACGCTCGAGGACCGGGCCCTCGAATCACTTTTTTTTTCGGCTCTCGAGCTCCCGAATTTCGCGCACCCCTCACTCTCCTTTGCGATCGGCAGTGTATAACCCTTCTGGTGGCCGTAGCACCTCGGGAATATAATACTCGACGTTTATGATGGACGTCTTCGACCCGTGGAGGGATCACAGAAGAAGCAGAAATGAATTTCTTGATCACAGTTTCGAAATCAAATTTATTTCTATTTTGTTTGAGATAATGTGTCGTTTTCCGAAGCTTTCGTTGAGAACTTTGTCGAGGAAGTGTACAAATTACGAAATTGTAAATAACAAAACAGTCATTTTCAAATTTTAGAAAATACTTTGGACGTTAATGAATTCTCCCGGTTCTTTGAATTGTTCCTATATTATTTCAGACGCTTTTGTGTACCACCAAACTGAAAAGCGATCACGTCATATTAATTTTATAGCTATCTCTGACGGTCTTTTATCGCAATACCGTTTCCATATCCACCTATTTCAAGCACACGAGAGATTCGGATCAGCACTTTTGGGAATCCAGAAATTTCATTGACTTGTCGCTCGTGAATCTATCGATACTCGCTGGAAGATTATGAGACGCGTAAATACCAAATATTTAAGTAGTGCTTCGTGTATAGATATTTGATAAACTGAATATATTACAAAACCACTTCATCAAAAGTACGAAAACCCGTTTCTAACCATTCGCTGGTATCGGGCGCGATAACAATACGAATTAATTTTTTCTTCTACAAAGGAGATGTTATTTATTGCAGCCGGTTTTTACTCAAAGGGCCTAGCCGAATAAGATGGTCAAAACTGCCCTTAGACGTTTTTCAATAATTAATGAACCATTCGAAAGCTGACCAAGAAAAACCCCTCTGAGCCAAATTTCAACCCCCTATCTTGCTCGTGCGGGTAGTTACAGGGTAAATTAGATTTTGAGCTTTTCCGTGCATTTTCCGCACTCTGATGCTTCCCAAAATTCTGAAAAAAATGTGACATATTTTGGACCCTAAGGCGGATTTTTGAGAATTTTTTCCGATTTTTTGGATGCAAACTGTGGTCGTAAAAAATGAAAAACCTCAAAAAAATCGGAAAAATGCAGGTTTCTCAAAAATATGAAAACATGCTATTGAGCTGTTTAGTGCCCCCATAAAGTACCATAACAGGCAGTGTCCTCAATTTTTTTTAGATTTTTTCTTGTGGGCACTTTTTGTCCAGACAAGAAAAACCGAATTTTTTCGACGTTTCTGCTATTAGGAGGAAAGTTACACTTGTTGATTTTATAGCAAGTATATATTAAGTCATTTTTAACGTTATTACATTGAAACAAGTAAGTGTTTGACCTCAGAAATATGTTTTAAGAGAAAAATATATTCTATTTCGTGCGATATATACCAGAATGTTCGCAACGTTTACAACGTCGCCGGTTGGCCGAGCAGTCAAGGTGTCGGACTACGGAGCGGAAACGCTGGGTTCGAATCCCGTCAAGGGTAAAGTTTTTTTTCCATACATCATCTTTATTTTTTCAATTTTTTATTACATGGTTTATTCATGTGATTTTTAAAATATTTTTTTAATGTTTTAAAAATATTTAAGAAACATTTTTGAGTAAAATATATGTAAATATAGTTTTAGAGTATCTATCACTTCCTCGATTCTCTAATTGTATATGATCTTCATTACGGTCCTCTCTAACATTCTTAATATTAAAATTCATTAATCTGGTTTCTAAGCCTTACGTCTTCATAAATTAGGGAGGAAATGAGAAGAATTCTGAATAAATAACGCGCAGCAAAGTATTGGTTTTTGTCAAATTGAAAGAAAAGGGCTACATACTACCACTATTTTTAAAGTGAGGTATCAGGTACAAATAAGCCTTAGCCATTCCTCTTTATTGTAACGTACATGAGGATGTATTTCCGTTTATAGTTACTTGATTGAAAACCATATTGAAGAGGGGAGACTTTTGTATTGTCGACAGAGGTTTTCGAGATGTTACATCTCATTTAACAGGTCTTGGTTTCAGAGTTCTCATGCCTGCTTTAAAAGGTAATCGTTCTCAACTTTCGACGAAAGAGTCGAATTATTCCTGAAAAGTCACGAAAATTCATTGGGTTGTAGAGGCAATGTATAGTATACAAGGTCAAAAGTACCAGCTTCTACACAAACAAGTAGACAACGAAACCTTTCCAAAAATTGGATATAATTGGAACTGCAAAACGACTCCATTTCAAACAGTATCCTCGGTAGATACTCTGGATTTTCCGGAAATGACAGAAGTAGATTTAAAAATTCTTTTGACGGAATCTTACCAATTTTCGCAAGCAATTTCTAATCTGGCGGAAATCGTGGACGAACACAATAATATAAATATTAATTTATTGCCTAATCCAAGAAAATAATATCATTAAATTCGAAGTCAAATCGGAGTAATATAAATAAAAGTTAGTTAAAAATGTTACCTCAATATTTTTTAAAAACATTTAAAAAATATTGTTAAAATCACATGAATAAACTATATAAGAAATTGAAAAAATAAAGATGATGTATGGAAAAAAAAACTTTACCCTCGACGGGATTCGAACCCAGCGTTTCCGCTCCGTAGTCCGACACCTTGACTGCTCGGCCAACCGGCTACGTTGTAAACGTTGCGAACATTCTGGTATATATCGCACGAAATAGAATTTATTTTTCTCTTAAAACATATTTCTGAGGTCAAACACTTACTTGTTTCAATGTAATAACGTTAAAAATGACTAAATATATACTTGCGATAAAATCAACAAGTGTAACTTTCCTCCTAATAGCAGAAACGTCGAAAAAATTCGGTTTTTCTTGTCTGGACAAAAAGTGCCCACAAGAAAAAATCTAAAAAAAATTGAGGACACTGCCTGTTATGGTACTTTATGGGGGCACTAAACAGCTCAATAGCATGTTTTCATATTTTTGAGAAACCTGCATTTTTCCGATTTTTTTGAGGTTTTTCATTTTTTACGACCACAGTTTGCATCCAAAAAATCGGAAAAAATTCTCAAAAATCCGCCTTAGGGTCCAAAATATGTCACATTTTTTTCAGAATTTTGGGAAGCATCAGAGTGCGGAAAATGCACGGAAAAGCTCAAAATCTAATTTACCCTGTAACTACCCTCACGAGCAAGATAGGGGGTTGAAATTTGGCTCAGAGAGGTTTTTCTTGGTCAGCTTTCGAATGGTTCATTAATTATTGAAAAACGTCTAAGGGCAGTTTTGACCATCTTATTCGGCTAGGCCCTTTCCCAAACGGACCAAAAGGTCTGTAAAAATATTTGTAAAATTTAAAATCCTCTTTCGAAGGGGCCATTTTTGAGTTTGAACATTAAAAACATTCACAACAAATGTATGTTCGTATAGTACAGCAATTGGTACTATTACTTACTAAAGATTTGATTCAAATTTTCTTTTCTATTCGAAATAAAATGACGACGCAGGAGCTTAAAAATCCAACGTCGAATGTGCTGAGACATTAAGTAGGTTTTTATTTCGGAAAGGTGTCACCACGTCGTTGATAGACGGTTAAACATTTATTCTTTTTTTTTAAATATCGTGTGTATCTAATCGTTAAGCACACGAGTCGGACAATGAAGGAAAAAAATGGAGACCGTCCGGACGATTGTGCGCGTATCGATCGACCTGCAGCGAGTAATAGCGGTGGGATATAGGTCGCGTGTGGATCTAGAATCGAGATTCAGAGCGATTTCGTTGTAATCGCGAATCAAATCGCGGCTAACCCGAATGTATCTAACGTTTTCATTAATCTTACAATTAATAGAAACGGGTGCTCCCAATATGGAAAAAAGTCACATTAGAAGTGACACGAAGATTAGGTGGACGTTGCGTGCTGAAGTTACATTTTCTGTGTTTCGTTCCATATTTTTATGTATGTCACCGACGGGAATCGATAAAGGAAACGCATCGGAAGTTCCTTCTGAAAAGGTAAAATTGGTATAGGTTTGATTCCGAACGACGGAAACTATCCGATTTTCGTAGCGCAACTGATTGCGCTTGTGCACGCAGAACTATTTTGCAGAAGTAACAATTTTTCCAGCGAGCAACGATAACGCGAGGTTTCCTAACGGTTTTGCCGTAATCTGAGAAGATTAAAACCCAAGAAAAGAAAACGTGGAACGGCCGGTACTGGGGGAAAAAAAAATTCTTTCCATTCTCGCGCGTTATCTAATCCTCGTCGATCGAACGAAGTTAATCCCTTCGAGGAATAAAATCGATAATCGATTCCGTTTCGTTTCGATAAGAAAGGATCCGCAGGGAAGTCAATCAATGATATCGCGGACGGCGCGAATGTTCGAGCGATTAGCATATCTGATTAGGCGGATAGCACCGGAAACCGGAAGCGAACGTTTAAGAGCAGTCACGCATATCGGTTAGGCGAATTCTTCGGTATAGAGTGGTACGCCTTGTTACATGGTGCCGGACACACGCGAGAACCGAAAGGGCCGGAGTACCAACACCTGTTGGTTTCCACCATAAATTTCGGATTAATCGTAAACGGGATTGGTCGCTCGCCTACAGTGAATCACAGCGATGTTCGGTCACCTTCAAAGGAACCATCATTTTTAACCTTTTGCACTCGAAGCTATTTTCACTTTAATACTAAATGTTTCTTCCGTCTTAGAATATTTTCTATTATATAATATTTAAATGTTTGGTAATCTATTCGATACAAATTTTGTAATGTAACATATATTTTGTAATATTTTCTGTAATTTCTTTGAAATAATGCCACAACAATTTCTAGTAGCGCTTCAGAATCACCACTCGAGTGCAAAAGGTTAAACGTTGGGCCGTACGACTTGGGTCTTTTCGAGAAGTTAAAGTTCACTCGTGGGGAGAAAATTGAAAAAAAAAAAATCGCAATTGGTCGAAGTTGCACAGAAAATGCCTATAAATCGTTTTCAATATTCATTCACTGTACAACGTTATAGTTTTAAACATTTTAAGAATTTGTCTTTTGAAATTATCGCAATTCAGTCCATTGCAAAAATAAGATTCACGAATAACAACTCGGTAAATAACGATAGAAATACGAAGAAGCTGCAGCGTTTTCTATTTTTTCTGGACGAGTTCGCACCGCGGATTACCATTTATGCCATCGGTCGTAAAATATGGCCACCCGGGAAAATTTGTTTGTAGAGGAAAACATGGTCGTCCAAGAATGACGTCGACAATTTATTGCATACTGTTGCGGTACAGAGGGTTTTATTGCTACCAGTGTTGGGGTCTAATTGCTCTACCAGGTGGCCAGGTGAGGGACCCATCCCCCCTCTCTCTCTCTCTCTCTCTGTCCCTCTTCAGCTATTCACCGTTGCCCGCCTGCCACCAGCAAAAATCTTATTGTCGGAAGAAACCTGAAGACGTTGGCAAACGAAATCTGATGCAGCGAGAAGCAATCGGATTAACTAGAAAAGACGGTTGTTCCAACAGTGGATTAACTCAACGCCTAACCGGGCCTTTGCCCCGAAACCGCACGAGCATCCTCTTATACGCGACGATCAACGCTCTGCTCGAGTTAATCAGCTTGGCTCGAGATTATCAGAATTTCAATGCTCGAATCTAATCCGCATCTCTTTCGCTACGCGGGGTTTTCAATTAGAGATTTTTAAGAGGACGCTGATTCGCGCGAGCGCTAATTACCAGATAAATCCCCAATTATAATGAATGTTCAATCTCTGCTGATTTAATCCCTGTCGATCTCAATTTCAGCGGGAAATGCCGCGTTGTTCTCGAGGCGTATTCGTTCGATTGTATCTCGATCGTATATCGACTACAACGAAATAGAATTTTGTTCGAAGAAATTAATTTATAAGAAATTTATAAGAAATTAGTACATATTTATTAGAGTCTGTTCAGAATCTCCGTCGCTGACTCGTTATTGAAAGGGGAACGAACGTTCGTTCGAACCCGACATAAAGTCGAGCGATTGCTTGCTTAAAAATTCAACATGTTTACAAACCATCGACACTCGGCGTTCGAAAGCAAAAGAAAACAGGCGGTCGTCGGACGGAGTTTAAGGACACTTGCGCGTACTCGTCACCGGATGGCCACTTCATCGTTCGGTTCACTCGAGACTCTAGACTCTAGAGGATTCAGGTGTTGAGGCTGAAACGTGCCGCTATGAATGGAGGTTCATCCATTTACGAGATATTTCGTCTATCCCCCATTACCATCACAATATCGGTACCTGCTGCCAAACACCTGAGGCTCCTGGCGGTTCTTATTTATTGCCAGTACGTGCCGGCGCAAGATTTCCCCGAAAATTTCCTGTCCTTCGTTGCGTCTTGCTCCGAGGACCCGATCGTCAATGACACAAATACACGTTTATGTTATGCGAATCTGAATTTTCAATCAGCCTCGAACACCACTAGACTTCTGCTATCGAAACACGGTCATGCTCGAGTGGCGAGTCAAGTGGCCATTAGGGGAGCTCCTCCAGTGCTGGACATTTAAACTTTCTCTTAAATAAATGCAGAAATACCATACTTTTCTTTTATTCTGCTTTGTTTACGAATTAACGTTATTAAACACTGTTATATATATACTTGTAACTGTAAGCTATCGATAAGGTAGAAATCAATGCAATACCCGTCTAACGACATCTGTATAATTACAAACACAATACTGACACGCGTCTGGACAGCGCACACGCGTTGACCTAATCAGACATTCTAGGACCTTCCTACATAAACACACTCGAAAGTAAGACTACTGTGTTATATATTCACATCCACTGCCATATCCATGTACCTAATTATAACAAACACCAAAATAATGTGAAAAATATAATCAATATTTCCGTGATAATTCACTTCAACTAGCAGTATTTGAGTGCAAAGTATGAGTGCAATCACATGCCAAACCCATGGCAGATCTTGCTCTCGCGAAGAGGAGAGGTCGGTAGCCCTAATAATGTATCGATACTCTTAAAGTATTTTCACTGTTTCAAATAGCACCTGCTCGTTTTTGTTAGAGACGCATGAAATCTGTAGTCTACTCGTGACCTTACACGTCATTGCGACTGGAAACCCCGAAAAGAAAATAAGGAAGAAAAATGAGTTTGGTATGTAGCCGAGAAATATTGAATGATCGGGACGAAATGAATTTCGGAGGAGAAAAGGGTCTGAGAGGGCAGCACTCGATGATTGGAGGGCCGTAATAGTTGGTGGCACGATCCCCTCGACAATACCGAGTCGGCGGGAAGGCACCGCGAAGCAACGATCGCGGAGTAAAACAATGAGACGTAGACAAATTGGGTTGCGTGCTCGAAACAAGTTGGCACAGCTATCGCCAAACAGTCGTGGGATCCTGGCAAATGTTGCTCGATTGCCCGGGGAGCTCGAACTTCTCCGTCTGTTCTTTTTGCTTTTCGCCGCCGCGCCGTCCGACGCTTGGAGTTTCCAACCCGGGAACGAAGAAAGGAGGAAAACCGACGAGAGCGTCTCGTTGAATTCGATTCTAACCGAGTTAAAACGGCGCAACGTGCCTCTCTTCGTGTCCTTCTTCCTGTTTCTCTCGACCCCGCGACGCTCGCTCGCTTCCTCGAGAATTTCCTCGCTGTCTTCGAGGAACCGTGGCGTTCTTGACATGCTTCACACGGTGAAAACTAATACAACAGAATTTTTTCATTCTTCTACTGCCCCTTTTAACCCATTCGCATCACAAGGAAATATGAAAAGAAGACCTGTATCACCAAACTTTTTTTTAATTATATTTAAGTACAAAAATTACTACAAGCGAAAGAACTTCATATTTCAGCGTTATAAGAAAAAGTCAGAATTACTGCTTTCATCATCAACAACGCCCTCCATTTCCATTTTTTAGCTGACGAATGATGACAGTGACCAACAAAGTCGAGCGTATGCATACGGCTCCTAATGACCAGGAAAATTGAACGTATGTATACGCTAATGATGCAAATGGGTTAAAGTACACCTACTATATAGTCGTCATAAATGCATCTAGTCACGCCTGTTCAATCTTACTGTTAAAAATCGACCGTTTCATCATCGTTTCGTATGCAAGTTCTTTTCGGTAGTCGTAAAGCAGAGACAAGTTCTACAGGTTTTTTTTTCAGAAATTTTCCAACGGGTAATAAATCCGAGGGTGAGAAGTCACGAGAAAAACTCAGGGAGGTCACGGGTCCGCCCTCTTCCGTACTTTTGACTTTTTCGTTGGTGGCCGGGGGCGAGCGCGAGCTGACAAAGGCCGGTTTGAATAAACCGGAAACCCTCTCCGCCGCCGGCCCTGTCCCTTACCTGTTTTCCTCTCCTAAACCGCGGTCCACCGACTGACCATGCAGCGATGTTCCACGTGTGCGTGCGTGTTTATGCGGGCCGCTTTCCACGCGATTTGATACAAATCGTGGGAGACCGTTGTGCTCAATTTCTCGATAAAATACTCGTCTTGCAAGAAGTCCGGCGATTTCCTGCGAGATCGTTTTAATAATTTCGACAATTACGGAACAGGAAACCGGTTGTTTGACCGTGATAGGTTCACCGTTGAACAGCCTAATTCAAGTAAGTGCGCGTCAGCCTATTTCTTGAGCCAGTGTGATTAAAAGGTAGGAACGAGGTGGTGTACAGTTACGAAGCGTCTGGAATAATGGCGAGCGGGGTAAATAACGATTGCTTTTAACCCAGTTTCAAGTATCGATGGATCTTGATTGCGAGTGGTGGTGGGGAGGGGGTGGTGGTGCAGGGGGTGTCCCCTAAAATCGGCAGGGAAAGAGGCGAAGTAAAAAAATCGGAATGACACGGTAAAACCGCCGCTAATGTTCTTTCGCATTAACACTCGACGGAAAGCATGCTCTCGGTGTAAAAAGCTCTGATCGATGGAGCGACCCGATTGGCCGAGCCGCGGCGAGGGTTGAAATCAACCCCCGAAATACTTCTCCGCTGGGATCCTCGACGCGCTCGGCCTCCGATTGGTCGGACGTATGCTCCACCCCGTGGAAACTCACCCCCGTTCGGGTACCAGTAGATCGTGGTCTCGGCCGGGCGAGGACTATGCTTCGGTTCACGATATTCCTCGAGCGTTCCTCATTTCAATAAATTCCTATTCACCGTTCTGCTGTGCTGCACTCTTGAATCCAAGTAGATCGCTCTCGTGCTGCTGTTTCTTATTTTCGTGTATGCGCACAAATCGCCGAGAAATTCGGGCGACTCGGCGAATTGTTTTATACAAAATAAAGCGAAAGTTACACCCTGGATTCCGCGTAACCGATCGATATTTCAAGGTCTCGAAACGGGACAATGGTTTTCTCTTGTTACGAATTCTTGCTAGCTCGAATGCAAAGCGTTTCGATCGAGAAATATCATTACAGTCCACAGTCTACAATTTTAAGTCAATCTCAACGTCAATCAACGCGAGTGCACTCATTTCATTAATAATCGAGCTCGACAAAGTCGTACTTTTGCGCGAAAAATATCTTTCATTTATTCGAAAGAAAACCATGATGCTTAGGAATGAAATCCTGCGACAAAAACCGGACAATTGTTCCAGTAATTTTCGAGAAATCGTCTCATGGTTGCCGCCCCACTTCCATCGGATATTTCCCAACGAAAACTTAGTATCTCGTAGATGAAAGCGTGACGCAACTTTTGCACCAGATGTTTTTCTAATACAACAATTCGTTGAAGTCAAAAAAAAAAAAAAAAAAATTCTCAAAGCTCGCTTCTCGACTGGGTGTATTTAATATTGCTCCGACTCGTTTCGTCGTTACAAAGGAACTGTAATCGGCAAGTTTCGTTCAGAGAAAAGTTAAAGCAAGCGGAAACCGGAGATTTACCGACGTCGTGAATGGGTTGCGAGGGGGTTGTGGATGGTAAAAAATGAAGGAACGCGTCGCGGAAAGCGCAGGAAAGTTCGGTTCGCGAATTCTGAACGCAGAGGAGAAGCGTCGCAGCCGAGTCCCGGTGGTTCGCAGTTAGAATAGAAATTGATTTCCGTCTACGACGTCCGAAAGGATCATCGACTGGCGTCGTAGTCGGAGCTGGAAATTGCCCGTGGAGAAATTCTCGTCGAGGAGTGCCAGGTTGCGGGGTGGCCGTGGAGAGGGGTGGAGTGTCGCGCGGCTCCGGGGCCGTGCGGGGTGAACCTCGGAATCTCCGCCCCTGGCCGAAGAGATCCGCCCTCGGATTCGAGGGTGCTTGACGGCCGAAACGGCGCGGAGGTAGGGAACACTAGCCGTCAAGTGCTCGTCGAGGACACTCAAAAACTACAAGGAGAGCCCTTCAGCCGCCGGTGGAAGGACTTCTCGACGTGTCCGTCGACCTCCGCTTCTCTTCCTTCGAGGACCCCAACGGGGAGAACGAAAAAGAAAAAGAAAAAGAAAAACGAAACAAAAGGAAACATTAATTATCGGGAAGTGTGTCGGGTTCAACTGGAAAACGGAAAAGTACCTTTTCCGTCCGGACTAGTTCGCGGTGTTGTGCCTGGACGATGAATTCGGCAGGACCAGCTGTGATACGCAGAATTGTGAAAACGTGTGTGAACTTGTGAACCGCGCCGAGTGATAGTGAGGAGTAGAAAGGGGACGGAAAGTGGACGGAGTGAATGAGTAAAAAAGAAGGTACGAGAGAGATATAGAGAAAACAAATAACTCTATATAGGAAACCGAAAAAAAAACAAATAAACAGAGAGAGAGAGAGAGAGTAATAAAGTTCGTCGTGAAAACGAGTGAAGCATTGAGGACATTCGCTAAACATGTACTGACGCCACTAAACACATCTCCGAAACCCTTTCAAAATGGCGGACAAGAATAAGATTCTGCCGTGGTCGCTGCTATCCTATCCGACCAGTCTCTTGAATCACGTCTGGTACAGCCACCTTGCTTTCAATAATAGGTAAACGAAATAACAAAAACCGAATACACCACACCACGTGTACACCAAGCTTTTTCCACCCCCGCGGTTATTGACCAACCCCGAACGCGGACTGTATCCCTCGCATGCGTTTCAGTTGGTGTACACTCTCTCGCGGTTTCGAGCGCACTAGAAAATTCGTAGATGTATTAGAACTACGGCAAAGAATTTTCTGCTTGGTTAGAACTCTGATCTAGTACCGTCGCTAGTCAAAAAAAAAAAAAAAAAGAAAAGAATGCTTGCTCTTGGACACTTTATTTCTCCGTCATAGTTACAGGCTTCTTTCGTTCTGTTAACCGTAGTGTTTCGTAGTTGAGCATATTTAGAAATCAAAAACAATTTCCTGAATAGTAATATTGTTTCCTTAGTAATTCAACGTCAGGTTTTCCGCTCTTCAATTTTCAATCTTTCAAAGCTAATAACTTTTTTAAAATTGAACGAAACAACTCGAGTCTTCTCGAGTCGTTAGAGGGATCAGTTTACCAGATAATGCGTAGGACAGAATTTTTTTAAATTGCTCGGAATTCGGCAGAGAAAAGCGAAGGTCACTATTTGCAACTTTTTCATCTGTAACGAAAATTTCGAACACGCGTTTCGCAAATCTAAACGAGTTGTACGCACGTACAAAATTCCATCGAAATCGGTGGACGCATAAAAAAGTTCATCGAAAGACGCCGTTTTTAATTATTGATAGCTCGTAGCAACTTTAATCGATGTCGATGAAACTTTCCGCACGCGTAAGATCTACAAAAGGCATATTTTCAATTTTCAAAAGTTAAAAATTGTGACCATCACGTTTTTCTTCACAGTTTCGACCGATGGTAATTTTTAATTAATCTCCTTTACACATTGCCTAGTAAACTAGACCTTCTAACATCCCAAAAAAACTGAAGTCGTTTGGTTCGATATTAAACAAGTTCAACAATTTAGAAGAACGATCCAGCACCGTCGCTGGTAGCTCAAAGAACATGCTTGCTCCTGTGTATTTCTTTGTTATCGTTATAGTCTTCTTTTGTTCTACTGATCATTGTAGTTCTCCGCGTCCTTGATATTACAGCGCGATAGTAGCCCGGAGACATCGAGTCCAATTACAGGAGAACAATATCGAGGTCAAATCGTAATCAAGCCTTATCGATCACTTTATCTTTCTTTGAATAACACACACACTTTTTTGGAACGCCTTTCAAACAGATTAGTGGAAATGAGACTTCAAGTGCATCCCTATTGTTACTTTCCTTTCCAATTTAGTAAACATTCGATTGTACTTTCCGAGGAGGATCTATGTAAAATATTTCTGAAGGTGAATCTTGTGATTTCGCGATAATTCGCACGATAAGCTCGATGATTTCGATAGACCCCCGGGATTGCTGCGCGTGGCTTCAACGAAATCAGCCCGGCGCTTATCGAGACCCGTTCACGCTCGATTAGGCTCCGATATCGTTGTCAAAAGTTATGCGCGTTGGTCCGGCGGCGATTTGTTCGACGTGTTGCTCTTCTCGGGGAGGAAACAAACAAATTGTACGAAAAAATACGACGCTCTCCGAGTCAAATTTGACCCCCAAGGAACTCTTCGATAACGAAATTTATTTGGCTTCGTCAGAGCAACAAAATAATTAAAATTTAATAACCACCGTCTAACCCTCGGGCTCCTGCGAGTTCTAGACCTATGCCGGAGTCCTATTCCAGACCCATACAGTTTTCTTTCGATATAAGGCGATCGCTCGGGACCAGCTTTCGTCGTGTTTCGGATCAAGAGGATTTTCTTATTTCGTCGTCTTATATCGGAATAACATTGACGGTCGCTCGACCTTATTGCTAAAGAAGAGTCGTTTGGTCCGATTGTTTAAAAATTGCAAAAATAGTGCCAGAATATTAATGGTAGTCACCGTGTATCAGAGTTGGTCGTTACCAGAATTGTTTAGTATAAATATTCATGAAACGTTGCCCAACTCTGCCGTGTACGTGCGTCAGGGTTTCGTTAAAGATTTCCAGCACTGTTTGCCAGGTGTTCCGTTCCAGGGGAGGGAATTAGTCAATTTTAGAGAAGTTGTTTCATTAGAATCTTCCGTACTCCACGGAACTTGTTTCATTAAACGCCGTCCTAAAAAAGCTGAGAAACTAGTTTTCTTCGTCGACGAGGAGAAAGTTCTGACGGGGATAATAAAGTTTGCGGTCACGATAGCATCCCGGCCGGAGAAAATGTCGACGTCCCGAGGGAACGTCGTCGTTTCGATTTTTCGGAGAGATTCCGGGACAGAGGGGCGCGTTCGTTGAAACGTTGCAAGGAACGTGGCCGAACGTGCCGCGATAATAGGTCGTTTGGCTTAAACTGGGATGCCGGGAGTCTGCTTCTGTGTCGGGGACAGGTTGTTTGCCAGGAAAACTGCAGGTATCCGCGGACCAGCCCGGTCCCTCGACGGAAAAGACGCGTCTAATCGGGTCTTAACGGGCCGGTTAGCTTCTTGACGCTCGTCACGCCGCGCCGTTTTTCCCAAGCGACGGGACAACTTTCGGCAATTGGATCGATTCGCACGGAAACCGACCTTTGTCCGCGACTTCTCGACTCGCGGTATCTGGACCCTTGCTTTTAGCACGCGACAATGGCCGCCCAGGCCCGAGGATCTCGTTCTCCTTTCGTTTCCATCCCCCGAATGAACGTAGACCGCTTCCTCGCACACGGAACTAGACCGTCTCTGCACCGTGGCACCCACTTTGCCATCTAGAATCGCAATTTCTTATTATTTCGCTCTACTTTTGCTGCATGGAGTAAGATAGTTTTCACCAGCGATCGAGTAGATTTTAGTATATTATTTTGTTTCCACCTGCGACGAGTCCTAGACTCGACACCCTGACCACCGAGATAAAATAAAAGCACGATCAAAATAATAAATAGGCTGTTATTAGATAAGTGTTGGCGAGACCTTTATGCAAAATGAAAACTTTCCAAGTCAATGAAAGTGTATTTCTTCTGTTGGTAATTTGAATAAGTTGCGAAAATGATGCACATTCTTAACCCTTGGCACTCGAAATATTTTTTACATTTTTTAATTTGTTTGTATGCAATAAATTAGTAAAAACTTCAGTATGTACAACATGAAAATAAATCTATAGAAGAGAAATATTCTAGGTCGAAAGAAATGTTTCGTTTTGGAGTTAAAATAGCTTCGAGTGCAAAAAAATTCGTTTTATCTGACCGTCAAATCTACATATGTGACAAAATAAAAATATCGTATAGATCAATTTGTTAGACAAGGACTTTTCGGAATTGATTTTTCCATCCGTTCTTTTTGAAGTGCTCTTTGAAGTCCTTTTTAGTAGATTGCTCGATAAGTGTTAGTTTGCCGGCGATAGTTTATGCAACATTCTTCAACGCGATCGTTCACTTTCTGTTGTAGAATATTGGAGAGCATAAAAATGCCCCGTACGAGTTTCCACATCCACGACATCCTTCAGCTCGACTCCAAGCCGTCTCAGGAGGAAACGGAAGTCCAAGGTAATTCAGACTGACTTGAAATAATTCTTTATAACAATGGAACTTATTCGAGAGTTCGTCACCGTGGTCATTCTTTTAACCCGGGCAAATTTTATTCGAAATGGATATAAGAAATAACTTTATTTGAAATGCATTTCGCACCGCAAGTTTCGATACCGTCGTTTCAAAGTAAAAGTAGATTAGCAATGAAACATTAGCAATTTCAAATGTTACTTTGACGTTTCTTTATTTCAAGTTTGTTAGAGGAAACAATTCTCGGAATAATCTGATCATTTGACAAAATTTTGAAGAGTAATTTGAGAGCAAATTGAAAATTTGCAAATTTAACCGGTTAAGCGCGTTCGACGTGTATACACGTTAATGAATTGTTAATTTCTTCTCGAATCAAAACGTAATTCTTTCTCATCTTGTTTCACTGTTTTCGTGAAATATATAATAGCGGCATTTGGCCTGCGTTCGAAGTATAATATTCCTCATTGCTTGATTTTAATTCCGCGCCGTGAGGGATTTTTCAAATTAAACTCCACAGTTAACTGGTTAAGAGCAAATAATTATAAAATGAAGTATTATATCAAGCGATTATAAAATAAAATAAACTGTTATTTGAAATCGCAAGCTGTTTGTTTCGTTCGGTACCTTAGTCGGAGGATCAATTTCCATAATTTTCGTGATCCTCTGTTGCAGGTAGCACCACTGTTCTGCCCAACGCGAACGATGTTCCGTCGGCCTATCAGCAATTCTTCGAGCATACGACGGCCATGTTGCAACCGGCGTTGTACGCGAATTTGAACAGGGGTACGCTACCTCCGCCGCCACCTGGTCTTCTCGGATGGCCGGCTGGACCAACGTTACCTACTACGTTGCCGCAGCCTTTAGAAGAAGTGAACGGTGAGTAACAAATTAACTTCCACGCCATTTTCATGAACACGTGCGAGCTACGAACAAGCGTGAAAAGCGGCTGTTGATTTTCCGAAGCAAATTTCATTATACTTTCGTAAATTTCGCAAATACGAACTTCTTCAGCAAAGATGCTACGTTACGGGGAAAGGGTTTAGCAGGATAAGAATGGTCCAGCGGCACCGGCCACAATTTTTATTATTATGCTGTGGAAAACAATGGTTTTAGGTTGAAAGATAATCCCCCAAAATTTCAAGTCGCTAACCCTTAAGGATATTATAAGGGTAAACACCTTAACTGTATCATTTTTTTTCTCGGTTGTTAATTAAGATATTCAGATGGAAGAAAAACGAAAATATTCGAATTTACCTCCTCCGTGTCATATATTTTTTTCACAATTGTGATCAAATTATTAAGGGTAGAAAGAAATTATTTAATTTTTTAGGGGTGGGGGTTGCACGCAACCCTTCGAGTGACCACTTCCAAAAAATTCAAGAACAATGTTCTGTTACCTATCTAATATATACGAAAGTTTCAAGATGATCGGATTGGTGGAACATAGGCGCAGAGGAAATATTATACGTTTCATAAATTGGTCAGGGGAGTAATTTTATTTCTCTGTCCTTGAAATTTTTAAGCGATGTTCTTTAACAATCGGAAATGTTCTCTGACCGCGGTACAAGCAGACGATTCGCATAGATCCGTTGATAGAAAGGGGGCACGTCCCGTAACCCTTATTTATTTAACACCCTACAATTGGTCCGCGCCGGCTAAGCAGGATCTAATGGTCCTATAAAAGGTCCTTGTGGCTCCTGCGCACCGATTGGCCCGTGCACGGGGACAGATGTCCTTTCGAGGACAGATGCGTGTCACCCTGTAGGCCCTCGATGAATCGGTGTCGTCACGCCCAAAAAATCCTCCGGCAGCCTATCGCCTCTTTTCACGGTTTCTTCCTTATCTCCTCTTTTCGTTTCTCTCTTTCTCCTCCCCTCCTACTTTCTCCGGTTATGTCCCGCGTGTACCCCACAGAAAAATCAAGGATCGAACGATCCTCTCTCACCCTATGCGCGCGTGAAAAGGGTGCTCGTGGATTGTGCTGCGGTCGTTCGATCGCACAGGTAGCAAATTCGTTCCGATTCCCGTGGATCCTCCACGAGGGTCACCCTAATCGATCCCTTTTGCGTAGATTCCTCGCAGCGAATATTTTTTACAATTTCTGCGACCGATTCTCACAACAAACTCGAGTGAAACACATGTTTATTTTCTTTCTTAATATGTTTAGTAAAAAGTAATAGCACTTCAAAATTCTTCGCTGTTTTAAATTACGCTTGATCATTTAATAATTAACAATCGAAGCAAACCGAAGCAGGATCGCCGATCAGCTTCGTTCCAAAAACGTTGAGATCACCGCGCGATGTCTCTAATTGAAATCACGACTGCGAGTCGAAGCCTAATCTCCCATGAAAATGATACAGTGTCGGTCCCATGGGGTTGCTCGACGGGGGTAGTATCAAACAGGCTTTATATTGGTTCACACCCTCCCGAACCGGCCTCGGGGATCGCTCACAAAAGCGTTATTGTGTGCTCGCTAACGCAGGGGAACTCGTCGTTGTACATTAAATTAGCGTGTCTGCCATGGCCACCGTGGTATTTGCCACTTCGGCGAGAAGCTAATCAAAATATTGGTGGATTAAGCACAGCACAATAATCCGCGTCGCCTACATGCTCTCCGTTGTAGATCCGCAAGAATCGTTGGACAAATAAAAGCGGGTCAAATGCTAGGAAAATTTCAATATATTCTCTCATTTGATTCGGGTCACTGCAAAAGTCTTGACGTCCCAAAATTGTTGTATTCGATAGGCCGTGATTCCTCGGATCATTCGAAGCAACTTTTTCGGACCAATCACACGGACCAATCAGGGTGCGCCTACTGCGGACGGCGCGGCACGGGCATTGGCTGAGCCGGAACGCGCCCGATGTAGCCGCGCTCTGATTGGTCCGCGTTTTTCGTTGATAACTCATCAACCAAGCCGCGGACAGCATTTTCGCAAAGGAAAAAGTTACTTCAAATCACCTGAGGAATCATTCCTCACAAGGGAGTACATTTTTGGGACACCCTGTCTACAATACCACAGGGAAGAATACGCCTTCAGTTGTTTTTTTGCAGCAGATTCAGTTTATTTTTACAGTCTTTCTGTCATCAAAATAATTGTTAGGCGTAAATCAAATGCATTTTCGTCAGCCATCAGACACGCTTCAACACTAAACCTACCGAGCCTGAAAAGTAACTAATACATGTCGTCTTGTAAAAATGATGAGATTGAATTTATTTGGATTCTGTGCGGTTCGTATTATGATACATTCTCTCCTAAATATATTTATTTCATCATTTCCCACAAAAGCACTTTTAAAATTTGGGTAATTCTAAAATAAAAAATCTGAAACGGTCCTTTTGACCGGCGGCGGTAGGTTCAGTGTTGAAAATGATCGTGAGCAAATGTAACGAAAGAAAGAACAAGAGCGTGCGCGCTAATTGTCTCGTCGTAAAACGTTCCGACCGGTGGGGTCATTAGAAAATGACTCGCGGGAGCTGCAGCTGCACTTCGAGCCGCCCTTCGACTCTTAGCGGTGATTGCGGGCAGATGCAGGCCGGTATTGATTTCTCGAAGTCTTGCTATCATCACCGAGCACGTCCGTGCGTCGGCTCGCGATCGGACATTGATCATTTACCTTAGAACTGTATTTCGAAAATGGTGTGGCTCGCGCAATAACACAGGTGTTTGAACCGTTCCAGTGCTCCAGCAGCCGGACTCCACCAGCCCGACGATCTCGGACCTGTCGTTCGCCCCGAAACAGGAGACGAATCACGAGTGCAAGGAGGAGGAGTCCGTGGACTTCGAGGACGAACAGCAGAACAACGAGGGCCAGCCGCACGAGACCGAGCACAAGAAGCGAAAACGGCGCGTGTTGTTCTCGAAAGCGCAGACGTTCGAGTTGGAGAGACGTTTCCGTCAGCAACGATACCTAAGTGCCCCGGAGAGGGAGCATCTCGCCTCGATAATCCGACTGACCCCGACCCAGGTCAAGATCTGGTTCCAGAATCACAGGTACAAGACGAAGAGGGCGGCCACCGAGAGGGTGGAAGCCGGCGGAAGCGGATGCTCCCCCAGAAGAGTCGCGGTACCCTTGCTGATCAAGGACGGAAAGCCCTGCCAGTCGAAGCTGATGGAACCAGCCGCGTACCCTAACGCCGGCCAGGTACCGATGCCGCCCTACATGCAGAAACCTTACTGGTGGTAAACGCCGAACTCGTGTGAACTGTTTACGGTGTGTCGGTGGCGTTCGAGCGTCTAGAAAGTCGTAGATTAGGGGTCCGAGGAATGGTGATCGGAAGCTTCTCGGCGCACACGATACCGGTATCGGTTAGAGGACTTATGTGCGATTAGAAAGTGGATGCTCCCCCAAGAGGAGTCGCGGTAACCTTGCTGATCAAGGACGGAATGCCCTGCCAGTCGAAGCTGATGGAACCAGCCCTACGCGCAGAAACCTTGTTGACGGTGTTTGCCACAAAACCGTCCCTACCGTAGCGCCCACTGTCCCCTTCCGGTGAGCGCCGTTACGGAGGTGCAAGAAAGATAGGATGGAGGGGGAAGCAAACGTTTGAGGGGCCCCACCCGTCCTCAGCACTGATCTAGAAGGTCGTAGATTAGGGGTCCGAGGACTGGTGATCGGGAGCTCCTTGGCTCGCAGGATATCGGAAAGAAGTGTTATCGGTAGACGGCGGACCTTCATGCAAAATAAAAATTGTTTTAATTGTAAGACACAGGAACTACATAGACATTTATTTCTGTTTCCGATAGTTGTAACGAGCTGGACGTAAAACAGATTGTTCGATTCCTTAAATGTTTTCACAGTTTTCTATTTCATCTAGTCATCGTTGTTGTAAACGCATCAAGATCCGCTGTCTACTGATCATTGTTAAACGACGAATCGGATAAACAACTGCCGAAGCCGAAGCTTTCGATGTTCGCTCGCCGGCGTTCACGAAGAGAGCCAGGATAAGCGCGAAATCGGTTATGTTCGCGGGCGAGGAACTGTGATTAGAGGACGAGCACAAGATGGCGGATTACCACGCGAGGAGAAAATGGCGCGGACTCGCGCGAAACCAAAGATAACTCGCGATCGTCGCGCACGTATCCGCCGGGCGTTCGCGACGAGTCGCGGGCAAGTGATCTAGCGCAAATAAATAGATAAGTAAAACGAGATACGTAGAGTCGAATAAATAATTCCACTGTTCACGAGTTCGAGCCTGTTTCGTTCGTTGTTCCCTTTCTTTGGACAAAATGGTCGCCCGTAGCGGGGATATTAGTTGGTGTAGCGTATGTGTGCGTCGGGATGTCACATTCGTACTTGACGTAATTTTTGCAAATTATAATTCGTGTCCACGGTGAACTACGAAAGAGAGAAGAAAAAAATAGAAGAGTGTTTCCTTGAGATTAAAAGTGTGTATGGACGGAATGGAGAGCGTGTATGTGTGTATGTGTGTGTGTGAGAGAGAGAGAGACAGAATAATGATTGTTCGTCGCTTATGTAACTCGAACACCTCGCTTTCTATCAATCTAATCGCGATATCACGATAAAACGATGAAAAACAATTTCTCTTCGAAGCGAGAAATCATTTTACGGAAAATAATGTTGGACGTTAGAACTTCGAACGGTTTTGGATTCGCAGCATTTTGAAATTTTCATCCGATCATGTCCGCTGTAATTTCAACGTAATTTTCATTTCGACGATAACGCGTTGAACGAAACAACAGAAGTTTCAGCGAGAGGTACCCACAATGTTATCGATTATTTGTTAGAACGAGTACATCTGTGTTCGAGGACTATTGTAATATGTGTAGGAAATGGCCAGTGTTACGTCTAAGTTCCTTACGGTACGAACGATTATTTTGTACGAAACGCGTCTCTGTGTTAGTTGGAAGCCTGTTGGAACTATATTGTATAGATGATAAATCATGGATGTGACACTTGAACAGTTGATAGAAGAGATCCCAGTTTATCGCCTTTAATTAGATAGGTTGTATATATGTACATTGTGTATAATACATAGTAGTCTAATATATCAAATACATATTTAATAAAATTGAATCTTAAACAATCGCAATCTCTCGTTCTTTTCCCTGGTTATTATTAATATTATTATTTATGCAACACTATTTATTTTCAGTCTCAATACGTGTAATAGATATAACAGGTTATAACAGTATTTTAAAATTGTTTTTACAGTTTTCAATTACTCATTTTTCCAGTAAACTCATAAAACCCGCTGTCTAATAATCATCGTTTCAATATTACAATTGAACAAGCAAGACGCACACAGTTAAATTATTAATCGATGTAAGTTTACTCGTAAACAACAAGCTATTTTTTAATTTTTTTTTATATTGCTAAAAATTGATTAACCAAGAATCTCGAAGTAACTCGATAGGTGTAGCAAAGATACGTGCTAATAGGTAATCATGAAGAGTTAATTGGGACGTGTCCCGAGTAACAATGGAGCTAACAGCAAAAATTAGGTTTGCAGTTAATACGCTCAAACAATAAGCTGCAGACAGTGTCCTCCCTTTTGCAGCCCTTCGTTCCTTTTTATTTCTCTCCTCGACCGTTCCATAACGTTTCCCTTTTTCGGGACACGCCGGAAGCCGGTGTAGCTTGAGTGACAAGCTTCCGGTTTCCGTTTCCGAGCAGCCATCTTGTTACCGGTTTAGATTTCCTGAGGGCGTCCTATCCAACCTCGATGGGGAGAGCAACATCTCTGTCGAAGACTTTTCAATGACAGGCGAGCGAATTTAATTGTCCGTAAAACATAATAAAAGCTCGGTAGACATTTTTGTATGTGTTATTGTGGGGGATTAAACGAAAGGGTGCTGTACAGTTTGTGTTGAATTAAAATATTTTATACGGTCCTCTCTTGTACGCGAACGCTACACCGGTGGAACACGTATTGAATAATGGACCGTACACATGATCGACCAACACGTAGCCGCAAACAATTCTTTATCAGAAATATTGTACTTTCTTTCTTTCGATCGACGATTATCGATCAGATTACGCGTGTTACGTAGCCGGCACGGCGGTTCGCCGATGGACATTCGTGCTCGTGACATTTTTGCGCGTCGTGGAGACACTAATCAATCTTCGTATCTAAATTATGTCGTCGAATTATCGCAGCTGCTACCGAGCACTCAAGCTACGTACGATTACAAAGAAATCTTTTCCTCGGTGCCACACAAAAAAACAATATTGTCTACTCTTTGTTTCTGTCGTCGGACGTCACGCGCAATCGTGGACGCACGGATTCAAAGATCGCTGCTTCAAGTTTTATGTTTGCGAGAAATAATTCATAACTATTCTATACATATTTCGATTCACTTGAAACTTGACCTGTACAATCTAGAGAGTCATACCTATTCACAATGTTAATAAAATTTCTGTGAGTATTGTATAATATACTTATTGTAATAAATAAAGTATTTCATGGTAGGTGTTCAAATACTTGCGTGAGTTACCATTTTTCTAAAGTTGCATATTTTCTCACGTTGTTCCTATCAATCGCAATTTTTTCAAAATACTCCCAATTGCTCCAGAAAAGATCGAGTTGTTTTATTTGACAAAAGTTCGGATTTGAAGGGCGTTCGAACATTTTCATGGGCCACAGCAACCACGAATTTCTCGCGTACGCGAAGAAAGGAACGGCTGATTAGAGTCTGTGAAATCTCGGAAGAACGGCGGCCCTGGAAGACAGGATTCGACGTAACGGTTCGCGACGGATCCGGATCGTCCCCATCCGTCGATCCCTTTCGCGGCAGTTATCTTCCCCGGGGGCCGACGGGTAACGAGAGAGATGACGTAGCGAGGTAAATGGAGTGGACAGCGGGCAGCATATGCTTTGTGCCGGGTCCTTGTATAAAACGAAACCACCCCACGAACCACCAGGAATATACCACGGCGGTGTGCGCGCGGAATGTCGCGTCTGTGCGCCGAACCGGAAGCGCGAGATAACATTCACCCGGCTAGCGCGGCCGCTCGTGATTTATATGACCGGCCGTAATCTATAGAGATTTGGACATAGTCCGACGACTTTCCGTCCGATCTTCGCCGGTCCGCAGAGAACCAAGGAAACGCTTCGTCGACGAACGTTCTCCAGCCATCTTGCTTCGTCGTCTCGAGTTTCTGCCAATTGATGGATTTTAATCTCCCTCGGCGCACTGACAACTCTCTTCTACGTCTAATCGATTCGTACAATAACTCGTTGGAATTGCGCAATTGAACGTAGTGAAACTACGAAAGCTTTGCATGGTACCTAAAAGAAGTGTACCCTGAATTAACATTGCCAACAGATAAAGTGGATTATGCCGATGAAGACTACGCAAGGAATTAACACTAAACCTACCACGGTCAAATGACCGGTTTTATATTTCACAATGATTGAGATTATAAAAATTCATTTATGGAAAATAGTGGAATAAATTTCCTTGTCCAAGCATTTATTATATGGTGGTTGCCATTTTTATAAGGCAATATTTATCAGATACTGTTAATGCTTGGTAGGTTTAGTGTTAAGTTGCAAAAGCTAAAAGAAGTGTACAAGCCAAATACAGTGTAATTGAAATACTTAATCGAGTTGCACCTACACCCTTTTGCCATAAATAATAGTTGTCTAGTTATTAGCTGTACGAAATTTCAAATCGACCATAGGAAACAGTTTCCAAAGGAATTATCTGGAACTATCTGTATCGAAATGCCACGGAGACCTCGAAAATCACGTATTCAGCAATCAAGGGCTGAAAAGAAAGCACTTACGACAAAGGACCGGTTCAAGGGCAAGGGATCGAAGAAACGAAAAAAAGCATGGTCCAGCCACGGAGGTCCCAATCAATGAGAGAAAATAAATTGATAGTTTGTCGAACGGCGGGACGTCCCCTAATATTTCCGAATGTAATCGAGGGGGTGTACACGGCACTTCGCGATTCGAGGAAAAAGGAGAAAATAGTTGAAGCGAAAGGGAGCGACGCGGATGGACAACGGTGACGGCGATGTTGAACAGACGGAGAAAGAGGAAGCAGAGAAAGGAGAAAAAAAAAACGAAAAAAGTTCGACAATGCAGTTACGGGTCAGGGCGAAGAGGGTGAGTGGACGACACCCATGTTCCGGGGGTGTTTTATTGGCTGGTTTCCGTGGGGTGGAAATTCTCTGTAATGTATGAGATGTTTGCGTGGACTCTTTTAACCCTCTACCGCTTGCATACGTTACCCGGAGACTGTTTTCCGTTCCAAATGAATTTGCGAGGATATCTTACTAATTTCAATATTGCGTTATATCAGTTTTATGCCGTAAATTAGTAGGCGTAATTTGAAAAACCTCAGATGAAATACTGTTATATTATTTTCAACCTGTTAAGCGTATTACGAAAGAAAATAAATTTCCATTTCCAGTTTGGTGCAATTCAGGTGGAAAATTTCTATTTTGCAATGAAATCTTGTATCGCTCGATATAATAAAAATACCGCGAAGCGTGGTCACAAGTACTGCTATTTTGTTCAATTGCAACTACTACTATTTATATACCCGGTGGTCGTACTGAAGGTAGGCGATAGAACATTGTTCAGAGGTGGGATTTGATTAAACGCTGGCGAGGATAACGTGCAAAAGTTCTTGGCGAACGCAGAGGCTGAAAAAGAGCGTCGCAAACGTACAATCGATATCAATTAGGATGCTTCTTCCGGTCACGTGTCCTTGCACCCTCGTACGTTATCGCCACGTGTCGTGCTGTGACTTTTAAAAAACGTTGATAAAGAGGGAGCGTCGTTTCCGGTTCCGATGCCCATCCACGAACAATACTACCTACTCTAGCATTGAACTGAATCACACGACCCGAAGGGTTATCAGAAGTGGAGCGCAACCCTTATTTTCTGGAATGCGTTCTTGCGATGGAACTATCAACATCCGTTACATTTGCCACGGAATTAGTTCGATAATTCTCATGGAAATTAAAATTCTTTTCGAGCGATTTATTTCGCCGAAAGGCTGGGAACCGTTAAATGATAATTCATTGAAATGCGCCGTTCGTTCCCGACAGCCTAAGAAGCCTAGGAAAGCGGGAAGGAAAAGTTTTCCTCGTGCTAGGATTGCCTGAAAGGCGCGTTTAGTGTTTGTTCGATCAGAATTCTTCCTCGACGAGCCCGACGGAAATCTGAATGTCCGTCTGCCATCGACACGGGAAGGGGAAACGAAGAAACGCCGCCCGAAAGTTTTTCAATCTCGAAAACTTTCTGGCCGGGCAGTCCATTGTGCGGCGAGCAGTTTGAAAGGAGTCTATGGACGTTGAACGGTCGAACAACCGATGTAAGACTTGGTCGAGGGCCTTTTGTGTGAGCACATGAACTTCCTGACACTCGTAATTACTCCGATATAACCCGAGAAACTCTGACTATTTATTCGTCCTCGTCAACCTAGCCTAACTTGAATCGAAACTCCAACTGCTGTCCTACAACTGTCGCTCCCCGAAAGTTCTAAATATACGAAATTCATAAATTTAACATTAGGTTTAAGGAGCATTAAAACTGACCATTTTACATTACTTTATAAAAATAAGAAGAATGTGTCTATCCAAGTTTTCAGCCATTTTTTAAATAATGTACACCCAAGGAAATAAGTTTGTCGAGTAATTCCACGTAGATGGATCTTCACAATCTCAATAATCGTAAATTAAAAATATTAGAACCCGTCGTTTTGACGGGTCCGGTAAACCTAGTGTTGAACACATAAATTCCAATAAAAATAAAAGAAGGAAAGGGTACGTTCCGATATTACACAAATTGTGGTTGAAGTTTCGTCAGCATCCTAATGCGTCTGAGAGTTGTACGTCGCGCGTCGGTGAGCAGAAGAAGATGACACCGTCCAGAGAATCTCAAAAGGCGAAGCTGAGTGCATGGTACATTGGATTGTTGCCAGATAGCTTGCATCGCTCGAGATGATAAGTCTTTGCGGGCGGAAAAAGTCTGGGTAGATTAATCAAAGGAGAAATTCCCGAACGGCGAGCGACCACCGACAAAGCATATTCCCCACTAAGAATGGATCGTTTCCGGTTCCGCTCTCTTTATGGTACATTGCGGCCCAGCGATGTATTAAGATTACTTAATCAATAAATCCCCGTACGGAAAACTAATTCGTTTTTCACCGGGAACCGCCGCGCTCCTCTACGCAATTATCCCCTCTGGCAGGGTTGCCAACTGTTCAATTTTTCATCCGTTCATCGAGAATGCTCGAGCTGCCAAAGCAACCGAACAAATTCAACAGCAGTTTACGGACTTTTTACTGCTATAACTGCATAGCAATCTTTTTACATAGCTATTTTATTAAGAAAAAAATATTTAGAATAAATATGCTAATTAACCCTTTGAACTCGAAGCTATTTTAACTCCAAAGCGAAACATTTCTTCCGTATATATATATTTTTTCATGTTATACTGGTAATTACTAAACTGGAAATGTTTAGTAATTTATTACATACAAACAAATTTAATAATGTAAAGAATATTTTGAATACAGCAATTTTTAGTGGCGCCTTGCAGACGCCATTCGAGTTCTAAGGGTTAAATATCTATTTTTTTTTAATGAATCTATCTTTGGGTCCTGAATGTTGAATTTATTCTCAGCAATTTTCCTCGATCGAATTGCAGAAACAATGATTCGAATTCGACAATAACCGAGACGGCGATCGCGGATATCGGGTCTCAATGTTTGGTCACTTAAGTGTGACTAACGATCCGCTAACTGGTGTTTAAACGAGTCGCTGTTTGTTGAACACGTGTGTTAACCATTTCGTGCACGCGCGTCCCGTGTAAACAAGTTGCTCGACTTTTCGTTTCCCAGAGGACGGCCCGGTGTCTCCGCAAACACCATCGACGCGAAACACAGTTCGAAGGAAAATATGCGTCGGGGCTGTGAACGCAAATACGAATTGTTATTGCAGTCGCAATGTCCCATTAGGCGTCTCGCTGCGTGCAACAACCATTTCCGGGAGAGAAATCACGCTTAATTGCTCGCTTCGTTTAACCTCTGTTCCATACAATCGCCCCGTGGCAATTTCTATTTTCCATCAAGATCCGCAGTCTATTTGTCAACGCATTTTATGATTTTCTATATCAACTTGCGAATGAGATTTCTACTTTTTAACCAGTTAACTGTGGAATTTAATTTGAAAAATCCCTCACTGGCGCGGAATTAAAATCAAATAATGACGAGTATACACGCCGAACATACACCAAATGCCGCTATTATAAATTTTACGAAAAAAGGAAAGCAAAATGAGAAAGAATTACATTTTTATTCGTTAAGAAATTATCAATTCATTAACATCAATCGCACCGCAATAGAGATTTGGTCCGACGTGTATACACGTCGAACGCGCTTAACTGGTTAAATATTTTATTCGATTTTTTCTTGTATGTTCTTGTCTGTTAAGTTATCCTTGATTCTGATTTTTTGGGAAAAGGTATTTCGTTTTCATACTATTTATTTTTACAGAGTAACGTAGAATAGTATCATCTCCAGTGTTAGATCCGCGTCCCCTCGAGAAAGGACATTGCAGAGGACACCTTCAGCGGAAGATGCAAACTCGCGTAAATCAACGTCCGCGGCGACAGAAGAAGGAGAAGTGGAGGGGGAAGAAGCGGGTAAATTTCGTCGCGTTTCTTTTCTGGGCAGCGGGCTCGTTTAAGCAGATTTAGCCGCGAGGACCAGGAAACGTTTAAGAGGGTGAACACCCTTGCAAGGGAGCTCGGTGCAAAGTAGTCGCGATTAGGGGACGAAAAAAGAAACATCTCCGTTGCCCCGGGCCCAATACAACTTCTCTCGAACCAAAGCGAAAAGCTGTCTATTGTGTCGTTCGAGTCGTGATCGTCGCGCGGAGGCATCGATATATTTTTCCGTCGGGTCGATCTATTTTTCTACAAGGGATGGTCGCAGATGTCGTCGAGTCGTGTGATCCTTCTGAATGTTTTCTCTTTCTTAACCCCTTGCGCTACAATTGAAATGAAAAAGTTCTACAATTTCGACAGAAAATATACAATTACCAGACTTAAAATTCGACAGAATTTTGTACGATTTTTATTTATTCTAGATCTGGGGGGGGGGGGTAGTTTAAGGTTAGTTATATAAGGACTTTTGTAAATATACTCTCTCTCTATATATATAGAATTATGTTTAGGTTAAGTTTACGTTTAAGTTAAGTTAGGTTCAAGTGAAAGTGGAAAAGCAGCGATGGAAGGAGGAGGTGATGTAAGGATTTGTAACCCCTAGGGGAGTCAAATAAAGTTTATGTATATTTATTTTAGATCTACAAAGGCCCAGAGTCGCCAGATCAGGGGAATCGGCTCGAGTTGAGGGGAATACGGTTACCCCCTCTCTGCCAGTACCGAGTCACGTGATATTGTGACAAATATTGTGTCACGTGACCGGTCCACTGGCCGGAGGGTGGGGGGAGAAGTCTTAATCTGGCGACTCTGCCTCCGCCTGCTTTGCCGTGCAACGTTTCCCTAGACCGGGCTAACTTGCCGAGATTAGTATGCGGACATCGTTCGCGTTTAGGCCAGTGATTCGACGGATTTCGAGGAAAGAACCGCGAGCTGTGAGGCCCTAAAGGGGGTGATCGCAGCACAGACGAGATTATCCGGACGGATTTCGATGCCGCGCTCCTGGAAACTCGTGAAAACATGGCATTCAACCGGGGCGTTAGCGCGTGCATTGATTTCCCGCTCAATTTCCTCCGAGTATTCGTTCACGGGAGTCCAGCGGCGTCGGTAAACACTGTCCCCGTCGTAAGCCGACGTTTACTCGAATTGAGCTACAATGGGTCGCTCGGTGTTCCGTGAATAAGCCTGTTAAACGCGGACATTCGGCTCGCAAACGGCGTCGGCCATGGAAACGGAAACTGCCTGCTAAAATAGGCTCGTTTTTGCCTAAATAAAAATGGTCTGCTAAGTTGATTATTCCGATAGAATAGTTCCACCAGAAGATTCACTGTAGCTCGAAAACTTGTTATCGGCGGGCTATCGAGTCGCGTGAAGTTCTCACGCTTAGGTGAGACGCGTTGAGCAATAACGGGGACATCATCGGAATCTCAAGTGTCTATTAGTTTGAAAAGAAGACGAAGGGAGTGGGGGAGAGGCAACGGTAGTCACAGAAGGGCGATAAGATCGCGAGGAAATACGGTTGACACGCGGTTGTTGTCCACGATGATTCCCGAAGAGTTTCGTCATTCGTGCAGCCGCGTATCAGCCTAACTATCGGTTAATGGTTCGAGCGCGTGCTCGTCCCATTGTCACGGGGCGAAATAACCCCGACAGGGCGTGGGAGGGTCGGCGAATGCATAGCCGCGAAATTAGGGTGTTTCCGACCGGTGGTTGCCAGTGTATTCCTCGACACGGCCCTTTAATCGTGATCGCTAGAGGGCCTTAAATCACACGCGATCCTGATACGGCTATTAACAACCGTTTATAGTATCGTTCGGCAATTATTCCCGCCCGCATCTGTTAGGGTAGTCAGACACAAATTATTAGATTGTCGCACGCGGAATGTCTCCGATTTTAGTATGCAGACGTTAGAGAGCGTTTTGATCGAGAAATACTATTACAGGGGGCCTTCGATAAGAACATAAGCGCGAATGGCCATTCTAGGTGGAAAAAAGATCATAGATCGTTTCACGCTTCTTCAAAACGATTGAAATTTTCTGTTAGGTCGTGAAACGAGATTCAACATGTATAGAACGTTTAAAAATAATATTTATATTGGAAAATATTGTATAAATTGTTGAGACAAATATAAAAATAAATAAAAATATCATATCAACACGTTCGGCGCCGCGTCACCCATATGTGGGTGACGGAATTATTTGTGCAGGTTTTAAAATGAATTTTTATCTTGATATATTCATTGTACTATATAGAATTATGTTTCGGTTAAGTTTACGTTTAAGTTAGTGTTAAGTTAGGTTTAAGTGAAATTGGAAAAGCGGCGATGGAAGGAGGAGGTGATGTAAGGATTTGTAACCCCTAGGGGAATCAAATAAAGTTTTATATATTCATTGTACTAAGCTTGATTGGGATCTGTAACATGTAAGAAAGTTGGAGGATTACTCAGTACAATACATTTAATTTTTTGCAATTTTTATTTCATTAAATAACTTACTTTGATTTTAGGGAATTTTTGGGGTTTCTAGTTGGGCGTTCAAAGTGTTAAATAAGTACAACAATAATATCTAAGTATAACAATATGCTCGCGTGCGTGTTGACACTGATTGAAAAATTTTCATTGACATGTTTTTATTTCATTAAATAACTTACTTTGATTTTATGGAATTTTTGGGGTTTCTAGTTGGGCGTTCAAAGTGTTAAATAAGTATAACGATAATATCTAAGTATAACAATATGCTCGCTTGCGTGTTGACACTGATTGAAAAATTTTCATTGACATGTTTTCAACGTGGAACGACAAGTGGAACAGTCTGCGTGTGCACAGGCCGAAGTAGTCTAGAAGCGTCCGACGGCAAAGAGGTCAACAGGTTCGTGGAATTGTTATTTCGAATTGTAACAATGCTCATGCAACTACAGAATCTGTAAATATCGCTGATCGTGCTGCATTCGTTGCGGGTCCCGAGTGTTTCGAGTTGACGCGCTAATGTGCTCGTTCCACTGTCTGCGCGTGTACGTGTGTGCGCGCCGCGTGCGTCCAAGGGGTGGAAACAACCCCTGCTCACCTGGGCAAAGGCGTGGCTTTCGCGACAGTGGTCGATATCGCGACTACGACCCGGCAGAGCACACCCCTCCTACCATAGTGTTCGCAGCCAGGAAAAAATGAAGAGAAAACCAGGGGGGAACGGGGGAGGGATGAAGCTGATGCTCGAAGACTCCCGGTTAAACGAGAATTTACGCTTCTTCACTCTGGATGCACGTCACGTGCTTCAATATCAAATGCGAAAAACATTTATTCTTCTTGATCGGAGCCAATTCACTGGAAAATGAAAAAGACATTCTCGAACTTCCCGGGCATAATTTAAACTCAAAACGATGAAAGTGAACTCGTTGTATCATGTTTCGCGATTTATGGCGGTTTAATTCGAGGGTGTATATTTAATTCGAGAGTGTATACAGGTCCACCTAAATATCTGCTTTATTTGTGGTGACATAACAAATATTTTCGGTAAGGTGAATGCGTTTGCATATGTTATTTCTTTTCTCAAGGTGATTTCCTCCGGAGTTTTCAAGGTCGTCGATGTTTCTTTTCTTGTGTACGTTTTTCCCTTGTTCCTTCTAGTTGACATTAAAACGCATTCGGAGATATTATCAACACGACCTTGAAGTGACCTCTGATTTTTATATGGTTCGACTTTTTCTGACTTCTATTATAATTGAACTATATGTGGTTGAATATCCTGAAATATGTTTCGAGGCTGGTTTATGCCCGTGAAATATGTTCGTAAACTGTTTAACTAACTTGTTATGCGCGATAACGCGAAATATAAAGCGACAGCCGGCGAAAATGGAGCGAGTCACGCGGCATGATCACGTCGAAGAGTGAAACGAGCAAGAAACGGAAAGGAACAACGGTCTACGATAGAGAGAAGAAACGATAAGAAATCCACTAAACTCCGTCATGATATATTTTTATGATGGCCACATCGGCTGGCTTCGATCCAACTGCGATATCGTTAACAGCCTTGCTGTCGCAGCCCGATTTTCTCGTTACCGCGCCTGATACCGCCATTTTCTCCTCCCATGATTTCTCATTGACAACTGTTTTCAATAACAAGGATATCGTACGAGAAAAGCAAAGTGAAATTTTTGCTGGAAACATTTCAAATCGGACAAACTCACTTATTCAAGTTTCATCTAACAATTCGATAACATTTTCATCTCGTTTGACTTCTTAGATTGTAAGAATGATTTCTTTATTGGAACATCGAATTGATTTGCATGACTTGGGCAGCAGGATCAAATATTTCGTTATTTTCCATAAGTTTTCTCTCGAAGAGAGAGGTTTCGCGTCTGTTTCCCACGTTCGTCGGAAGCTTTCACCGTCGGCTTCCGAATAGAAGATCTTGAACGGTGTAAGACTCGATGAAAGCTGCTCCTTAACGACTAATTAGCCGCAACAGGAGGTTGCATTCACTCGACAAGATGTGCCTGTTGCACTTTAATATCTACCAGAATCGCAAATTGCACGAGACCGACGCGACAACAGAGTACAGTTACAAAGTCTGCTACGATAACTTTCCTTTTGCCCTCAAGGTCATTTGAAGGTGACAGAGTGTTTTATGGATCATTGGATTCTCCTTGGCGGTAGTTGTATCGCAACGATACAAATTATAGTCCCATTGAAAAATGAAACTACGACAGACTTGAAATTTCAAAATAAGCTAGCTTTGAAAAAATTTGTTTGCCTGCTATTAGGTTTGTACATCTTTGCTATCCTACAAAGCGAGCTGGATGGTCAAACTTGGTGTGACACCCGGTATATTTAACCGGTAAATTTTAATATATAAATTCATTCGTCCGAGCGAACGATTCCAGATAATATTTAACGAAACAATATCGCGCTAATTATATTTGGATCGTGAACGCACCGGGGGTGAGTTCTTTCATGCCTAGAGGAAGATCCGATCTAAACATACCGTGTCAGCGTTATGCGAGTAAAGTGCTAGTTTGTGTAACCGGATGCGACGTAATAGCGAACATGGAAGTGCGTCCTATATCCATCCATTGTCTCGAAATCGGTGGAGGTAGTGCAAACCATCATTTCCTATCTTCCTCGACTTTTTCCTGACGTTCTGGACTAATTAGAACGATCCGAAATTATTCGTCAATATTAATGGAATTTCGCGAGCTCTGATTGGCCCACGATTTTCGCCAATAATTCCTAATACAATTTTTAGGAAAATGCCTGCGACTATGCCAGAAAATCCAAAATGAAAGATTTGATTGAAAATTGAAAGAAGACACAGGTAGAGTTCTCGATCAAAATTTGTCACTGACTTCTACAGGATCTGGAGATCAGGTAAAATTCGACGTCCCTTTACCGAGGAGAAGAAAAAAAAAAGAGGCGACCATGATTGGTGCACAGCTAGAAAGCGAAACCTAACATGACCACAATTACACGCTCAGGGGATGGTCCATGGTGGGCGCGACAATTGGCCGGATGTTTCCCCATTGTCGCGAGCGGTATGCCGTGCAGTATTGTCCGGAATTTAGGGGCGAGCTGAAAAGCGGCGATTCCGAAGGAAATGCCGTTTAAACGTGGAAAATTTCGGCATTGTCGGTTGCGCGCATCGATCGACATTGTTGTCGATGGAGCAAATTCCGCTAAGTAGAATGCGATATCGGGGCATCACCGATCAAAGGGGGAAAAAGAAGATCGAGGAACCTTACGGTGACCCAAAGAACAAGGAAAAAAACTGCAATCCTGAGCAAGATTGGGAAGTGAAAAATATTTTAATCCGTCAAGGGGTGGTTCCGGTCTAGATCTTTGAGAAAGATCTGTTTTCTATAAACGAAGAATAATCGAAAAATTTTTTGTTTTTCCGAATAATTTACACGAGAGTTACGTTTCTTTAACGTTTCATCAACCCAGCAATACAATGAACAGCTAGAAAATGAATAGAGAAAAATTTCACGATCGTGCTCGAAGAGGGTGTACACCCCTAACGGCCACCCTTTCCATCAGACTTCAAACAGAGATTTTAAAGTCAAGTTTGTCCGCGGTTCACCGTGATCCTCGCACAATTCGATCTTAATTTTTCGAGCACATAAAGATGTACGAATCGCGTAGTCAATCGAGTGACAACAGATCGACGACAACAGATTTTATGTTTTCATTTGGAGAAGTGCACCCCCTACAAACATATTACTCTTTATTGCCGTGTCCCCCATCGGATTTTGACTTCTGCCGAATCGAGCGCATAAATCGACCGAGACATCGGAACTGAGCCTCCGGTGATCGGAGATTACACAATTTGTTAAAATAATACGGCAAAAAATTATGCGCTCTGTAGTATGAAAAACTTATTGAAACTTATTTGATCAAACGAAAGATGAAATGAAAAATTATTTGATCAAGTGAAAGCTGATAAGCTGATTATTTCAGACACGTAGAGCCAAATAGGATAAAATATTGTGCTAACGATAATTTTTCAAATAATTAATTTTAGTAACGGTGGAGCCCGCTTAATATTTAAAGACAATGAGTGCTCTTCCGAGGAGAGGTCCTCCAGAAGTTTAAGTAGCTCAGGATAGGTTTCCGACACACGTGACTGACAAATTTCATGAATGGTCGACCATCGATCTCCTTTCGCAAAGAAGAGCAAGACGAAAGAGGGTGTCCCGTCGAAAAAGCAGGAATAGAACGAACGAGATCGACAGAGCTGACGGAAACACGGGACACGCCTTGTAGGGCACGGGGGGGTTGCCGGTTTTCTCCCGTCGGGACCGAAAAATCGACGGCGAGGACCCTCCCCTTTGTGCCCCCGACTAGTGTCACCATTACGCAGCCCTTAAATGGATTTAAACGACCGCCGCCGCGCAACAATGCTGGCGACACGCAACCGTGCCAGCGGTACTCACCAGCTGGCCAACAATTTTTTGATTTATCGTCCGTCTGACTTTTGCCCCGCCGATTCGAAACGCCGAGCCGATCAGGGGGATGCAGAGGCCGTCGAGGAGAACGGATAGAGAATCGTCCTAAGTACACAGCTCCGATTCCTTCCCGAAACGATCGCGTCTGACGGGAATCGTGGCCCCGAAACGATTGCTCTTCCTTTCGTTTCGAAACTTGCGCAAGATTCCTCGAACGCTCTTGAAACTCTCCCTGACGTACAACTGGACGTAGACGAATTTCAATTTTGTATTACCTTAGAAACTGACATTTCTTAGTAATTAAATTTTCCGTTCTCAAGATCTCCATTTCGTAGTTTCTTTTACCATCGGCGAATAGTACGTCGATTAATCGTCACAATTTAATCAAAATTCACGGGAAATCAATGACACGTTTTCGTCGAATATTATTTTGTTTGGTTGATAATTTGTTTTCGGTATAAACGGTATACTCTGATAAAATTGTTCATCGAAATCGTGTGGCGACAGTTACGAGGGACACTCTGCCGTTGGAGTTTCTTACGGAACGGTTTCGTTTTTCTTTTTCTTTTGTTTAGCACCGTTTAAGATGCGAGGGGTAGCCCCCCAGAGGTGTGTTCGCCGGTGCACCCTCTTCGGCTACCCTTTCAGCATCGTGCTCACCGCGCGAGCACACCCCCGAAACGTCAGAAGCTAATTGATATAAACGCGGGGAGTAATATACTTGTCATATAAGCGAAACCCAAGCGGAGCCACCACCCAGAGAAAGGGAGAGAAAGAGAAGGACCAACTATACGTGTCGGGGCTTAGAAGCGTTCAGCCTGGATTACGTTAGTCGATATTAGACCCGGCGGTCTGATGTCGGACGATCGCCATTAGCATATGAATACGAGGACTCCGGCCGTGCGGCTACGCACCAGCGTAATTCGCCTCGTGTACACGGGATTGAAATCTTTATTGGCTAAACGCGTCGCGACGCGTCGCGTCGGGTCCGGTCTTCGTAGATTCGGGATAAGGTAGAGTGACTACGTTACCGTCAAAAAATGGTTTTACGTGCCTCAAGTTTTCGTCCTTATATAAGAATATTTTGCCGCTGGTAAAGGGCTCGTTCGAAAGAGGAAGGTTCAATCTAGTGCGCGCTGGTCAGGAGCTGCCGAGATTATGCAGATATTTGATGATATAAGCGTTCGAAGTAGGCCAAAAATTGACGATGCGCGTGCCGTGGAATCCAAGCATTTTTATGCCATTGGATGAGTTTTCTGAATGAAATCGAGAGCAGCGCGCGCTAGAAAATATCTCCGGCTACAAATTGAGATATATTTTGTGTTGATTCTCTGCGAAATAAAGCCGAAAACTTGAAGCACGTTTCTGGCGTCAGAAGTCTTCTAAAGTCTTAAATTCTTCAATTCTTTTAAGCTTTCTACTGTTTTAAATTCCAGCTGCTCACTTTTCTCAGAAATGCGTACAATTCTTCTATTTCGCTATTAACAAGAAAACGTACTATTCCAGTAAACATTCTGGTGAATGACCGTGATATTTTCCTTAATTCCTTTCAACCCTCTTCTCGTGTCTCATTTACAGCTACCCTTAATGTTAGCGTCTTCCTCGCTCCCTATTATTTCGAATGACAACGTACATCTACTACGACGATAACCCTGTTAATTGACAGGACTGTGCGTCCTGTAGAATGATAACTCAAGTATAGCGAGATAGTACCACTCCTTCCCATGATAGATCGCATTGACCAAGTCTAAATTTCCGTGCAACTTCATTCTCCTGTGAGAATATAGAGAGCATAGAGAGAGAGAGAGAGAGAGAGAGAGAGAGAGAGAGAGAGAGAGAGAGAGAGAGAGAGAGAGAGAGAGAGAGAGAGAGAGAGAGAGAGAGAGAGAGCGTGGAAAGAGCCAGTGGATCGTTTTCAGTTATATTCTGGGCTGAAATAATGTCATCAAATAATGTAGACAACGACGGTGGACAGGATAATCCACGGGGGAACATGTTATAGCGGGCGCGTGCTACCAACGAGGAGAACGGATATTGTCTTAGCAAGTTTCGTAAGCTTGGCAGGGGTTCACCCTCCGGGCCCATAAATGTATTCATGGCTGCGACCAGGGGGTTCCATGGGGTTCTGGTTAACGCCGCCTGGAATCACTGCTGTCGATATGAAGCCTCGGCGCCTAATAAAGATTGATGACATTTAATTAAATGCTCGATAAAAACGGCGCGCGCGGCCCGGCCGTTCCGCCGGCGAAAAGCCCCCTCCGGGACAATAGGTGGTTAACGAGGCCTTTTTAAATTGACCGCTGTCGATTACGAATCGTGACTCCGCCATGCTGTTTAAAGCCTGAGCGAACGATACGTAAATCTCAATTAGAGGATCTTGAAAACCGGGGAGCCTTGTAATCCGATCGCACGTGAAAACCTACTTTCTCTATCTAACCCTAAGAAAATCCGAAATATCTGGAACCCGATGGTCGGGTTGGGTCGGGTTCCCGAAAATTTCGAGATTCCCGAAAGAATCGGGTTTCCCGAAAATTTCGACAATTTAACACATGGCACTTTTGAAAATAATTCACGATTCTTTAGGGAATCCCGATTATTTAAAGAGTCCCGATAAATACGAGAATCTCGAAATTTTCGGGTCCTGAACCCAAAAAAATTTGGTGTTCCCGACCCGACCCGATATTTCGGGTTCTCGCACACTCCTATTGAAAACATTTCTGCAACTTGAAAACACCATTTCCCAAATTGCAAATTAACGATTCGCAATTTGGATAAAAATTGCATTTACAAAAGTTGGATCTGTCTTCAGCTCTAGAAAATTATTTGAAGATGCGAGACGCTTGCCTGAATCAGCCTGTATTTGAATCCTGGAAGAGACACCGGCGCTGCTGCGAACTGTTCAAATTCCGAGAGATCCTATAAATAATAGGGGTGTCGGATGGGCGAAAACATCTTCGCCGGAAGTGTCAGACACATTAAGGTCGACTTAGAAAAATGTCGCGAAAGGTGCGAGTGACTCGCGGCGCATTGTCACGCAGCATCTGCCCATTCACAATGGTAATGGGCGTGAAATTTCCGAAATCTCAGTTGGTCCCAAAGTCAACGACGCTGCTGGAAAGACGCACGACCAAGGGATCGCTGACAAATTCTGGTTTATGGCTGCGGGGACCAGCTGGTACGGAATCGCGCCTCCCAGAAGAAGATACGTTCACCGCTGGAACAGAATTTTTATTGTTCGCGATTTTCTCTTTCTTCCATTCGCGCAAACTGACCATCTCGTGAATCGTCCAGAATTTTTCAGTTCATTCTTTTTTGTCCAGACTTGCACAAATTCTGGGTGCTTTGCGTACATACTTTGCATCTCGTCTGAAAATTATTTTTTAATTAAGCAGTGTATTTAAAAATTAAATTTATTTCTCGGTGTGCCATCTTAACGTTACGCTATTTCTCGAAACGTCTCATCTGACATTAGAAAAATAATTCCTTTTTGTGCATCGCGTAATCCTACGATTAACAAGGATACGGAGAGGCACGAGATCTTTGAGAAAATCAATTTTTTCAGCTGCAGCCACACAGACACACACACACACACACACACAGAAGCTAGACGATTTTCGTGTCGCGTCTTTTAAAGGAGAAGGGGGCGCGTTGTCGCGTGAAATCGTGTCTACCCAAAATATTTGTATTTTCCGTGCATTGTCCATTCACACGGAGCATTGTCGGCGGCCATGGGCCCGTGGGATGCCCAACAGGAGCGCAGAATGGCCTGTGGTCACGAAATGTTCATGAATGAGTGCCGCGTCCCAACGGTAGCCCACCCAAATTGCTTAAATATCTTCAAATGCGCTGCCTTCAAATGTGTCAGTTTCGGTTCACAGTGGGGGACAAAGCACCCTTTCAAACCTAACAACTTTTTCCTAAAATGGACCCGTACGACTTATTTTCTCTTGCATTCGAAAAAATTAATTTTTCCAGATTTCGTTCGATCTGCATTTGTTCAAGGTTCCTCCTGGTTTCTCAGAGAAAATTCCAGAGATTTCGGCAGACGCAACTTTCGCGAACCAATACGCTTCGACGAGAAGTGGGTCCGAAAAGTCCGACAACAATTTCGCCGGTTGTTAACCGAGAAACCGTTGCGTGGTTCCAGGCTGGAAGATGAGAATTCGGAGGGAGTGGTTGCGGAAACGCGGAAGCCCTCGCAGGGACACAGAGGTAAGAAGGACGGTGGCGTGTTACTGCGCAAAGGACTGAGGACCGGTGAGCAGAGACCGGTGAGCGCATGATCCTCCTGAGGCTCGTAAGGTGAGGAGAGCAGCTAATAAGGCGTATCAGTTACCAAGGAGACGAGGTTCTCCTTAACGGCGAAGAAGAATGGCGGACCAAAGTAAGAAGAGGAACCCGAGGGCTCGCCCGGTTGGAAAACTCATAAGTTTCAATTTACCTAGGGATCAGCGTCCTCCGACGAGCTTTACGGGCCAAACGGTCCGCCTTATATTGATTTTCACACATTTCAACGATCCCCGGAACGTTTCTATTTCTCCCCGAACGAACGTCCCTCGGATCGAACCTGCACGTCGCGATTAGCAAAACCACGCTAAGCCAAGCAATTTTACTATCGCCCAGTTTGCTCCAAACTCTTCGTCTGCGACGTATACTCCTTCATAATAATAACAGAATCGAATTTATTCAGATTCCGTCGGACTTTTGTTCTAAAAAATCCATCATCTTGACTTGTTCTAATTTTTATAATATTTTAACGAATTAAGTGGCATCTGGAACGTTTATTTAGCCAGCTCTGACCTTATCGGATTGGGAATTCCGTGGTGGAATTATTTCCAGGATTCAAATCGCAGAATTAGACCCAGTGTCCGCAACGAAACGACGCGTGTTTGTTTTGCTGCAGTCGCGACGCGACTTCGTGGTTCGCGGTGCGAGCTTCTTCGTCATCGGTACAATTTTAACTAACTGTCTCATTCATCCTGTTTCGCAAGCCAGCAGCACCCACGCGTCGCCTCCCTACAACGGCGATTTTTATCTTCGTCGTGCCTTGATCTTCGACAAGATGTCGGAGCAATTGCATCCCGGTTACTCCACAGCAACACGCCCTCTGTTTCTCGCAGTAAAGTTGGCATTAACCCATTGACAAGCAATGGAACGAGATGGTCTATGCAGAAAAAATTATTTATTACTTTCAATGCTGCAGAGAATATAAACGCTACCAATAAATTCGTTTCGCCCAAAATTCTCGGTGAGATAAATAACTGAGCGCAAAGAACGTAGTAATAAAACTGAATTCTGTCGGATTTTACATTCTAGCAGTTTGCAAAAATTTTCAGAAATGTGTAAACTCTGTAATATACACGTTTTCATTATAATGTTTATGTCCCTTCAGTTTTCTATTCTGTACAAATTTTTCTCTTGTTTGTAATCTTTGTATCGTATTCTTCGTCGTGTTGAAATTAATCTCATATGAGATTTTCTATAAAAAAAAATAAGCCGCATTCATTTTCGCAGCAATCTAATAGTTGAAAAGAAATGCTCCACCCTGCGAGCGAAGGTGTGGGTGATGCGAAACGAAGACGTCTAAATTTGAAACGGGCCTGAAACGAAGAGCTGGGATTTAGGTCAAGCGCCGAGAATTAGGATGTTGGAACACACACGTGTGTGCGTGTGTGTGTGTGTGCATTTCCATTCGTCGCGATTCGACAAACTGCGATTAGATGCATTACGGTAAAATGTCAAATCGATAATCACTAATATTAATCTGTATCCGAGTCTTGTAAATCCACCGAAGGAACAAACACCGAGCTGCGCTAGAAACCCGTAAATTCGAAATTTTCATTTCAAGGTTGCCAGGCCCGCAGTTCAAGAGGATTTTCAGTCACGCGATGAAAACTGAATCCCCGAGTTAATTAAACGGGAATCTCGTGTCGGTATGATGAACGGGTATAATTACCTCGTACGATAATGCTTCGACCGATGAACAAAAAAAAAGAAAAGAATTCATTAGAGGCTGGAGTGTGTGTATTTATTTTTCGAATGATTAGCGAAACTTTCCAATAATCGTGTGAAAATAACTTTTGCGTCTAACTAACGTGCGCTGTTATCACGCCAACAGGAAATGTTCGCACGTTGTGCAACGTAGCTCGTTTCTCCGCGAGGTTGTCGGAACTCATCGATCTCGATCGAACATCTATTTATCACCGACGAACGAAACGCAATTTGCTCAATGTACAGGATAGACAAAAGTTATGTGTCGCGACTTTCATAGCGCGCTTCTGTAGCCTCGGTTTGGCGGGAATTGATGTGAGCTGCCGCAAAATAAACAGTGACCTTGAATGTCAAGGTCAAAAGGAGACTGCGGATATTGTGTTGACCTGTTTATTGGCTCATAACATCGGTATAAACTACGTCGTGTTTACGCTGATTTTGTCATGTCAATTTTATTCGGCTTGTTTTACGTCTCCACGAGTGTTCGTGATCGAAATGTGACTCGGTTAAAAAAATTTTAAGGTGAGAGTATAGCAAGTCACGCGCGAGAACGTCATGGGGGTCTATCAACGTCGGGCACGCTGCTTTGGCCGTGGCCGAATTGAAAATAAATACACCTCATCTCTACACCTGTATCGCCGGGTCGAACGGTTCGCGGCAACCAAAATAGAGTTGCATTCGGAGCACCCGGTATATGCGTGCTAGGAGGTCGCAGCGAATGACCGAGGAGTGCCAAATCAAGAGGATCACCTTTCTCCCGTCCTTTTTGCCAGTTAACTCTTACCACGCTTCGCTTTGTTGCAATACTTCTCCCTGTTTAACAGTGCCTGGAATTGTTTAACGGGCGAGACAGTTCGCCACAGAAAGGTAGTGTTAGGTAGACAGCGATATGATAATTGGAATGAACACATGTGAGAAAGAGAAGAGAACAAAAGAATTGCGTTGAGAAAAGATGCACTCCTTAAGGGCCCGTGATATTCACGTGATTTTTTAATTCATAATTTCCGTTCACAGACTTAAGATCCGTCTTGGTCTTGATCCGACGGGTCTCAAGTCTGCGACTAAACTTGTCACATTCTTTGCTCTGTATTGTCGATATTATGAATTCTGACGCCAGAAACGTGCTTCAAGTTTTCGGCTTTATTTCGCAGAGAATCAAGACAAAATATAGCTCAATTTATAGCTGGAGATATTTTCTAGCTGCTCTCGATTTCATCCAGAAATCGTCAATTTTTGGCCTACTTCGAACGCTTATGTTACCAAATATCTGCGTAATGTCGTCAGCTCCTGACCAGCGCGCGCTAGACTGAACCTTCCTCTTTCGAACGAGCCCTTTACCAGCGACAAAATATTCTTATATAAGGACGAAAACTTGAGGCACGTAAAACCATTTTTGGACGGTAATGTAGTCACTCTACCTTATCGCGAATCTACGAAGACCGAAGAAAAAATGATCTGTTTGCAACCAATTCTTTGAGAAAGGCACTGCGTTAAATCGCATAGGTTATATATGTACAATAATAACGTAAAAATGTATAAAAGAAAATATTTGTACATCTGTATTTACAGGCAAGGTACATGTAAATTAATTGTAAGTCCGTTTCTTGAAGTCGAAATAAACACGTGTTACTAGGAAAATTTGGATCTTTGTGCAATGCTGCCTCTAAATAGACGGTAGCTTGCAGAATATCTGAATAAGGCGGAGGAATGTGTGAATCGTAGTATATCGACGAAAGAGCTTTCGGTATTTCAGTGTTCCGATGGCGTCATGGTCTCAATCATACTGCCGTATTTTCGTGTGCGGTGACGTAGGGATTTAAAGATCATTCGACGTCAGTAGCGTGTATTTAAACAGATGTATTTGCGCTGGAGTTGAGCTCATGACCATTAGTCAGATCCAAATCTCGAGCGGTTTGATAAATCCTTCAGTAGCAGCATTCATTTTCGCTGAGCTTAAGTGCTTACCGTACGAGAAAAAAGTAAATCCGTTTTTTAAACAACCTAAACTATATATTTTTCTTTTGGGTGACCCCAACAAATTCAAACTCGACGTCCTTAAATTTCTTTCATCGCTCTTTTGCTTCAACCCTCGGACTCCTGCGAGTTCTATGCCGGAGTCATTTCCGATCATTTCACTGCGGTTTTCTTTGTCATTAGTGACCTGGGCATAGCATACGGAGGGTGAAATCGCACCAAGTCATTTTTGTGAGAAATGCATACGCTGTCTAGTAACTTATTAGAATTATTGAAGGAGGAAACCAATGTTTATTTGATTCCTGCATCTTGTGACCGATGCGGACCATTTTTATTTTGCATAAAGATCCGTCGACGAATAACGAACGCAAAAAAAGACACACTGTATATTCGACGATATACCGTCAACGTAACATTATTTTCTGCAACCTCGTACGAGCAATGACATTTTCATAACCGATATACACAGAGATCACCTTGGAGAAGGCCTCTCTTCAAGGTTCGAAACGTCAGATATTGCCAATGTCAATTTGGCTTCTGCCTCGTCATATTTCAGACACGACACGTGTTCAGCAACAGAGATTTAACATTGGCGACAGCGAAAGAAAAAACTACAAAACAGTAGTGGTGTTCTGTACTTCCCTAAACCTGAAAATCATGCTGATTAAAATAAACACACTGTGTCCTCGAGATCTTCAACAACGCGTTGCTATCGTCTCGTAATTTTGAAAACTATACTTTTTACTTTAATGAAATTTCTGTTAATATTTTTGTATCGTCGATGATTCATTAATTATTACTATAAATTATGATGATTCATTAACTAGTACTATTAAATTAGACATGTTACCATAGGTATATTGTATTTAAAATTAAACACAGCTGCCAGAAATGGTAAGAATTTAATTGGCTAATGAGTCAGAGTCAAATGCTCCGACAATTGTTTACGATTGAGTCATTGTCTTGTGATCGATCACCGCGAGAATAATGTCAACTTGTTGACAAGCCTAAAGAATCTTTTATATTGCTAGGGTATAAATATTAATTGGCCGAGATTGGCTGCATATTATACTACGCGTGACCACGTGTATTTATCACCAGTTATAAATATTTGTCAGTGAGATTTATAGACCATATTGTCAATATGAAAAAAAAATTAAATCGGTAATTCGTGGAAGATGAGATTTATATAATTTTGTACATCCTATGTGGAAACAGGAAAATACACGAATTGCTTAACCCATTATGTCATACAAAATTATTTTGAATTCACTGAAGAAATGCCAACAAACATTAATGGACGGTTACCTCCACGTGTCATTCCTCCTTCGTTTCCTTTCTATAGATAAAGTATGGAAATAATCTTTAGTCAACGATGGAAAGCTATTGCATTCGGCGTATTACTGTTTTTTCATTTGATATTTAATTTTAAATTACCAAGAAGTGTTTCCTGCGATTAAAAGTGAAGATCGCCTTACCAAATGCATTTTTGTTTTCATGATATTGCAGCCGATATCGAGACAAGTTCAACAACCTGCAATGCTGTGACCTTAAAATGACCTTGAGCTCGTAAATCCAGATCGATTTCAAAGGGACACCGACGTGTAAAATTCTGTTTACGTATTAGGTCTGAGTTGGTAATAACGTGTCCAAAAAGATGACCAAAAAATTGTTTATTCAACAAAAAGAATGAAGGTTATTCTAATTCTTTTACATGGGGCCATCTCGAATTTATTTTGCCGTTATTGACAATATTACAATTGACTTCCTATTTATTGCGTGATTCTTGCCGTTTTGTGCATAAAGTACCACACGAATGGTGGTAAGAATTATATTATATATTCCGTAAAATCAATTTGTCCCGTGACTGTTGGCGCCATCCATGGCAAAACGTTCAAACTGGTGGAGAAGTTGAGTATCCGCAAAGAATTTATCCACAAACCTAACAGACCCAACATTCATTGTTCCTCCAATACGAATCCATAAAAGTCAGGCTTCCTCTCTGTCTCCGAACGAGTGTCGCGTTTATTTTAAACAAAGTAACCACTATTCATTCATTTATCGTGTTCATTAATTTAATTCTGTACAATTGAAAATTGATTAACATTTCTGACCCACATTACAGTTTTCTTTCGATATAAGACGATGTCTAGGGACTGGCTTTCGTCGTATTTCGGATGAAGAGGAAGAAGAAGGAACAGCGATTTTCTTATTTCGAAATAAAAAGCGTGGTTTTATATCGGAATAAAATTGTACATTATAATTGTGCATTCTAACGCCCTTGTAATGTTCTCATCCCAAGAAGATGCGCGTTTTGGGCTACGACGTGTAGTATTGAATTATGTGCATTTTCAAAATTTCTCCATGTTTAAAATGAGAAATTAAATTTTTTAAAACGTTTCCATGTGTAAGTTCATTATTTATTTCGTTTGGAAAGCACTAAGTGAGACTCTTTTTTATGCGGTTCCTCTCCACCGCGTACAGAAGATTTTCTCTAATATGTTGTAAAAAGTTATTCATTACAGGTATTTATGAAGTTTGTGAATATCTTTTTTTGTGCGGTTCCTTTTATGGCGGTCCCCATCTACCGCACAAAAACAGGTTTGACTGTAATTGGTAAATGAAAAAATTAGGAGAATCCGTCATTTAAATTAACCCTTAGCACTCGAATGGTGACTGTAAGGCACCACTAAAAATTGCGATATCATTATTCAAAATATTTTCTACATTATTAAAGTTGGTATCTAATAAATGACTAAACATTTCAGTATTGTACGAGTAAGTTGCACCATTTTCGTATGTATAAGATGAAAAAAAATCTATAGAAGGGCAATATTCTAGGTCGGAAGAAACGTTTCGTTTTGGAGTCGAAATAGCTTCGAGTGCAAAGGGTTAAATTCGTGGAAATGTGGAATTCGCGGCCCATGGTGGACCGCGACGATTCCCGTCTCGAATAAAACGTAGAATCACGCTTGCGAAGAGAAAAGAAAAGAAAAATAGCCGCGTGGGCGTGCGTCGAGCGTGGCGACCGTGAGGACAACTCCGAGGTGGAAACAAGTGGATGCGGATCGCGCGGTCAGGGAGAAAAGAGGAAGGTTTCTCTCTCGGTAGCGGGTCCGATCGACCAATCGCGATCCGTTGGCGGGGGGTTGTGCCATAAATGTCGCGCGTCGGGCCGTGGAAACCCGCCGTCAGGTCGGCGCCACCGTACCGACGTCCGGTATACTAGTCCACATTTTTGGCGGCAGCCGCCCAGTCTAAGGTCCAAACCCCGAACCGAACGGTCGTCCGAAATACTTAGGTAAAAAGGGCTATACTTCCATCCGACCACCGGTCAAAAATCTATCGAGTTTTGCTTTTGCCGTTCGTTCGTTTTGTTCTTTCTCCCTCCGGAACGAGAATCTTTCATTTTGTTTCGTTGGATTAAAAAGAAAAAAAGAAAAGAATACAGAGAAAATAATATAATAAAATCAAATCAGCAAAAAATAAAAAGGGAACGATCGATCGATCGCGATCGATCGACGGACTGTGCGGTATCAGAAGAACCGAGATCGGATACGCCCGATAAAAAGGGTACCGACAGTGCTCAAGGTCGAGACCACAGAAGAGAGACCATCAAAGGGTTCGTTCGCGTTCTTCGGGAGGAAGGAGGATCGAGGATCGTCACTGTGCGACTAAGTGATACGGAGGAGACCGCTGATTGGACACGATCGTCCGCTGGCTTGTCATTCTGCGTATATTTAGTAGGAATTCGCTCTTCCATTAACCTAGACAGATTGCTGTTTTCGTTCACTCATACTCGCACTCATACTCGCAATCCACATATATATATATATATACACACGCATACCGAGACGCAGACCGTTTTACAACGTTTCGATCGCTGACACCCTTGCGGGTATTTTTAGGGCTGATTGATGCTGCTAACTAACCACTCGAGCTGGCACATCCGGTGCCTGATGAGACGGGTACGATCGGAATGTGTTCGGATGCATGATCAAAAAATAGACATCTCGTCGGAAACAGATGATAATCGAACGAAACGGTCGATCGAGGAGCGCCACTGCTTTTTCTCCCCCCCAGCCAATATCTACCCGCATCGATCAGCATGAACTCACCATCGATCGCTAACTGTCTCTTATCGTAACATATGTCCTAGACGGCGGATCTTTATGCGACATGAAAATTATACAATACACGAGTCGAATACAAGCCTGAAATTAGCACATTGATGTTTTGCAATTTTTTAAGTCTGCCCAAGTCGCTCGTTTTTGTCGGAATCGCATACAAATCCGCAGTCTGCCTATCACCCTGTGAGAAGATTTGTTATTTTATTGTAGAAAATAATGAGGATCCGGTGTCGGATTGACACTCTCAACCCTCGGAATCCTGCAAGTCATTTCTGACCCACGTCTTCTTTCGATATAAGACGATGGCTAGGGACCGGTTCTCGTGGTATTTCGGATGAAGAAGAAAAATTAGGGGACAGCGATTTTCTTATTTCGAAGTAAAAACCGTCGTCTTATATCGGAATAAAATTCCGTTTATTCGGAGGTTATCCCCACCGCTACGGGTCACGAATGACTCCGGCACAGCACACCGGAGGGTTAAAGGACCCCTGTGGACTTGAAAGACTTTGAGGCCCCCGATGTTGGGGTCAGGGGATACTTTGAAAAGTAATTCTTTCAAAAGTGACTACCAAATTACTGTTAAACCGTCGTGTGTGGCATTAGATTGGTGACAGAAAGCAGAACCCCAGAAGCCTACGGTTACGGACAGAACGCGAGACACTAAAAGCGGACCAAAAATCGGCAAGCTGAAACCGAAATAAACGCGAAACAGTGAAAACGATTGCAACCTCGTTACCGAGTACCGCGTTGTAGGAGAGCATAGTAGGATTACTCCGACATACAGTTTTCTTCCGATATAAGGCGACGGCTCGGGACGGTTTACGACGTATTACGGATCAGGGTACCTATTCGCCGTGACATCGTTTCTGAGTGGGCCGACAGTTTACGGGGTCCCTCGAAGACTACAAAGTGGTCGTGCTGGGATTCTAGAAAACTGTACAATAAAAACGCAATGTCCACGATAAAAACATGGGACACTTATCTGATTATACATTTCTGATATTATCATAAATATCCTGCGATTTCGTCGACGTTGACGGAGAGAGCCCGCGATTGCCATAGACACGCGACGCGTGGGCAGCGAGGGAATCGACTTTAAAAATAAACAGTGAGACTCGATCGCGGTTGCATCACCGGCCTACTAGTTTATTATTAAACATCGTCGAACGGTTCGAACGGCGCGAGAAGCGGTCACGGTTTTTCGACGATCGACGTGCGCACGGTTTGTCGACGATCGACTTATGGTTTCGTCGGACAATGACGGCGCGTCGTCCGTCGTCCAGCAAGCCCGTAACGAGATGGTTCTAATTTCGTGAAAGGCGGCTGGGTTCGCAATAGTTGGCGCGGCGCGCGTCTCGGTTTCGCATAACCAATTCAAGGCAGATGGCCGCACCGTTCACCCGTTCGCCTAAGCCCCGCCGCGACGCGACGCGACGCGCCGACACGGTCGACGTTCCTTGCCAATCACAACCGGCCGGGATTGTTTATAATAATTGGCAGCGATTTGTTTGGCAGTTATGTAACCTCTCCGCGGTTGTACTTTATACTGTTCGGCGGGGTAAAAATAGTTGGGCGTCGAGCGCCGCCAGGTCCGTTGTGTCTGTTATAGCCGTTCCCTTTCTACCAGCTCGAGCGCGAGACACTCTTTGCTAGGCTTCTCTCTAACGTCTCGAAAGAACACGGAAAAACGACTTTAGCGTGAAACTTTAAGTAGTACGAGTAAACGATCAGGGCGGATCAGGGCGGTCGAAAATGCCTTTCAGCTGATTCTGACCGGAAAGGGCTCGTTCGATAGCTTGCCAAGAGAGCACCCTTTCTGCCAAGTTTCAGCTCTATACCTCGTTTCTAAGGGTAGTTACGGGGAGAAAGTTAAAACTCAATTTCACCCCATTTTCACCATTTAATCGCGTCTAAAAATTCTAAAAGAAAATCTGACACGTTCAGCATATCGAACCACATGTTCGGGAATTTTTTCCGATTTTTTAGTTGCCGACTCTGTGTGTGAAAAATTGAAAACCGGGAAAAATCGGTTGAAGGGCATTCTTGACTGGTAGTTCAACATTAGCGTTCGAAATTGGATTGAAAGCAAAGCAGGGAGGGATCTTATTTCTATCAACAGTCTACTCGAAATAACGACTGCTTGTTATGCTTGTAACGTTATACGTGTTTTCTTGTGCCCCTCAGTTTTATCTTTAGCATTTCTTGTAGCGTCTGCAAATATTCTTATGGGGACGACCTTGCCAGTCTGTTCGTATTACGTTACTTCGGCTCTTTGTTGTAAAACGACGAAAGATGATTTTCTGTTTACAAATATTCGTTTACAAATTAAAATTCAAGAATAAAATTAATTATTCAACGGCGTGATGAGTTCCCTGAAAAATGGCAAAAAGTGGTACAGCAGAATGGAAAATATGTTACTGAATAAATCTGTAGGCAACATTTAATTCTGTAGGAGACAGTGACGAGGCGTTCGTTGATAATTGCTGATTCGCGACTTTGTTAATCCTTCGCGAGGGAAGGAAAAAACGTATAAAATTACATATACCTTAAGAGACACGCTCCAGATTGCTCATTCTCTTAATATGACAGAGTACGTCACAAGTGCCAAGAGGCGCCTCGCGCCGCTTGACAAGTTAAACTGCGCGTCTGACCGAATTAAGGCGTCACTACTTTCAGCCGCATCCGGCTAAATATAACGTCGCGAAAAGGCTACTTTCTGCTCGAGCCGAAATTTCCTTGCCGAAAGTCCAAAACAATTACACCCAACCAGCTTCTATTGTTTCACCGTTTAACCTCGCACGGCTCACTTCGACCATCGACTTTCCAGTTTTAACGAAACCGTTCAACATTCACTCAAGTCTCTTCAAGACTGAAATGACGTGGCAAAGAATCAGTGCCCGACTTTTAACCAATTAATAATTCATTTCGTCGCTTCAATGACCTCCTGTTCAGATGAAATTATTTATTGTTTTATTCGAGGAATGTATTTGAAATGAAATATTACTTGGACCATTTCATTGAAATCACAAAAATTATTCGGAAATAATTTGACAGATTCGAACGTGAAATGAAAATAGCTTTCTGTTATTTGTGAAATACAAATAATTGATTATTTTAAATGAAATGTGTCCAACCAGGGAACAAAATTCTATTTAAAAAACAGTAACTATTCGCTCGGAGTCCGTGCCGAAAGAGTTGATCCCGGTAGAGCGGAAGCTAGAACTATCGTCGGATTACAATGAAGTTTGTCACTACCAACCGAGCAGACAGGTGGACGAGCAACGATCGCTACCAGCCGTGGTCAAACTGGTCCACGTGTCTGGCGGCCGGGAGTCTGGCAAACGTCTCGATTATCCAATTCTTTTGCTCGAATTGCCATTTAGTGAATGCCACGGTGACGCGGCAAAGTGGAACGCGCTAGGACACTATGTATTATCTATGTACCCGCGATAAGCTATGCCGGTCGGGGCGTATTTCAGTTTTTGGACCTACGCCCCAGATGATTTGCTTGGCCGCGCCGCGTGTATTTTTAGAGGCCATCTAGATTGCACACGCGTCTCGATGAGGATACATATCCACCTAGATGTCGATGTTCCCACCGCCGTTTAGCCCTCGCCCCCTTTCTTTGCTACCTCCCTAAAAAAAATTTGATCATTTCACTTTGTACTCGATGGGCACAAAGTTCGTCTCTTCGTCCCTCCAGCGGGAACAGTGGAACCTCGTACAACATTACACGATGACGAAAATGCATTTACGCTTGTGATTAGCAATTTTGTTATTAGCAAGTTGTGCTCTTTTCAATGGTAATTTTGACCCAAAAACGTACTTCCTTGAATAGGGTGATTCCTGAGATGATTTGAAGCAACTTTTTCCTTTGCGAGAATCTTCTCCGCGGCTTCGTTAATGAGTTATCAACGGAAGAACACGGACCAATCAGAGCGCGGGCAATGTCGACGCCAATGTTCGCCGTAGCCGCGCTCCGATTGGTCCGTGTTTTTCGCCGATAACTCCTCAACGAAGCCTCGGAGAACATTCTCGCAAAGGGAAAAGTTGCTTGAAATCAGCTCGGGAATCACGCCTATCAATTACAGCAATTTTCGGACATCCTGTATACGGATTCGTTCGATCCCACTGTTACACCGTCTATTGGAAATGTGTCGTGATTTTTGCAACGACCCGATACATTGATCGAAGGCGACCGAAGTACGTGAAACCGAGCCCACAAAGCATTTTGACTTCGGTCCAATGATTCCTCGCAGGAAGAATATGGGGATCCCGGGGAAGACACTGGCGTAGACAGTCTTAATAGGTCATTATCGTCGCGACGCCGCGAGCATAACGGTGTCCATTCCGATGGGAGTTCGTGAAAATCGGTCAAAGTCAGCCGGAGACCCGTCGGCTATGCTGCCTTCGCACAGCTTGGATGTCCACCTGTTTCCAACTAAAAACGGACCGGGGCCCGGGCAACCTAAATATAGCGACCGCGAATCCGGGACTCTTACGTCACGGCGCATCGTTTGCTACCACCGACTATGCTTTCTTATTTTTCCCTTTTTACTCGCCGCCGCGCCGCGCCGTCCGAAACCCACTTCGGTACATATGTGCAAGCTCATTAATTAGTCACGGTCCCTAATAGATTCTTCAAGGGCAATTCGTTCGCACGACGGTAACGATCACGGATATCCGGTTTCGAAACTAGATTTCCGAATTAATTAAATCTCGAGTACAACGGTTATCATACAATCTTTATTTAGAAACACATTTTTCAAGGGGGTGCCGATCACTAGAAAGTTTAACACTAAACCGACCACGGTCAAATGACCGGATTTCCATTTCACAATTATTGAAATTATAAAAACCTTTTTTTATGGGCAATTACTGAATTGACTTCTTTATTTAAGCATATATTATAGTCCTCTCCCTTCTATAAGACGTTTCATTTTTATATGTTTTGTGCTTGGTAGGTTTAGTCTTAACATCCACTGATCTAGGGTAATTGTTCCAGTAGGCGGTCATCTTGTTGCTATTACGAACATGCTATTTCCTAAACGCTTTTATGGGGACGTGAAACCACATCGAGAACGCCTCATTGAGAATGAGGAAGAGGCTAATATTATAAAAATTTCTTAGTAGATATTTCAAGCAATTAATTGTCAGGAAGGCTGCCTACTGGTTAAATACATAAATAATAACCATTTTTGACTTATTCAAATTACTGGCAGAAGCAATACGCTGTCACCCAGCTTCTCGCGACAGACTTATATTTACCTATAAATTTGCTTATAAAATGATTTATTCATTTTAGTTGTTCCTAAACGGTTTCCAGTGATCGATGACCAAAAAGCTCGCTACCATGAATCATTCGGAACGCGCGGTGTGACCAACGGAACACGGCCAGGAAATTAATCTGACCGCCGGAAATAAATGTTTAGCGGGCGGCGATTAAATTCTGTTACGTATTTCCAAATTTACTCGGATGACCTTCGATCGCTCTTGCCGAGAATGAAATAGGAATACGCGCGAAAGCGTTCGGATGATCCAGGCCGAGTATGAAGTGCGCGCGGCTCGCTAAAATTAGCGGCGCGGCGCGGCGCGGAGCGGCGCGGAGCGGCGTTGCGTCAACAAAAAGAAAAGACGATGCTCGTGTTTCTGTCGCACTCCTCGATTGGCTGATCCGAGGAATGCCGTGGCCAATCGTAATACCCGTAATACCGCACGGTATTCGAAAACAGGAACAATAGTGGTTTTCGAATCGCTGCTCCAAATTCAGGCTTACCCTCCATTCAATCGCTCTGCTCATTGATCGTTTGCTTCCTCCCTCCCACACTTGCAAATTTCACGCGGAATTCCATCTCTTGTAATCCGTTAATAACCACGATAATTCGTTCGAAAATATATTTAACAATTTTCTTGTTATTTTGATGTAGAGTAGTCACTGTCGGTGCTCCGTGGAGCTAGCGTTAAATATCAATGAAGGAAACGAAGCGCACGGTTTCCGGGAATGTAAAATAAAACGGTAGTTGGGAAACGGTGATCGAGAACGATGAAGAAATCGACCGTGAAAAAAGCGAGCACTATAATTAGAAGATGATACGATGCCAGCAAACGGCTTTGGAATTATCGTCGATAATTCTCAGTATTCTTAGCCCCGATGACAGCCTGCTAGCGTTACAAACGCTAAAATTGTCGGATTTCGTACTCGGTGGCATCGTACTCGCGGCTTGCCTGTCCACTGCGATCTAGAGAGGGAAGTGTCAATGAACAATTTCGAAAAATTAATTGACTTGGGGGGAGGGGAAAGAGAAAGAAAAATAATCCAAACCGAATACTTTGTTACTCTACCTTCGCGTAACTCGAATGCGGAACCCCGAATATAGAATCAAGAAATTTTAGTGTAATTTTAGCATAATCTGTTAGGGCGTTTCATGGCCTCTTGCAGCTCGCAGAGAAATAGCTAGATTTTTTTTCTTCTTTTAATTATTGATTATTTTTCTTCCATTCCGTCCTTAAATCTTTTCGACATGTTCACTGCTTTAAATTGCGCGTACCTATTTTTGCCATGAACGCAAAAAAGTCTACTTACTAAACAGCAATGTTTAAAGCATTCAATCTTCTTCGTTTCAACTTACACAAATACGCAAATTATTGGTAAAGTTTTTATACTTTCCTCATTAAAAAAAAAATACTTTTAAGTAGGGTCACTATAAGTTACAATTTTACCTAAAATATCTAATCCTACCCTGTCATGGAAAACATACTACTTACGTCATGGAAGAGCGATTCCTCTACTGAAACTGAATTATGGTCGTCGTCGATCTTTCTTCGAAGCGAACGCACAAAGTCCATGATTAGACTGCGGTTATTATTCCATAGATTCAAGTCCACGATTATTATTATGCAAAATAAAAATTGTCTGTTTCATTTACGAGGAGGGGGAGTTAGATAAAAATTGATTTCTTCTGTAAATAATTTCAACAGTTCGTACATATATACCGTGCCAGTAATGTTAAATTCATCTAATGTTATTAAATTCATAGGTGCACAAAATCCGCAGTCTAGTCGTAATATATTGATAAGCGTAAAGGATCCGCAGGATTTTCTATTAATAATTGAATGTTTAACGTAATATTTGTAAATGGTTCCAGCGAACGAGTGTGGTTAACAGTTCAGTAGAGCGGCAAAATGGACGCGCGCTTTAGAAGCAATCTGGACATGATTGGGCGCAACGAGCCCATCACAAGGAAAGCCAAATTCTGGCAGAGTTATGTTCGAGCCTTGAAAGGTAACCTTCATATTGCGATATATTGTCACAGGGATAAATCTGGGATAAATATATGAATTTGTTTCTTCTGGACAGGTACCGACGACATGAGAGCTCCTGAACACACGCACAGACCCCGCGGCATTTTCCGCTCGGACTACCCTGAGCTGTCCACCTCGTGGCCCTTCGGAAAATCGATCTTCGAAAATCCCATTCACGCGGCCGATCGAATCAACGTTCCTGGATACAGGTGAGCGAAACGTCGAAATCTTGCCTTCCGACAAAAGAACTTACACTAATCTACACTAATTATCAATTTATGAATAAGAAAAAAGATTCGAAGACTCTGAGAGTACTAACCCTTTGCACTCGAACTGCCATTTTAACTCCGAAACATTTCTTCCGACCTTGAATATTTCCCTTCTATATATATTTTTCATGCTATATAGAAATGTTTAGTCATTTATTAAATACATACAAATTTGAGAATGTGAAAAATGTTTTGAGTAATGATACAGCAATTTTTAGTGGCGCCGTTCGAGTGCTAAGGGTTAATATAGTATTCTCACCACGCTATAGTTACTAGTGAAAAATGTAAGTACTTCCGAAAACCGGTCACGTCCGATTCGACTGAAATTTTGCAAATGGCTTCATTCCACGTAAAACCAACGTTTGCGAGAAGGATTTTCAGAGGCCTCGAAATTTTGCGAAGAATGTGCCATTTTAGGTGTCAATCCTTGTAATTTTGAAAACTTCTATGCTTCGATTTCGCTGAAATTCTGAAAACAGTTTCTCTTTAGACAAAAACGATACTTGCGAGAACACTATTTGAACTTTTAAAAATTAAATAACTTCTGGCTCGGTTAAAAAGTTTTGTTCCCTGCGAGGAGGAGAATATGTTTATTACTCGACTGAGAAATGTTGTTGTCTTTTTAAAGGTACCTGCCCGTCCACCGTGAGATCTACGGTTACTCACCGAGGCAGATCTACCCGCACCAATACAAACCTGTAGAACGCTTCACCCCCGGTACGTACTAAAGAACTCTGAGCAAACCAAAAACGAAAAGTCCCAAAACAGAGAGTAAAAGAGTGTGAAACAACGTCTAATATACGCGAGAGCGAGAAAAGAAAAGAAACAAAAAGAACAACAACAACAACAACAACAACAACAACAAACGAACGAACAAACAAATATCAAGTAAAATCCAGTAAAAGAGACCAGAATCGAAATGCGCGAAACGAAACGAGAATAAGAAAAAAATATTGTGTTTGATGCTTGGCGTGTGTAATACCGTAACCATCTCGACAGTTGAACGAGAGAGTCTTTACCTATAACGAATGACTATAACGAATGACGCGAGAAGCGATGCCAATGAGGAAAAAGTTGAACGAGACGCATGGGAACCAACGAAATCACTCTGTGTACTGTTAATCCGAATGATTGTTATACTATAACAACCGCTCGTTCTCGGGGTTTCCTTAGTTAATTAAGTTCTTTGTTAAATGTAACCCCCGGCGCTTTTGGCTTCTGGGCGCCGAGAGAGAGAGAGAGAGAGAGAGAGAGAGAGAAAGAGAGAGAAAGAGAAAGAGAGAACATCTCATACACAAAACGAATCGCCAAAATAATGCAAAAGACAATACCGCGGTCTCCCGAGCTTATACAGGGTGTGCTGGTTAGCTTTTCGAACGCTTCCTTGACCCTTTGTATTCCTATAAAATATCTTCTATAATATTTTATAGTTACTTTCCGAGTATAGATTTCGAGACAGAATTTTGTCTGAACAATATCGCCGACAAAGGAAGAATCGTAGCAAGTTAGGACACCCTGTATAATGAATCATCCCTCCAAGGGCTTTCTCAGAAGCCAGAAACGCCATCAGGAGGATTCGTCTCGTACCCCAAGCCCTCCACCTTTGCCTGCACTCGATCGTAACTAAAAAGAATAAACAATAAAAAAAGAAAATAAAAGAAATCACAAAGGAAGAAGAAATTGATAACAATGGGATTCTATGGTGTCACCTGTGTCATCCCCTCCGGTGTGTGGAATGCGTATGCACTGTTGGACGTACGTGTTTTAATCGGGCCGTTGTTTTAGTTAACTCGAGATCATAATTATCTACCTTCATACCATACCACATCTGTGTACCACTAATTATTACAACGATTTGTATTCTAAGTTATTATACATACTTATATGTCGCTATATGAGAACATGCATTACGTACGTATAAAAAAAATATATATAATATATATAAAATTATATTTAAATACGACTAAGACTTGTCTGCTTCACGACTGGTACCACGAAACAAACGAACCCTGTGTGATGAAAACGAAAAAAAAAACAAAAAACAAAAAAGAAATACAGAAACGAATCAGGATCATAACGAATCGGAGCAACAGCTGACATCCACTGATGATCGATGCTCCTCGCTATTAATCAAACTTGCACACTGCACCGGAGATTGTCAATGTCTGGTTTTGAGCAACTAATAACTAATGATGGTTTAACTTCATTTGTCTAATGTCAGTCGGATTCATCGTGGTTTAAAGAACTCGCGGAATCATCGATTCGTCCGGTCTCTTCTCGTAACACGTTCGCGTAACTGTCGCGATTCAATTCCGTAATTGTCCTCCAGCGACCACTAACGAGGATGTTCGCATATTCAATTAATTCGCGAACAAATTAATTCCAATTTTCCTTCGGTAAGAAAATCGATACTTCGTTACGATTAGACTGCGGATCTTTGTGCAAAAAAGAAAAAAATTATAAACTGGAATAAGGCGGACAATTACTTTTACAATTCTTACTTTAATAATTTTAACAAACTGAGAACAATATTGGCTGATTTTACGCGTTTATGGCAAAACAAAACTGTGAAGGCACTAGAAGAATTTCAAAGTATACCTTCTTTTAGACTGACTAAGATTATCGAAAAAAGAAATACCATTTCGACAATTTTTATTTTGCATAAAAATCCGCAGTCCGGAAGAATGTTCGCGAAGAGAGCACACCGTGTCCGATGAAATATTTTCGAACGTTTTGCATTAACCTCGTAACTGAACGAGTCATCGTCGGTAGGAGGCAGCCGTGTAACGAATTAACAAACGAATTAACGCGATTAACAACCAAGTGAACCATCGGTGGATGTGTGTCATTGTCGACGGATCAGTGTGCGAGGAAGTGTCGACGACGGATGGAAACAACGACGATCAGACGACAGACGAAACGCGCAGGCATCATGGATCACCGCATCACCGCATCATCGATCATTCATTCCCGTGATCTATTCATCGTACGTCGTTTTGTCGGATGAATGGGGGAAGCACATGGACTGCATGCAGCTCTGATTCTAATTTCTTTCCAGGCACTAGACCGAACAAGTGGCTTTATCTCAATCGCATGGTCGATTTGAGCGACGTTAGGCGACAACAAATTATACGACACTGGCAGACGAACGAGCGAAGCGCGCTCACTACCAAAGTGCGACTTAGTCATTGCATTAGAAGAAAGGATTACTAACGTTCGATCCATCGTCCTCGGCAACGATCGCCAACTCTCGACTAACCCGGCCCGATTCGCGTCTTCAGCTCGGAGGCCATTTTCTAAATTAAATTTCGGGGTGAGATCCCAATTAAAAATACACTCGTTTCGAGCAATCCCGGACTAAAACGTAGTTTTCTTCTTCGAATCTTATTTTTTATTCTCGTGGTCAGCTGTTGGCAGAAATTTTCAGTTTGACAATACCCGCGCGTGGGAGGAACAATGCCAGCTGGCGGACGTGCAATTTTCACCCACGCTTTGTTATGAAATATCGTCGATGACTAAAATTGTTTGAACTCCGTTCATCCAAAAATGTTGCACTTCTTCGAGAAGATTCCTGAACTTATTCGAAGTATAAGCCTCTCCGAGGCTTCGTTCAGGAGTTATTAACGAAAAACGCGGACCAATCAGCGCGCGGTTGCAGCGGGCGGGTTCGGGCTCGGCGACGGGTCCCGCTCAGCGTGGCGTTGGCATTGGCCGAGCCGGAATTCGCCTGCTGGAGCCGCGCTCTGATTGGTCAGTGTTTTTCGTCAATAACTCGTTAACGAAGCCGCGGAGGACATTTTCGTAAAGGAAAGAGTTGTTTCTAATGACCTCAGGAATCGCCCTTTTCAAGAAAATACATTTGACAACTACAAAATTTTGATTTCGCCTTTTTGAAAATTGATTTCACATTGCCCGAGCTCGAGATGTCGATCGTCACGTTTGACTGCCTCCTGACATCCACTAAATATCATATATGCTAGGTGTTGTAATAATAATCGTAGCTTGAATAGGTACGCACTTCTCGAAACTAATTGTGGACTGAAACGACTAAAATAGTGTTACAAAAATGATTTCACTTCTACAATGGCCCAATTCATCTGATCTCTTTGGCTTCAGATTTTCCCACACGATGTTCCTAACACGTGTCAACTGTTGTAGTATAATTAGGCATCGTTCGTAATCATCGTAACGAATTAACGGTCCGAAAACGTCGCTAACCAATGTCACTAATCGATTTCTTGCCCAACCTCATCGACGAATGAAAGAATCCACGCAGAGCTTCCGCTCCAACGTTTTCTCTCCGTCGAACGATCGTCGAGAGAACAATACACGACTTTCCACGGTTCCGGAAACCAGAGGAAATGGATAAACTACCGATCGAAACCATCTCGAAACAGTGGCCAATCACGACGGACAAACAATCCACGATTGTGTTTCTACTTTTTTCACAAGCACGAGAAAGCTGCTCCGCACTGTATACAAGAAATGTGTAATAAATGGCACGAAAAATTAAAGAAACCAAAAAAAAAAAACGAAACCGTTCTAACGACAACCACAAACTACTACTTTTTTTTGTTTTCCTTGGAGGACTGTGTCTTCCTCTTTGTTTGGTGCGTCCGCGAGATTTTCCGTGACTACCAATTTTGTGCGATTTTTTCCGGTGATTTTTCTCCGGGAACGCGAAATTTTCACGTTTCCGCGCGATTTTTCGAGGTTTTTGAAAGCTTAACTCTTGCAGCTGAGGTGGAGGTCGCAGTTTAAGTAAGAAACGCCTCGGAAACGGATCGAGAAACAATTTTTCCATGCCGATTAGCGGGAAAAAAGGAATGGCGTACACGTGAACGTGCATCCCAGAGGCAGGAGAGAGAGAGAGAGAGAGAGAGAAGCGTAGTGAGAACGAAAGAATGAAGAGAACGAAAATAAAACGAGAACCAAAATGGCCGCCAACCTTGAAAAAGCTGGAAATTTTCTCTCGACGCTTCCGCGTTCTAATTCTTGCTGCCAAGTCGTTTGAAAAGCTTGTTACCATTGAAAATTATATTCGGATAGATTCGGAGACGTCAGGACGATGTAAATGAAAAACAGAAGCAGTAGCAGTCTTCGATTAATACACGCTATAATGTATAACAATGCTCAGGCGTATTGTTACTAACAGTAACTGGCGATTAATTTGCAACCTGGCCCAAAAATTTCTGCCTTTTTCAGGAGATGGCATGTCATTTTTTTCCAAGCCCTGCCCACCCCTCTCTCCCCCCGCCCCCCTAGCTTAAGTAATCTAAAAAGTCTAACTGTACCGGGTGTTTCATAAAATATGTGTTCGTCGGATAAATTCAAATAAATGCGATTGTTTGCTAAGAATAGTAGCAACAATTTTTCTAGTTTCGTCAATAATATTGCGCATTGTATTCATGTTTTACGAGCCACCCTGTATAATTACCTGGTCGAGCCAAGCCTACGAACACTAATTAGCACCCACGAAACAACAGAGTCGTAGGGAAAAACAAAGCGGACGCGAACACAGAGAGACAATACGAAACGGAAGATGGATCGACTGCGTATAGTTAGTTTCGACAATGACTATATCACCGGCGACGCGTAGCGACCGAGCTTTTCTCATCTAGTAATTAACAGAGATAACAATACATATTTCGGCCGAGTAACTCGTAAGTAATCTGGAGTCGCAGCTATAAACGAGCGTGATCGATGCTTTTTGGAAAATATTCGAGTAGGCCCGGTGTCGGAGCACTATTTTTCGAGGACGATTTTTTGAAGCAGAAATTTTTTGCCAATCAGGTCAGTATGCTTTTTCCAACAGTTGCAACGTGGCGTCGTGTTTCAACACAGTTTCACTAAATTTTTGGTTTTGTTTCTTTGGCGAGAGCGTCGGCACTTTTTGTCGTTGTTCGCAGATGATACATAGAGTTTTGGATATGAACACCAGCTTTCGAGAGCTTTATTTTTCTCAACTGTACGAGTTCATTTTCCATTTAGTCATGCACTAGAAGAAACACGCACGGCTTACGCAAAACACGAAACAGGGACAGAACCCTCCATCCCCTAACACTCTGCATCCCGGCTAACGTCTCAGCTGTATAATTGGCAAACCAAGTCCGCCGTTTTCGAAAATCAATCTGCTGTAACAAAGCTTGAGTTTCGTCCAGAACCGAAGTTATATTTTCCGACAGTACAGTCAAACCTGTTTTTCTACGGTAGACAGGGACCGTATAAAAGAAAACGCACAAAAAAACATATTCAGAAACTTCATAAATAACTATAACAAGTAATTTTTTACAATATATTAAAGAACATTTTTTTACGCGGTGGAGAGGGACCGCATAGAAAAAAGTCTCACTTGGAAAATATGTGAAACAAAATAAATAATTAAATTACACGTGGAAGCATTTAAAAAAAAATTTAATTTCTCATTTTAAACATGCAGAAAATTTCAAAATTTGAATGCCAACACCGTTGGCATTCATATACCGCATAAAAGAAAATTGCACAAAAAAAAATTGCATAGAAAAGGACCGCACAAAAACAGGTTTGACTGTATACAGTTTCCCTTCGATATAACATGATCAAAGTAACCACCATTGTAATCGTACAATGAATTAAAAGTTTCTTGATTCTATTACGGTAGAAATTGAATATTTTTGTGTGGTCATTCGATTGGTTCATTCACAAGATTGTCGTCTCGTTACAAACGAATATCGCGGTAAAAGGAGAAATTAGAGTGGGGGATCAAGTCTTGATCTGGCGACACTGACCGGAAGGCTTGCTGAACGGGACACTGCTGTAGACCGTAATAGTAATTAAAACAAATTAATGTGGAGGTCTTTCCGGCCATTTCCGTGTATGTATATTTACAAAACTTGGGCTTGTCAATTAAACGACTTGTGTCACACCCTTTGCCAAGGCCTGTGTGACTGGCTGCAGCGTACTAACACGGTGCGAATACTAACTTTCTTTCGCTGAAGGGCAATCCGTGGTAACATGGGGCCACAGCTTCTGGCTAAAACACTAAACCAGAGAAAATGGAGCGCAGAAACCTAATTCGGCAGAGTTCGGCCATGCCGCGAATGAGTCAAACCGACGGATACGCACGGTTTTGATGTCAGGTGTCGTGATCGTTTGTAGATTGTAGATCGTGGTTGATAGAATGATCCATTGGGTGGTGATACGAACGAGGACGAGCTCGTGCTTCTCCGTACATTAGTGAACATGTTGTTATGTGGACTTTCTAGTTTCTTTAGCCGTGCGGGCCCTCTTCGACCTGAAAAAGGACTGTAATTAATTTTGCGATAACTTTTCCATTAAAAATATTCTCGAGCCTCGCATGCTCGAAAAGATTATTCTTAAACGAGAGATTCCATTTCTGTCCTTTTTACTCGAAGGTGCCCATTCTTTCTTCGTAACGACGGGTCGCGTTGGTTCGAGAAAAGTCGACGCGATTCCTCCTTACAACACCGAGTCGAGATTTCCAAAGCGTGTGTCTAACGTTTCATTGGTGAATCAAGAAAACCATTTTGTGGACTGTTCAAGTATTTCTGACACGATAGAACCTTTTTTTTCGTTTGTTTATCCAACAAAACGATACGAGACACGCTTCGTTGTGAAAATGTAACGCCGAGAGGTCTGCGCCTCGTTGTCGGTTTTTCAGCGGATAAATGTTTCGTACGATATTAAAAACCCTATAATGTTCGAGTGCGGGTAGCAATAGTAATCCGCGCAACGACGAGTGTGGACTTCCAGGCGTTGCATAAGTCGATCGATTGCATTCCTACGCGGACTGAGCTCGAGCGAACTCGTTGAAACGAATATGTAGCAGCGTTAATCGATTTCTCAAATTGGCTGGCCACGAAAGTGAAACGGAAATGTATCAACACATAGGGCGAGAAAGACTAACTATACTAATTATACTTATCTTTAAAGCATAACGAGTATTAAGAAAGAGATATTACATTTTTTTCTTTAGAGACAAGTATAATTAATATAGGCACAGTAATTGGGCCCCTTGCCCTACGTTAAATTATTGTAGAGAATGACCACCAAAAATGATTAGGAGATTCGCTGTCGAACACCTGGCCGCGAGTATCGCGTTACTCGATTATGTCACGCGTCGTGTCAACGTGTTCGCGATACGCTCGCCGGCAGGAATGCTCGTTTCATTGCCACGAATTTTGATTTCATTGCCATAAATATCACGATACAGCGAAACCATTCGACCCTGAGAAAGCTTGGAACGATCACCTGAACCGCTTGGCAGACATCGACAGAATGTACCCGAGCAAAACGCCTTTGCTCAAACGGCATATAAGCCCGCCGCTCAGTACGAAACGATTGTTCGACATCTACGGTGAGTACCGCCGTTGTTCCTCGTTCGCCTACTCGGTCCAACATCGGGACAACAACTTTGTTTCAACTTAGAGCCAGTCCACTCGAATCCATTGAAAGACGTGTTCACGTTATTATCCGATCAATAAATCGAACATAGTGTCGCCGTGGAATAAGGAACAGTGCAGTGCGTTCGTGGAATTAGATTATTAAATTGTTGTTTCGAGTTCCGCTACTTGTGAATCGGGATTTTCCGAATTTTTACCGTTCACCTAGCCGAGTTTCAAAACGAAATTGAAAGTTACATTGTAGTACAGTTGGGGGTACATAATACTTTCTCAAAAATTTTTATAATTTATAATTGGGGTTTTAGTGTCCGAAGTGATTTATTTCGCAGTAATACAATACTTGCGGTATTAGAGATATTATGAACGATTTAATGAGAAGAGATTACTTAGAGAATAATACGGAACAATACGCCGGATTATCGAAGCAGTACACGGAGGCATTGGATTATAGAAAGAATATTTAATTTCAGGTAACCTACTAGACGACACCAGTCTAATACCATCTTTATTACCGTCTCTATTGATTCGCAAGAAGCCGTTGTTCGATCTCCTCGATCCGTCACCCATGGCGCCTATCAGTGCGTTTACCAGAGACCCATGGTGGTACCCGAGCTACGCTCCTTATATCCCTGGCTACGCTCAAAGGAGCACTCCTTTCTATCTGAGGGACAGTTACCTCAGTCCTGTGAAGCGTAGCTACCTATGGAGCCGACATCCAATCAGGCCTCTCGGTATGTAATCCTCCTTTTACTATAATTCTCATTTCGAATCGATATGGTCGCTCTCCATCTGAGAAAATAGCTGTTCCGAATCACATTCCTCCATTTTTAGAGAAAAATGCCATTTATTCGTTCGGTTTGTATTTTTTGAATGCCCAAATAAACGCAAATACAGGTACATTTAGAGTACAGAAAACATTTTTGAAAAAATTACGAGTAGAATGCTATTTTACTGACAATGAGAAAAGAGTTTCTAGCGATTTAAATTTGTTATTTTCAACGGAACGATTAATTCTATAATTTCGAGCGAGATATTTTTTCGGATGAAGAGCGAAATTGAAAATGACCTAAAAACTCGAAGTATGCTCGGTGAAATTTTCAAACCGATTTTTTAAAGAGATTTTCACGGCACAGTGAGAATGTTGACGAATTTTAATGCTTCTCCAAGAGTTCGACTTCCAGGAAAACAGAGTTCTGTCAAATCGATTTCTCAATAAACCGTGCAGGGTTGCATCACGATAGTTTAAAATATACCAATCAATTTAGCACGATAAATTGCACCACACGGACAAACATACAAGTTCCGCAAACGAAATGCTCGTTGCGAAATCTGCTGTATCTAAATATACAACGACGTGTAGGAATCAAAAAATATTTTCTCTCGCGTTGTAACGGACGACACGACGACGAGCCGACATTAGTTTATTAGATTACCGTTGTTCCGTGTCTCGACTCGTCGACGAAACCGTCAAATTCACAGGTTTTGCGATTATTTTGAGATCTCCTGGCGAAATCCGTTCTTTCGCGAAACAGATGATTGTGTAACGACGAGGCTCGAACAACAACAAAAAACTATTTGGCATTATCTAAATATTTGCTTAATGTTTGGCTCGGGCGCAGATATTGTAGTACTCTGCAACAAACCGGAAAATTATAAACCGTTGATGCCAGGCACGATCGTGCCAACTATTATTCCTTGTTTCTGGCAGTTTCGGCCGGCTAATTTAAAAGCGCATCGATCAGCGGCGGACCTAGAAAATAAAAACAATTTAAATTGAGAACTTGAGAAAAAATAAATCGTATGAAAATTGTTGGTACTCGAGTTAATTTCGGTTAATAGGCCTCCAACCAGTGTCGCCAGATCAAGACTTGTTTCCCCCGCTCTAACTTCCCCTTCTACCGCCGCGGACCGGTCACGTGACGCAGAGAGAGGGGGTAACTTTTTCCCCTCGATCCCCGGGGCCCCAAAACTAACGGTCCGCCGCTGACTGGCATTATTTTACATTGAGTTATTTTTAAGGAAACATTGGAACATCTCAAAATAATTATTCATGCAAAATAGACCGATTTTTTTTTCTCTCTGAATTCGTAAGCCCTGACAACAGTATTGCCGACTTAAGGTCGATGCACATCTCACCGGCCCGGCCGGCCGGCTCAAAATTATAACCCTGGTTTTGGCCCTAGCGTTTACTGGCGGCAACCGTGTCAGGCTTTGGAACCGAATTTCTTCTCTGGCCTCTCGACCCTTTCCAGATGGCCTTTCGAGAGCGCGTTGACAGTTCCCTGCTGTGCGTGGCACAAAAAAAAATGTTTTTAGGGGCTCCACAGCTCCTTAGGTAATCTATCCGTACCTCTCCTTTACAACACCATGGAAATAGGAAACGTTCCTGGCACTTACAATTAGTGAAACAGCATCGCACATCCTTATACAGGGTGGTCCACACAATTGTTTCAAGTCATAACTCCGTTATTATTGCATTTACGAAAAAATGATAAAGGAGAAAGATAAATGGTTCGAAGAGCACTACATCTGTAGGCCTTTAAATTTTTTTTAGATGCTGCAGTGCATGTGCAATTAACAATTGCATCATTTCTTTAAATAGAATAGATTCTTCCTTTCATTCTACGTAAAAAATGATTAGGGTACCATGGCAAAAAAATTATTAGATCTCGAGATATTTTCAAAAAATGTCTTTATTGAAGAAGATACTCAAACACTTCATAACTATGTTGTAAAGGTAAACACCCTTTCGACATTGTTATCATAACAGAAACCGATTTGTACGAGTGAGCATTTCCTAATTCAGTAGCAAGTCACGTATCGTAACTCGAGTACGAAAACTAAGATTTTGAAAAAGTGTAGCTGTATTTCACTTAATACAAGAAAATGTATGACATTTTTTGAAAATATCTCGAGATCTAATAATTTTTCACATTCAACATGTGTTTTTGATTCACAAGAAAAATTACCTGCCTATTTAAAATACGACAGATGTTCCCCTCAAACCCAACAAATGGTAGCTCGAACCTATAGCTCCGAAAGGGAGTACCGTATTATTAATTATTCTGGTAGCTTTTTCCTAATAACGCTCAAATTCCTTAACAAAGTATTCCCCATCTATTACCACGAGGGACTCTGAAATGTTCTAGTTAACAGCTTTTGAAATAAATAATGACGAATTGTTTCACCGCACAGATTGTCAGATGATATTCTTTCTTTTTCGTTAGCGTGGTAATAAATTGTTATTTCGTTTGTTACAACGTTCAAATTCCTTAACAAGATCTATTACCACGAGGAACTCAGAAAAGTTCTGGTTGATAGTTTTTTAAATAAATACAGCATGTTCATTCTGTCTTCGTACTGCCACGCTACGAGCCGGCCGGCTAGCCTGCGAACATTCTCGTCGAGAATGCTAGCCGGCTAGCCGGCCGGCTCTAGCATTGGGCAGCGAACCCCTGGGGTTCTGGTAGCAGAGGACACGCTGTGCCTTTGTTCCGAGCCTCTCGAACCCTCTCTAATAGCTGTCCCGGACCCCAAAATGCTTATAAACGGGGAAAAAACGGCCGGTCGGCCGGCCGGTGAGATGTGCATCGACCTTTAGGCGGCTTTGCTTTCTTCGCCGTTCACGGGCTTCCCATTGATAGGAAGCCATTTCGATGCTCGCTAGATTGCTCTCTGAGCGACGTTATAACTCTGCGGCCACGAGTTGATCGATTAGCATTCTCTCTTTTTTCTTTTTCTCATTTGGAAAGCAACTAGAATAGAGCGGAAACGAGCGGGATAAAAAGAATTATATACATTTGATCGACAAGGACGAATTGATATGGTACACGAATGTATCTGTTGTAGGTATTTCAGGATCGTTATACTACTATTATTCGCAGCCAGTTCCAGTATTTCACTTTACCCGTCCGTGGTACAATAAACGTACCACATATTAAGAAACAAAAGTGAGCGATACGATTAAAATGTGGCCAAGTGTTTTTGTTCCCTCATCCTCCTCACTTGTTCGTTCTGTGGAATAATAATAATCGAAAAACATGCCGACAACGTAATTGGTGTACATATTCTCTGGCTGCAACGAGGTGTATTTACGATTAACATGCACTTATACGTAACAAACATTAATGGAACGAAGGTGAAACATATCCGCTGTTCGTAGAACAGCCCCTGTAGTAACAGAGAGTTGTTCGATCGATAGGTATCATCGTAAAAATATGAAATCACCATAAGATCATTCACTCCGAAAGATAGACATTACATTCAAACAGCGCCGCACGGCTGTCTGCATTTTGTACGTGACTGACTAACGCTGGAGACAGAAAGTTTCGAAAATAATTTTTAAAAAATACAAATTACAAAAGTTACTAATAATTCTAACATTTTTAGACACAATTTTGGGTCTCTAATTTCTGTTTCGGTCACATTACAATATTATTTTCATAAAGTTTCAAACTTTCTGTCGCCAGTGTGTCCACCATGTCTTCTAAATGTCTTTTATTTGAGACGTGTTTCTTCTATGTATATTTTCACTTGACTAATATGTATATACACGTGTACATATCAAGGGAGAACCGACCCCCGCAAAAAGAAACTCCCGGAATCTTAATGGTACCCTGACTGAACCCCCATTTCTCTCGCGACAGCTGTTTGCAAGACAATGTTCAAATTTTCATAACATAAGCTTTGACACTCGAGAAATCTCCTTACATCGACAACACCGAACTGTGTTGACCACTTATGCTTCCCTGTGATATAAGACACACCCCCCGCCCCCATATTTTAATTGTTATTTCATCCAATGTGTCCCCGAAGCTTCGAGAGTTTCGCGGAACCCGTGCGGAACCTCCGCCATCTTGAAATTTTGCGGAGACTGCGAAGACAGGGAAACCAGTCGTTATAAATTAATCCGATAAAGCCACGCGATCGAAACTCTCGAAGCTTCCTCGTTCTGTTATCTCGTTCTGTTCGACGACTATGATTTTTCTGTCTGATCCATCGATCGATCTCTTTTACAGCTCACGTCTACTGATGACCGTGTCGCCCCGCATGGAACGCGCGATACGTCACACACTGATGAAAAAAGCCGAATAAAATCACGAAAAAAGAATGCAAAAAAAAGATATGAAAGAGTATACCGTACATCGTATCCCGAAGAACTGTACGACACCTGTTGCCTGACTCTATGTCTTTTGTTTCTCGCAGTGCGTACCGTCGTCCATGATGTTCTATTTATTAACATTATCTGCCACCATGGTTTATTGTACTCTTCGTTCGTGCTGTCTACGAATAAAATAAAACACTGCCCAAATTTTACTACAAGACTACAAACTTCACTATACGTTCCTCGCGCGGGCACGTGAAAGTATTCTTATGACGGTGTATTAATTACTCGATTTTACACTTCTCTTGAAATCGGAATAATCCTGTGGAAATCTTCTTTCATTTTCGATCGAAATTTAGTACAACAGAAATTAGTGACATTGACGGAAGAGATGACAAAAGGTCGTGGATAATGATGGCGAATATGTAATTCATTATAAAATAATAAAAACGATTGAACTCGTACGTGTTCGTTTAACTTTGGAATAATGTGACTACATATACCCCTAACATTTACCAAATAATTTCTGTGGATAATTTATAACATGTAGCGTTACGTTATACGTTCGTTAAACAATCGTTTCAACAGCGAAATTTGTTTCGCAAATATACGGTCGATCGAATACATTCGTGTAACTCAGAGCTGTTCAGCGTCTGCCCGTACGGGCACGAAGCCACGCCCCTACGGGCAAGACTGCGTGTGACACACACTGTCCACTAATAGGCATGTCGAGCAGCTCTGGTGTAACTGTTTATCTTGTTATACAACGTGGAGCGAAGAGACCGAGCAATTTTCGAAACAGGTTTGTACAACAATATGCACGTTTATTATCTGAAAGTTTTACATCTTCAGGATGTCATTGTGTAGGCGTGCACCGACGTGATTCGATCGATGCAATGAACAGGGGTACGCACGCCTACGTCCTTGCATCACGCACGCGATTCATCATCATTTTGTTTCTATTTTGACGAGGCATCGTCGAATCGCAAGCGATCAGCCTTTTACAAATATAGTATCTATGTGTACAATGTACGTGTCTCAGACAACAAAACGCATATCGAGGGATCACAACCGCTTCTTTTACAATTAAACTTATATCGGAGCAAGAAGTCCAAGGCGGGAAGTAGTACGAAGCTGGAGAGAGCATGAAGGGAAGAAGATGGCCGCCTGAAATGTAACTTTTTCATTTGTGGATCGTCGTCCAAATCAGAGCTGTTCAGCGTCCGCCCGTACGGGCAGCGATTTTCTTGTTTTGGACACAGTGCCGCCAGACGAGGGGAGGGAGCACGAATCGAGGGGAAAAAGTTACCCTCTCTCGACCGTGGCGGAAATTAGAGTGGAGGAACAAGTCTTGGTGTCACTGCCTGGGCATACACAGAATGGCGGACACGAAGCCACGCCCCTGCGTGCGAGGCTGCATGTATTGTCACAGCTACCCCCACTCCGCTAAGTCACTTGCCCGTAGCTGTGTCCAGAGTCGCCAGATCAAGACTTGTTCCCCCACTCTAATTTCCCCTTCTACCCCACGCTTCCGTACTGGCAGGGAGAGGGGGTAACCTTTTCCCCTCGATTCGTGCTCCCTCCCCTCATCGGACGTCCTTGCCCGCTAATAGGCATGTTGAGCAGCTCTGGTCTAAATACTCGAAAGGAGTACATACTTCAAACGATACTAGTTCAACAGGCAATACCATGCACACGTGATTACAACACAAGCTACAAGTACACTATTATGATACCAATGTTATGATTGAAACCAACATCGTTATATTCGCACACCGTGTACACAGTTGTTGAACAGAATGTTTCAGGAGAAGAGACAATGTTGTGTGACCCACAGCTGGTAATCCTGGGTCACCTCTAACACACCTCAGCTTCGCTAACATATCCTCAGGAAGTCATAAACAGGGGGTTCTTGGATAGCCGCAGATTGCGACCGAATCTTGCGACAGAAAATCGATTACCAGAAAGCTGACATATCCAAGAATCCCACAGCAATGTGTGGAAAACTATGCTACAGCTCTTATAAATTTCCAGTAACGTGTACACAATCATGCACACGATCGGACAGGGCGCAAGTAGCCATCGGAGAGTGAACGTCCACACACAGCCACACGCACAAAATACTTGTAGCAGACAGACATATCGCATCTGTTATTATTATTAACTGTGTCACTCATGTGTGTCTACGTTACTCGTTACGGTCGCACTTATGTGTCTCCGACTGGCCGATATTCGTTCGCCAACGAGAGCATTGGCGTATTGCGAATAGGGGATCGATCAAACAAATCCCGGATAGTGAGCTGTGCCATAACAGTAATAAATTCATAAAAGTCTCGTAAATGGAAAGGTCCGCATTGATTCGTCTTTCGCCGCTTAAACAACATTTTTCGCTTTTCTCTGTCCCTTTCTTAACGAACATAAATTACAATTGTATTTATAAACAAACGCTTGCTACTCGCTTTACTGTCTAACAGTTCGTCCAAAGTCAATCTATGTTTCACTTTCAGATAATATGTAACTGTTGATGTTTTCTCAATATGTATATATACATATATTGTATCGCCTTGCCCCCGAGCTCCAATTAATATATAATTTTTCTCTGTTTCACGATTTCTTAAATAGTGTACGAATTCCTTACACGCTGCCGATAAATCTTCTTAAATACTTATTCTCTATACACGTGTTCGAGCAACGTCCAGCTCGAATACTTTCTATAGGCGCCGTTTTCGCAACGACGCCAACTACTTTTGTATACTGCACACCTTGGTGTGGGAGGATAAGTAGTGTACAGTGCTGGAAGTATCTCAGTTTCCCTTTGTATTGTATTCTGTAGAAATAAATGCTTCGCACGATATAGTCTATTGAAACAAATATTTGCAAACGACAAATGGATAAACGGAACGAAACACTCTGAAAGTGAAATCGTACGTAGGAATAAGAACGATTCGAGCTTTACGCTTTGGAATAAAAAGAATAATTAATATTTCATTCAACGATTCCATATATTTCGCTTATCTCTATCGCAACATTAAAATCTCTCTCAGTAGCTGAGACCGTTCTTCTTAAAGACAACTCCTTAATTATTAGTACATACATTTTTGTATCTTAGAGAATTAGTTCTTTCTTTTTTTTCATCGTTATTAATATTATTATTTCCTTTTAGTCCTCCTTCGTCAATCGCTTATATTCTTCACGCTTCTACCTCCTCTCTTTATTTGTTTCTCCGAGCATGTCTCTTTATTTCGTTCAGTTTGTTCATTCGAAAATAAACGGTATCTAACATTGCTACAACGTACCTTGGAAGGTGCTCTCGGTATCTCAAAATACTGCGAAGTTTACGAAATCACTCCAAATCCGCGTGGGCACGATAAAACGAAGAAGAAAAGAAGAAGGATGGATGAGGAACGAAGCGAAGTTGAGAAGTATCTATATACATATCGTAGTCGCGCTCTTATTAAACGATAATTAAGTTATCTGCAAAAGCGATGACAATAATAGTAACAGAGAAATGTTAAGAACAATCAACGGGGTCTAATAATTACATAGAACATTATACATGAAAGCAATAAATAGTCCAAATGAGAACGTCTACGTTCGTTACGTACACGCTAATGATACCGAGGACCGCCCGGTATCCGTGAGATGAGGAGAAATTAATAACACCCGAACGGTACAGAAGCGATCCCGGATTAAGTTAATGAAAAGAAAACGTCACATTCGATTAATACATTACTTATCTTATTAAGATGCGATCAAGAAAAGGATAATCGTATATACACTTCTCTCGACGTCTTTGTAGTGGAACACGAAAAGTAATACGCATGAAAAGTAGTGGCAAAGTACGAAGTATGTTTAGTTTCTCTATCGTCGGACTTTTTACTTTTGAAACGTAACATTTTATGTAAGAAAAAAGAAACCACAACAAGCACACTTGGGCAGGTTCTACGAATGTACGGTGGTTACTTGTTTGATTGTTTTCTTTTTTAATCACTAATCAGTCAACATAATGATATACTTAAAAAATATATATCTACACGTAAAATCATACGCAAAGGAGAAAGTTAAAACAGCGGTTTTAAAAGTCTTCAACGATCACAAACAACTTCTGACGATAAAACACCACTATCTAGAGTTCTCACCCGCGCTTATTGTTACTCATACTCCGGTGCAACTCAGCCGGTAGTGGTGCAGCGTATTTTACAACGTTATGCTTTTAACATTGATCTGTAATAGAATATTTTTCTGCCTGGTTCGGGTCCCTTTAGCATGAGCAATAGTGTTAGCGATAAAAAATTCGGACGAGGCTGTCATTTCTTTTTGGCTGGATTCCTTTGTGGTGTAGCTGGTCTCGCGCCTTGCCCGGTATTCATTCCTATATATTGGTATTTAGCTTTCTTCTCAGATGGTTTCAATATCTTTAAACACATAATGAGAAATATTATGATAACGAAAATTTAATAATAATTAACGTAACCAAATTCATCATCTTAAATGCAACCTGAAAACTGCACATTAAGGTTTCATCGACGCTCATCATTCCACCGGCGTTATCATATTCTCCGCAATAATTTGGCGCAGAGAACAGCGTAACCAGCTGTCGTTTCGCAAAGAATTCGTAACCGTCCTCAACTACTTGATGTGCTCTACATATCAGATCCATATCATGACGGTTCAAGAACTTGGATACTATATCCGGACCAAATGTAAAGGAAACACCTCTGTCATTTTCACCCCATCCCTGCAAGGTTAAATATAAATATCCATAGTACAATGTTTGTGTCATATTACTCCGTAAATAAATCGGTTAATAACAAAATACAATACCTGAACTTCCTTATCAGGATCTGACCATAATAAGTCGCAAAGAAGGCCAGTGTCAGGTACATCGGTTGGACGCATAATTCTTCTGATTTGCTCCATGTTCTGTCGTAGAAAAAAAAGAAGGTCATAGTTATAGACATTTTTCTGTAAATATCCGAAGCCGTGAATAAGCAGCCGTATGATACACAATACTCTGACTTAATTAGCTCTAATAAAGATCCCTTCATTGATAATAGTTAATAAACAGAGGACATAATCCCTTGTTTATACATCAACGAGGTAGATAATAAAAAGTCAATATTCCGATCTTTATACATGTTTAATCTTCTATTAACCATTGAACTTTTACTTTCTTCGGCATTACGCTATAAATACAAAATAAATTGAGTATAATCTTCAGAATTCTTTTCGTTTCGTGTAGTAAAGAACAATTTCATAGAGCAAACTTAGCATATCTAAATTTAATAATTAATTACTTCAACAACCTCTTCGTGGGATGAAATTATTTCCCACTTCGTGGGAAAAATTCTCAAAATTTTGGGCCTTGAGTTTCGAGTTGCCGAAAATGAAACTATTTGCAAAATTTCAGCCAAATCGGACGTGGCCGGTTTTCGGAAGTAAAATAAAAAAATTCATTATACCAAATGTCGACCACCGTCGGTCAAGTAGAACGGGCCGGATATAACAGATATAATCACCTGAAGATCCGGGCTAAGGCCGCCATGACAGCAGAAGATTTTTTCATCGATGATGGCAGCGATCGGTAAACAGTTAAAGCAATCCGTGAACGTTTTCCATAGTTTAACGTTATACCGTTTCTTGCACTCATCGTAGAACCCGTATATCCTGTTTATGCTGGCGCACTCGTGATTTCCGCGCAACAAGAAAAAATTCTCCGGATATTTGATCTTGTACGCGAGCAGCAGGCATATCGTTTCCAGCGATTGTTTACCTCGGTCTACGTAATCCCCGAGGAATAAATAGTTCGCTTCCGGCGGGAAACCGCCGTATTCGAACAGTCGCAACAGATCGGTGTACTGGCCGTGTATATCGCCGCAGATCTTAAGTGGCGCCTCCAACTCGAGCAGGATCGGCTGCTGAAGGAAAATCTCCCGTGACTTCAGGCAAAGGCCCCGCACTTCACCCTCCGACATTAGAACGGTCTTTCCTGGCCGGCATCCTCTGACTGCGTCCAAAAATTCGCACGTTTGAATGCATTTCGACCGACGCGGCGCCGCGTGTCGTCAGGCTTCGCGAACTCGCAACGAGAGCGTGCACGGCCTTCCGCTCGCCGATTTACTTCAACCTTTGCACGCTCATACACTTCGTTCTTCTGTTTACGAATATGTACCATTATACGATCAGGTACTCGATACCTTTCTAGATATCAACAATTCAAGTTATTCATTATCACTCAAAATACTGTCGCGCTCTGCCAAATATCATTCTATCTCAGCGGTATCGTGCTGAAACTGTAACCACATAGGTCACGAGTTCAAATCCCATTTCTTATTTCAATTTTTTTTTCAAATTAGTCATATTTTACGCATGACAAATTTTTATAAATTTGATTGGAAAGGAATTTTAATAAATCCAGCAAATCGTGGTAAATGTTTCTTTATATTCGATTGAGATTTCTCCAAAAAATGTTCTGTTCGGAGGGGGACACCTTCTGACGTATACGCTGGCGTTCTAGGTGATCTGAAGGGCAATTTAATTTTTTTGGAGTCCTATATTTTGTGTAAACAGGAGATCGAGCTCAGTGTGCAAAGTGTCAATTAAATCGCAGACCCGAGGACTCGTGCACTCTCCTCGTCGGTGTTTTCTTTCACGGGTTAAGTACGCCGAGCATAAGTTTCTACGCTGGAGCATGAAGATGTTCTGACTGCCAAGAACCGATTCTCAGAGGGGGGTCATGGATAAATACGATTACGTACTCGGGTGCCACGAATTCTCGTGGACACCTATACCTATATCATCTCGCGTGGTACCACAGTGGCGTGAATTGCTATAGTCAGGGGTGAAACTTTTCGGTTGTTCATGGCCACTGCGAGAGATCACTCTCCATTTCTCGATTAGGGTACCAGTGCCTACGTCAGTCCCGTTCAGCAAGCTTTGCGGCCAGCGCACAGTGCGGACAAAAGGCCTGTTTTCGGCACTTCTCGTAGTTTGGTTATTAATGTATATATAGAGGAAATTTTTTACAGACAATTATATTTACCAATATAGTTACTAATTTTGAAAAAAAAAATTTATTATTAAAAATTACCAAATTTATTTTTAAAAACTAACAAGTTTAGAACAAAATTAATAATAAATGAACCATATGTAAAATTAACAATAATACATTCTCCATTACTCATTTACAGTTAATATAATATTTTTTGATTTTTGGCACTTTAGAGAGTGCCTCCATGGCCAAATTTTTTTACAAAAATCAAAATTTGGTTACTAATACATATGTAATGGTAATTAGTCACAAAAAATTAAATTTATCAATAAAATTAATAAGTTGAAATTAAAAAATTATTTTTATGCATAAAAAAAATTGTTAAATGATTTTTAACGGGAAAAATATTGTGGTATTGAACAAAAGTATTGAACGCCATCGAAAGGAAGCGTGGCTGGTTGCCCGCCAATTCGCTTCTGCTGAACAGGACTGGCCTACGTTGATACCAATACGATGCATAAGTAGTACAGTGAGATCGATAGTATTTCAATCGAGCGGCAGGATATTTTTTTTTATAACCACGAACATAAATATTAACGAGGGAAGTGACCTTGACCGACTAGAAAGCTTACCCTGAATGCAGTTCGCTTCCGGTCAATTCGGGCGGTAATATTTAAACATGAAACGTCATACCTACGAAATATTTAAAAATAACCATTCTATAATTATCTGCATCTGATTAACCCTTCCGTTACGGGACGGCCTTCCACAAATCTATATTTTCCCGGGTTATATCGACGTTACTTTTTCGTAAATTATTGCATTTTTATCGTGCAATCATTTCAATCTAATATACATGGCGAATTATAATGGAACGCGTGTCGGAATAATTTTAATGGCAAATTTCACCGGAGTTATTAATAAGCGCTAAATTTTGGCGGGTAACTCGCCACTAGTAAACCGTTAGTAAGGAAAAGGTTAAATATCTTAATGGTTAGCGATAAAATAGAAGGCTAAAGGAACAGTGTAACAGATGGTTTTGACTTTAAATTTAGAAAAGAACGACGTTTCATATGAATTTCTTTAATATCGCGATCAACCGGCAGGCGGGATCGATTTCCAAAAAATCGGAAAATAAATGACTACGAGGTTTTCTTTCGTTGGAATCGCATTTTCGTAAAAGATTTACTTTTTTTCTCGTATGATGCAATTGTTTGAAGAACCGAGTAGGTTGGAGGTTCGATTATAAAATCGTCGAGCTACGTAGTATAGGTTTTCTCTTGATGCAATAATCGGGAATACGAAAGGTTGTCGCACACTGTAGTTATAATGCTTCAAAGGGATTAAGTGGCTATATGAGTCTCGAATAATACGACGAGCATCAACTTGCAGGAAAACAAACTCTAAAAGGAAAGCTGAAAGCCATTTAGCGATGCATGGATCAACCGATCCATTAATTATTACGAACAGAAGCTCATGGGGCGACGGTTAGGGTTCCTCGAAACCCGGAAAAACCGACGCATGAGAAGCGAATGAATTTCGCATAAGTACGGATAACACACTTCGAACCCTTGCGGTGTCGTAAAAGTATTTATAGCTATGGAGGAATTCATGGTGTGGTTTAAACCGAGTCGATATGATGGTTATCGGAAAACTGCATATCAGCAAGGTCATATCGCAACAATCTAAATGCTATCGGTAAAAAAAGAAAATAATGTTTCTACAACGACGAAATCTATGTAAGATTCGAAGCAAGCACATGTTATCAGAAACGTTGTCTATTAATATTACGGTTATTTGAAGAAACGGGGCAAACGATAAAAAAGAGAAAAAAATAGAAAATCGTCATGGTTATATTTGATCAAACACGCGACAGTTTGGAACGGTTTCCACTCGCGCGACATGTTACGATTTATTTCAACAGTTTCGTTCGGAAACATATCCGAGATAACTGACAAGTTTTCATTACAGATAAAGAGTATAAGCAATACAAACGTAACCAATTCTTTTGTTTAGTATCATTTTATTATATATCTCTATAAAACAAAAATATGTTTTGGAAATTAAGTTTACAAATATCTACAGACACAAACGATATATCATTTTATTAGCACGAAAGATTGCCTACTTTTCAAAATCCTGCTACGTTATTATTGTGTGTCACGTTTAATTACGAAGTAGAGATCCAAAAGAAATTTTCACTTCGGTATCCTCCATACTAAAAGAAAGCTTTGTTTATTAGTGTACTCGTGGAGAAAGGTAACTCGATAATAAATTAATATTAACGTGCATTCAAGTCATTATTTTTCTGCAAATCGGATCGTTCTAAGTGACTTCCATAAAAGTATAATCTATTGCTTGAAGTGTCGGTTTCGCGTAAATATGGTGCTAAAAGCTTCGTCGAACATTAACATCACAGATGTTGTTCTCATAACCTTGCGATACGTAGTATATTTAGAAAACTCAAGTTGCACTGTGTCGAAGACGCTGGATGCACGGTGATAGAAAAAAAAAAAGAAAAACAAGCTAAATAAGGAGAAAATGTAGAGTGACACAACAGCAAAATCGGCCAAGAACGAAGATGATATCTTGGGTGAAATTCGTGTTGCAGACGCCACAATACTATTAACTAGCTTCTACTTGATCTTACGTTGTAAATCATAAGCATACGATGAGCGATCACGCACAACATCGAGGCAGATAAAGACGCAACTAAATCAAAACGTTAAACAGAAACTACGTGATGTTTGTTTCGTTGTTGCGTACCGACAAAATCCGAAGAGAAAATATCTTTTAGCTTGGCTTTCTTCTGAACCTGGTCTTTCTGCGTGTGGTAAACTTTACCGCGCAGAGTTCCGACACGTAGCATGAGAAAGAGAAATGGAACAAAAAGAAATAGTTTTCGCTCTCTGAGAAAATAAAGGGAAAAGGCCGAGGAATAGATCCGCGAACGTCTGGAAATACAAGGAGCTGCTAACGAAGACTTGTAACACTAGGAGATCGATATCTTTTTTTTTCCTTTTCGTCGATCTACAGACCGCGGGCAAAATAGTGTTCCGACAGGCACGAGAGATCAAGAGAAACCATTTACGGACTTGTAAGAAACACAGATATCGAATGTCGTAAAATGGACCGCGCACGATTTTAATCTTCGTTTCGGTGTGTAAAAGAAACGTATATGCTCGATGTACGCGGCGCGACATCGGATCGAGCAAATTTTCGCCGGATACTTTGGAAAACCTTTCCATTAACTGTACACTAATTCGAAGACGGGAATCTCGGGAACAATTTCACACTTTCTTCCCACCAAGCCTCCCTTTTTTATCACGTACCTTCCAACAATCTTTGTATCAGGTTGTCGACGTTCAACTCGACATCCGCCATTTTTTCTTGCCACTGACTGACTGACCCGATGTTTGTAGACTAGACGATACGTTTGTGTACGCAGTTAACTGTATATACACATGTACATACATCTTCTAGACTCATGTGGTTATATACGTGTTCTGTTATCGACTGCCGGTCCTATGTAAATAAGAAAAGGATTACCAAAATTTCGAACTGTGAAGAAATTGAAAGATTTATTTTAAATAACGATCACCGGCACAGTTACCGACCAAACAGTATTTCGGAGAAAACAATTTTTAAGTAATGACATATTGATGTGAAAAAGAAAAATGTTCTGAACTGAGAAATATATTCTTGATAACTCTGATATCTTAAAATAATATAAATAAAACCTGACGTACTGTATACCGTTTTAATTTATTACATACTCTCCGAATTCATCAGCAGATTGATTTTGTAGATCAAGTCCATTGATAATTTAATATAATATAAAGGTTCTCCGAATTTATAATGTACAGAATTTTCCTACTTTACGTTATATACAATTTTTATTCATAACCCATTTTGTCTCATTTATGTTAATAACGACATAGTTCTAGAAATCTATTTGAAAAATTTTATTGAAGTAAAAATACGTGTTTGGAGAATGGTAGTAATGAAAAAAAACCGTATTTTTTTCAATTGATCTCTTCAAATATGTATAAAATTGTAATTAAGTAACGAAATTGTAATACATTGTATGTACAATAAATAAAAGATACTAATAATACATATTAATCTAAGATAAAATATGTACTAGTTAGTTTAATATTTTTCTCTGTACACATGATAAACTGAAAAAATTAGTTTACAATTCAAAAAATAGATGGAACAGATAATTTATAAAATTATTACACGTTTGCCATTAACTAATTATTTTGCACAACGAATTAATTGTCATGACAGTGCCAATGTAGGTGTCTTAGCAGAAGAAAAAATTATTGTAACTGCCATGCGTAATAGACGAGACAAAAAGTAATAATGTTATTTGAATTAAATTTGTACATTAATTGATACTAACTTAAGCATATTTTCTGTGATAATCTGGCGGTGAATCTGCATAATCTTGTTGAAGATTAAATAGCTCAGTATTATTTTTCTGTAAATATTGTAAAAAATCGTGAAAATGGGATAGTAACAGTTGTATGCTTCTTTCATCCAATGTAGTATACGATAACATTCCTCCTAATCTTACTGTAAAAATAATGACAAAGGATTGCATAAAATCTTTCACTAACTTAAATAAATATTATATTTCCCATATTGAATAAAGAATAATACCAAATAGCCTTAATAAATGAAAGGCGCCGTATAATTGGCTGGGCAGTGTTTCAGGATTGTCATTCATCATTTGAATAAACTGTGGACGTTCCCATTTGTATAGTAATTGCAAACCTAAGGATATATTGAAGTACTCGCGAATACCTTTAGTTATTTCGAGTACACTTTCCCTGGAAATGACGAATTCGTGATGAAAGAATTATTTCAGTTTCAATAATATCTGTACAATAAAATTATTACACGTATATCTACCTAACGGAATCATTTTTTCCCGCTGACTTTGATTCTACGTAGTCATCTAAAATCTTATCGACTGTATTTTTTACAGGTAACGCAGGTAATTTATGATGTTTCAATATAACTTCTGATTCATCTATAAGTACAAACTTCAGTTCTTCTGGGATTTTAATTTTAACTTCTACCTTGGTAAGATATTCTTCAGTGTCGCCGCATGGCTCCATCCGGCTGTAATAAATTGCATTAGCTTCATATTATCCAATCGAGGGAACAATGCTTTGTACAATATACAATATATATATATATATACATTGATAATATAGAACACACCTGCGTTTTTTACGAGGAGCATCTGAAGTGGAATCATGGGAAGACGATGGTGTTACAGCACTAGTAGTACTTTTAGCAAACCTGCTAACTGCTTTGTCAACTGTTGCTACGGGAGTGCTAGCTCTGCTATCAGTGTCTTTCTCACGACCTCCTTCGCTTCTACGGCCTTGGGTTTTAGAAGATGTACTGCCTTTTTTGTTTTTCTGTATAGACTGTTGATTCGAATGTGCTCTCTGAACCTCTTTCTGTCTTTGCACATTTGTATCATTGTACTTAAGAACTCTACTTTCCGGAACCCATTCATCCCAACTATTTGTACGACATTAATGTTTACAATTCCATTTCCATCATAAACCATTGAAATAAAACGATTACTCACTTCTTATTCCATCCAGCATAATGAATGAAATATTTGATCTGTTTTTCCTTGGTAATGGAGGACTTTAGACATTTTGCTTCATAAATTAATGGCCCATGAAAACATAGAACTTTCTCGCCTAAAAATAATCACACAATTGTTACCAATTAGATTACGCAATAAATATGAATAGAATGAAGATAACTAATATTAATTAATTAAACTCGATGTAACGTTAAAAATATCAATACGAGTAATTAAAAAAGAAATGCGTACCTTCTTGAAATTTACACTTCGGTGGCATGGCCGCGTCCTTTGAACTGCTTATTTTGACTGATGGTCTTTCAGTCGTCAGTTTTAAATAAGGTCTAAATTTCGGAAATTACTTAATAATTCGCGCCAACGGAAAACAATTGATTGCCACTGAACAACTTAAAGGACAACTTTAAAGTGGCGTCTCTGTCTTCGTCCTATATGTTTGGTGTAAAGGCTGACACGCACTACACGCTAGTAATATGTATAATGTCCTAGCTAGAGATTTTTAATCTACGGTATTATCTAGCTTGTATGTATTGAAATTTAATTCGATTTGAATTTAGTTTAAAATTTAGGCACGCACATTTCAAACGTTACATAAACATTACATTCAAATGACTAACAAACGTGCTTTAAGTTCTAACAATATCGTTATATCATATTTTATCAAATTTTAATTTCATCGATTTTTCACTGTTGTGAATTTACTTTAATTTGTGGTTTATGGTCGTACTACGTAATTAGTAAGATTCATATGCTTTTTACACATTTAGATGTTGAATAGTGATGTAATTTAAAACAACAAACAGTTTCAGTGAACGATGTTCTCCCATCTACCGCTGGCAGCGCGAATATAAATGGCCGCGTACAAATCCCGCGCATGCGCGCAATCTGTTTAAATAAGCGCGCACTTGTTCAAAGCGACACACTTGAAATCGAATTTCCGTACACTTGGGAAAACTCTTCATCTTTAAAAAGAAAGTATTAAAATTTCAATATATCTAAAAATTCTTTCCATGAACGACAACGGTACGAAAGAACAATTTAAAATCAAGCGATATGACACTCGATTAAACGAGTCTCTAAAGTAATTTTCCGAGTCGTTGCAACTGAAAAACAGGATGGACTTGTCGGTGATCTTCCTCCTCTCCGATTTTAACGGGGCATTTTTATATCATTTTTTATAATGCAGGTATAACAGAAACGATAAACATTGATTTAACAATGTGGAGACTAGTGAGAAGCTCATTTTCATGGATTTCAACTGGAATTTTTATATTTGTTTTGTTGCGATATATATCACAGAAAATAATAAAAACGAGGAACATCGGTGACCACCATTTTGTTATTATCTTTTTCTGATATGTTATTCAAAAATTCCGTTGAAGTCCATGAGGATTTTTTCAAGATCATCGCGATCCGACCGGGAAAATGTTTTCTATTTTTTCGCTAAATTGTAAGCGAAAAGAAAGTGATGAAAGGTCGAGGAAAATAGAAAACAGCACGTCTCCCTATGACGTTACACAAGGTTATATTTTGTAACTTTCTGATCCTTTTTTACGATGCTGATTCGGCGGGTTTGTGCCCGTAAAGTGTGACAAAATTCTCGTTCGTCGTATTGGTACATACATCACTCAATTTGTTTCTTTTGTTAAGACAAAATCGATCGGAATTAGTTTTTCCTTTTCTTTTTTTTTTCTTTTCTTTACCATTTGTTCTGAACAGTCTCTCAAATATATTCGTAGAAAAGTGTGTGTACACGTGCGAGCATTTTCCGCGCGCGCGCGCAAACAATGTTGATCGACGGCGGTACTCGCCGGTAGAACTAAACTTTTCGCAAGGAATATGGATGCACGCGATAGACACGCGTGTTGCTCTTCGCGTGTTTCTTTTTTATTCGAACGATCACACGGATCACCACGTTTGCTGTCTGAAATAATAATTTAACTGTTCGATGTTTTTATTTGTCGCGCGATCGTGTTCAGTAATGATTATAAAAGTCCCCGTGGAACGAAAGGATAATCGTACGCGCGCCAGGTCTTCGTGTAAAATACGAGAAGCACCGCTATTCGACAGACTGCCAGAAGCGGGTAGAAGGTTTCACGAATATCGGATTAAAAACGAAACGATGGACTGCCATCATCATGATAAGTTATTATAAAAAGACCTCGCGAAGCCTGATCACGATGGGAAACGCAGCTTTCCCTTTCTCTTCTTTTCTTTTCTTTTCTTTTCTTTTGCGTGGTCATCGCTTGATGTGTTGCTTCGCTCCACCAACAGAATGCGAATATTAACTATTTATAATTAAAAACCCTAACGTATCAGGCTTTGCGAGGTCCTTGCAAATATTCAGGTAGAAAATATTGTAACTTCTCACTGGTGTGCCGGCGATCGGTATCACCGACCATTAACACTCGACAATCGTTAATATCGTTCATTACCGCTCGTTCTCTCTCTCTCTCTCTCTCTCTCTCTCTCTCTCTCTCTCTCTCTCTCTCCCGTCACATGCCAACATACATACATACATGCACACAAGCGTCTACGCACACATAGTCCACGCATTCTATTCTCTCTCCTCTCTCGTTGCACGATGCGTATGAAAAAAGTGCGATGCCACCAGTAATCGAAAACGAAAATGAAACTAGTACACAATCCTCTCACATTTGCAGGTAGACGTTATGTGAACACTGTGCAGTATAATCACATCACGATTTTTTAAAAAACTCTAGAAACCACGAAAAGAACGTCCAACGTGTTGAGATCTATGATAAATAAGTTGAACAGTTGTTGAAAATTGCACGCGGTTCTATATTATGGATTTAACCGTTAAAGCGACGAATTCTTTCGATCATTACATATCGGTCACACGATTCGTGCGAACGAAAATTGTTCCTAACTTCTCTTTGTACGCGACAGCCACAAGTAATTTGCACCTACGTTATTCTGCACAACGTTCACAGGATTATAAAATGTACGTACTTATTACATATACATACATACATAATAAGTGAATTTATAAACTAACATTCTTCTCGTGTAATGCTTCAATAATAATATTAATTATAATTAAAACTAACTAATTGATATCTTGTGATAACCGTTAATGAGGTGTCTGCAGCATCTCTGGTTTTCCTTTTCTTTCGCTCACTTTCTCTCTCTCTCTCTCTTTCTCTCTCACGCTCAATCTCTTTCTCTCTTTTTCATAGGGGTCGTCACGTCCTTACTTGTATACATATATATATATGCACTATATATATATATATTTGTATTATTTACAGTTGCAGAAGGGTGTGATCATTATTGTGTAGGCACTATGGCTTTGGACGTACACTAAGTTGTACGTTAGGGTACATCCTTTAAGAGACTTCCGGTCGAGACAATTGCCACCCAGTGCAATCTTGATCCCTTCCAGGAACACTGAACAATATTTAATTCGCCTCTGCCAATCAAGACAGTCAATTATTCGGGCCGTTTTTCACGCAATTGGAATCAAGCTGCACCGGCGTGGAAATTCTCTGTCGAGAAGTCTCTTAAGTCAGGTCCAGAATAGTACTGTATCCTGAATGAATCTTAGACGTTGATCGTTACAATTAGAATTAAATATGCGTTTACATGCGACCACACAGTCTAAGATCGTTCCTTTCTCCCATTCTTTTCGTTCTTTGTCCCGAACGATCCGAACTCGTTCCCGTGTTCGCGACGAACGACGTCGAAAAAGTTAATCAACGCGATCCGCAGCGAAACCGACACAATAGGATCGGTGTGAGATGACAACTTGCCTGAAAAATTGATTAACCTCATCATCCGAATCGAGGGATGATTTCATCAATTATTACGCCGTGCATATTGTCGAGCCGCACAAATCCCTCCCTACCGGAAAACTCGACAAATTACAAAAGTATATAGAATAAAAACTACGCCATCTTGCCGTTACTTTTTTGCATTTTCCTCCACCTACACCTCTTTCCTGTATTTCTCCTCCTCCTCCTCCTCCTCCTCCTCCTCCTCCTCCTCCTCCTCCTCCTCTTTCCTTCGTTACAAACAAGGAATCGATAAGCCTACTTATGCATCGGTCGCGTTTAATAAATTTATAATGCGTATTTGCTTTCCGGACGTCGGTCTCGCGTCTTAAACACGATTTAGAAAAAAGAATTCAGTCCCGGTGATAAGACAGGACCGACCGTCCGGAAACTAGAACGTTCCCCATCTTACGCATTCTCCGTCATAATTATCACGTCGATAGAAACATTACACTAGGAGGGACTTTTTTGATGAATGATTTTCCGCGTGTACTACTGGTTCAATTAATTCTTCGTTTCTCTCTTTCTCTTCATCCTCTTTTTACAACTCGATATTAACGACAAAAGAAAACCGTTCGCAGTTTTCTCCTCGACACCTCGAGTCCAGTCTCTCTTCTCTTTGAAATTCCAAATATGTGCTCTCTCTCTCTCTCTCTCATTCTTTCTCTCTTTCTTTCTCGCTCGCTCTCTTTCTTTTGCGTTTATCTCTTACCTCATTTACAATATTATTACACATTGCACAGAAAAATGGCTTCGCATTCGCCAGACAGTTTTACAAATTATTCAAGAAACTCAATATCGGCCACGACCATATCAAGCCGGAAGTACTCGAGAGTACCGCGTCCACAGTTCCGTGTGATATGTTTCATCCTCTGCTTCTCGCGGTACCGTCCTTTCCACCCACAGAGGTCAAACTTTCGACGAAAAAGGAAGAAAAAAAATAAAATAAAATAAAATAGAAACGGGAAAGCGACCGACACGATATACTTGCGGGGGTGGATGACCCCTTTTCAACCGTATCCGTTCGCCGAACGAATCCGCGATTAAAAACGCCTCGACACGAGACATCCTCGACAAAATACTATTCGGTATTACATCGTTACGCGAATCGTTAGAAATCATAAAGTCCTATCTATACTCCGTATTTACACATTCGCGTCTTTCCGAAACAGAACTTAACAGGCGAAATCATTTCACTAAGCCGGCTCGTAGCGATTTTTCATTTGTTGCTGATTTGATTGTGTGTTTGTTCTGTTCATACGAGATCGATATGAACCCCCCTTTCTTTGTCATGCTAACGAACAACAGTTCCAAGGACACGTCTACGCAATGCTCGACATACGACTCTCGTTATTAGAGAAACAAAAAAAGAAAATGAATAACGAGCAACTGAAAATCGCCAATTAGAATCCGTGAAAGCGCCAATTACACGAATCAACGAAATTATTTCTAGCCACTTGAATGCTAGGCAGGCTAACTCAGAGTGGTAGCCTAAATAGGCGAATGTACTGTCAACGGTGACGATGGTGTGAGGATGATATCTCTAAAACTTGAAATCAAAAAGATCCGAAAGCCCTTCCTCCGTGCCTAACGAGAATGAATAGTCGTTTTCTGAAAGAGGTGGTTCCAGGGACAGCAGGTGTTCTCCGAAATCAAGAAGATTTAAATCTGTAACAAAAGAGAGAAAGAAAATGCGGGGCTTGTCCAGTTTACATCCACCCTTGCTCTCAGACTCCGTCTACGTCTTCTCACTCCAAATTATTTCAGGTTATAAGAGATTACAATGAAAATCTCGAATATTTGATGTAGCGTGATCTTAGCAATAATCATTTGCGTCGGCTGTACGACATGTATATCGAGGTATAAACGATGTATTATCGTTTAAATTGCACAAGCAAATAGATATCTAACAGCTGATTAGATTGCTAGGTTATTTTGTTAGAAAAACATTCTTATGATATTGACGTAAAACCTTATTCCTACGTAGAATCAAAATCTAAGCCAAGATGTAGTCTTACGCAGAAGGTAAAGAGTATGGTAATCTACAGAAGAAACAATATGCTGTGGTATCAGTAAAAGAGAAGAGTAGAACGAAAAACCAATAATCGTTTTGTCCTGAAAACGTACCTTCACGCTATACGAGCTTTGTTGTTTGAAACCGTCACCTAACTAGAACTTTGCCTGTGATGTGATTTTAATTGATGTAACACACAAGTCACAGCCAGAGCTCCATCAGGGTACGGCTATCCTCCCATTGTTGAAAAGGCAGAGGACATTCGGGGAAAGGTAGCTTGAGTCAATAATATCATGAAATAGCGGTGGAAATTGACTCTTACTATCTTTCTTACGAAAAGATTATTTTATCTTGTTGGCATGCAGGCACGTCTCTCTCAAGCTTGTGAAAATATAGATTTATTGCTGAAACGCATGTTGTATTTCACTTGTGCGAGAAAGAAACGTTTTAGCTTTTCGTTTAAAAAAAAAATTTCGGAAATACTGGGATATGTTACAGTGCAGAAATGATTTATTAAAGAATAAAGGAAGATAACAAAGAGAGAAAAGAAAATGTAAAGATACAAACAGGTTAACAGAAAGCGTTATAAAAGTTGCAGTTAAAGCTGAAGCTCGGAAAGGTGTAAGAACGGAAAAATATATAAAATTTCAAGCGCTGTTAAAAGTAACTGCATACGATAAATTAGTAACAATAAAAATATTACACAAGAAACTTAAAAAAAAAAAAGAAAATAATAAACGAGAAGGTGAAAACAAACTCGTAAATTCTTCTAACCAAAATATACAACACTATGTGAGATTTCGTTTATACTTATGACTATAACTGAAAGATTTGTGTTCACCTTATTGAGAATTAATAACATTGTGCCCGACATTTGCAACAAAGCGCGCAGTAGTAAGTACAAAAGCGTACATGCACAGAAAAATAGCATACATACTAGCTTAGATTAAGCTATTAGAATATAAACAAATAACAAATAATACTCTCGATATGATCGACAAAAAAGAAAAATATTAAAATTGATATGCTACGAAGATGCGATATTTCTTCAAACTTCTTTCAACATCAATTAAAAGAACAAGTATAACAAAAAGAGTTGAGATCCAAGTGAATTCTAATTGAAAAAAATCTACGCAATCCTACCTGAAGTGCTAATTTGATCCTCTGTTTGCAATTGGAACTTGCCTCCTCCCATTGGTCCATAATCATCGGATTCACATAACAGCGCGTCCCTCGTGGACGCAGTCGGAGTGCACAAACGAGTATTCAACGAACTCTCGACAGAAGGTACTGGTTCTACCCGGACACCACTTCCTCCATTGGCCAACAGTTCAGGAGGCAGATAAGGTATGTCGGATTCTTTTGACGAAGGCACAGATTGCGTCGTCGTGTATCCCGGATTGGGTGACGATTTAACTGAAGGGTCATCAGGACAGAGGAACACCTCTATTTCGCCATGAGATGACCTCATGTGCATTTGAAGCTGCAAGAATACATAAAGGTGTGATTGATACGATTATTACTCTTGCTTAATAAATTAAACAGACACCTTACCTTTTGCTGACCAAGATTATTGATAGGTTGTGGAACATGAAGTGTAGCTTCTGGCGGCGCCTTCACCGCCATGATAGCCTGGTCTTTGTACATTGGAACAGAACGTAAATCATGATACGTTACATAAGCGTATTGTCTGTCCGCGCAGAGCTCCCTAAGATTTTTGTCTGCACCATGAATTAATCGATCCAAAGTATTTTCCTTAGCTTCTAAATCCGCCACTTCTCTTCTGAGATCAGCAATATCGTTCCTATCATTTGGCAACTGACCGCCTCTGTAATACATATCGATTACGTTTCACTTTCGACTGTACCAACTCGTTTTTCATGTATGTAATTATTTTAAAGCGTAAAAGTTACAACGTACTTCCATTGTATATTGTTTTTACTTTTTTTCTCCAGAATTCCAATGCCTTCCAGCACGTTTGTAATGTCGTATATACGACGTTTCTGTACTTCCAACTTTTCAGATGCTACGTTCAAATCTACAACACCGTCCTGACTGCTTTCTACTAAGTGTATGAATTTTTTTGTAAGTAAGCTCAGCGATGTATCATATCGTGTCCTTTCTACTGTTTTACCTGCAAGAAAGAACCAGCATTTCTTTTCACTGAAAGAAACAGACAACAATGTATTGCAATACAGAAAAAATAGGACTTACTTTTGGTAGGTGTGTGGCCAGCTATAGAACTTGATCCGGATCTCCTACGTTTACCTCTAGGAGCTTTAAAAGCAGATTGGCTGGGTCCTGTTGTTCCCATTTCCAAATTCAGTCTTCGTTTCACTGCCTGAACTGAAATTTGCTGCAAAGCCACAGATAATTAGAAACTACTTTTACGGACCAGTTAATTCTTCAGAAAATTTAACAATGTTTACAAGTTTTAACATACTAAAAACAATCCATCGGATATCGGTTGTATTCTCGATAGTAAAGTTCTTATACGTTAAAATATTTTCTTATTAAAAATCCAGTGTTACTTACCTCAGTTCGAGGTGGTGGTTGTGTAGGTTTCCTTGTTACTTGATAACAAGGTGTTTGTCCATATTGATGGTCTTGAAGATGTGGGCTTGGTGTCTCTTCAGCCACCTTTTGTGCTTGCACTTCGTCCAATGTGCCATCGTCCAGAAATTCTGTTTTTACTATAAAAGTAATAGTTACGCATTTAGATATTTAGGCACATTGGAAGACAAATATGAAATAGCTTATAATTTATACACACTTAATTTGGTTTCTACCATATCTGGTGTAACAGGTCTGGCAGGATCTTCCAAGACCACTTGTCTCCTTACTCGAGGCATTTTTGTAGTTTACAAGAATCTATAACAATTATGAAAACATATGTGGAGGTAAGTTTACGAAGAAATAATCTTACACTATATAAGTTATACTGTAAATTAAGGTTCCTTTCAACAATTTTACTTAAGAGCTACTTCTGTGCTTATGTTGACAAATAATTGAATTATTCTTTTCATTTATAGTAAAGTAACTCAGTGATTTCCCATACGGTTGAATAATAAAAGCAATGTTTTAAGGATAGATGGGTACACATGTAATTTATAAAATAATATGAATGTATACATCCTTTTATGAAATTTAATGAGAATACAAACACTTTATTGGAAACAAAATATAAAATACATTTCTATAAGATTTTCTTCAGTATATTCTTTACCGAATGAATCTATTCATTTATCATGCTTTATTTATTTGTATTAACGTATCCAAACTATTATAAAATAAATACTAATTTATCTAATGAAGAAATAACAGTAACATTTCCTTTCCACTTTCGTTTAAAAATGAGGAATTATCAAAGATTTACAGAAAACGTGCACATTTCAATATCGCCCGAAAAGGTTAACGAATGTACAGCATTCTGATAGCCACAGATTTTCCATGTCACTTCGTAATGCCGGCAAAAGGTATATATTATTTACCACACGACGCCACTAATTGTTCGTTTAACGAAATTTCAAAGACGTAAAGCAGAGAATGAAAATAAACAACATTTACCAATAGATTAGTACCTTGATAACCTTGCCAACAATACGATCTATCAAAAATACCATTTATATATGAAAAATATTGACAGACAGGCGTGCAGATCTAAATAAAGTTTCTATCAATTCTCGTCCCTTCATTCTTCGCTTTTTCTGAACGCTGGCCGTTTGCGAGTGAATTTTATTCGATCGGGATGGCACATTTAAGGAGAAGCGACTTTTTCGATGCATATCAAAGAACAGACAGCACAGGGAAGAACCTTTCTGTTCTCGAATCAAATAACATTGGTAGAACCTAATAATAGAACTTGAATTCCAAAGAAACTTCACATGTGTCTCCAGGAAGGAAAGTGACAAACTTTAGAATTGAAATGAACGATGGAAAAACATGTGTAATCGTTATTCAACGACGCAAATTACGCGATCAACGCGATACATACGCGTAAAAATAATAAAATTGAAATAACGTAAAATTCATGTTTTTTTAAATCTTTAACGTGTATATCGTTTAATACATCAATTAGATTGAAATTTTTCGTTTCCTATTCGGTAGTTCGTAGAGAGAAGCGGGTGTAGATATAATAATAAAAGGGAAATAACTACGAAAAACCAGTCGAAACCTCATGGTAAGAATAATGGGTTCCCGTAATAACGAAACGGAAGTTGTAGAACAAGCGGCAAAGTGACGATGCCGCAAGAAACGAACATCTGGTGAAAATTGCGGTATAATTTTTACCCGGTCCTCGAATACGTAACTGTACACAATAAAAATATTCAAAAAAAAGCCGCGTCAGGTATACTTTATAATTTTTCAAAAATTATATCTTTCCAATAGAGATTACATTAAATTTGGTGAAAGTTCAATCAATTGTACAAAAGTAAAAGCTACCCGACTTAACGGATAATAGACTAGCGTGACCAGCCCATATAACATAAGCAAAAGAGAGTTTAACCAATTAATCAATTTTTCCACTAATTTCTGCATGAATTTCATAATGCGATATTAATCGTTCTGCAAAAGGGTGGGGGGGGGGGGGACGAAAACAAAGTGTCCGCGGAAAAAAAGGGGCAGAGAGAACGTACATACATATATATGTATATACATATATACATAAGTCTAAGGGCCCCGTTTTCAAAAGACTGGTTACGCGCCTGAGCAGACCCACGGTGCGGTGGTGCACGAGAATTTTTCGAAAAAAAGAGCAAGCGTCTCGTGGAGCACGAGGCAGCGTTCCGGGTGTGGTTTAAAGAGGCACGCTGCAGGATCGGTCGTGTTACAGCAGCAGCCTTGCGTTGTAAGCAGTTTTAGAAGCAAACTATGTACTCCCGGTCGAACCCGGCCGTGGTTCTCTCGTTTTCGCATGTTTGGTCGGGTACACACGGTCGGCATTCGACGGCTGTTCGTAGGGGCCAATAGCACGGTAAAACGCATTCGAAGGTTGGGAGCAATGCACGGACGCGGAGGCATTGATTGGTAGGATGTTATCTCGAAGATAAAACTCGAACTAGTGTAAACTCTTGCCGAGCAGCGAGGCGTCCAACGGGAAAACTAGCATTGATTGCTGGCGGTTCCGTGCTCTTTAAAACGCGACAGGGTTACCCGGGCTTCGCGCGAACCAACCTTCGGCAAACCTACAGAACAGAATTCGACGCATTTTTACAATTGATCGAAACGTGTATTCTCCCTTGAACCAGACGGAGAGAGAGAGAGAGAGAGAGAGAGAGAGAGAGAGAGAGAGAGAGAGAGAGAGAGAGAGAGATAGGAGAGGTAGGTCTCGGTGAATTTCGTACGAGTAAACGGCGCATGGGTCTCTCTTGTGCACGAGGCTTCAGGCCCCAGATGTTACCGACGAACCTTACTGTCCCCCTTTTTCTTTTTCCGCTCGTCCGCTCGTAGAAACCGCACAGGTCGCGAGGTCTATCGACGAGACCCAGATCGGCCCCTTTCTCTTATCATAGCGAAGTGGAAAACGCGCGGATACCCTGGACTCTCGGCACGTACATAGCGACCCCGATCAGCTGTTAACGTCGATCGCAGGCTCATCGGTTCGGCGATCTCTTTTTCGTTCTTTTTTATTCCTGTTTCTTGGTGAATGTCGTGCAAAACGAGCGTTCCCGGCCGCGAATAAATAACAAACGGTATGGGTGACCGTACCGAGCCCGGGTATGCGTACTCGCGAAATCCACACGGTACGCACCGAAGCGGCCATGCATACGAGAGCGGACGAACGGAGGGAGCGCGATTATGCGAGCAAGCGAGCGAGCGAGCGAACGGCCACGCTCGCACACATACAACACCAGTCCCCGCAGCAGCAGCAGCAGCAGCAGACACTCACACACGAATCAAGCGTAGGATTCGCACGCGATGCGCAGAGCCGTTTAAAGAGCCAAGCCGAGACTAGAGTATCCCTAGTTAGGCGTGCTACCGGCACGGTCATGAGGAAACGTATGTAGAATCGTTTCGAGGTTTTCGCGATTGATCGCCGGAAACACGCCAACGTCTTTCAACTGGGGATCGGTCGCGCTCGAAATAACGGTCACCTCTTTCTTTTTTCTTTTTCTTTTCTTTTCTGTCTAGGCGCGCTCCAATAACCATACCTTTTCCACGATCGTGAAAAAGGTACACGCCGGCCGCGCGTGTACCAACCGCTGCGAAGAAACGCTTGTGTTGGCCAGTACACGACCGAATGGGGGGACTATACCGCCGCTCTCGGTAGCATTATCGAGAACGCTAAGATACTTTTTTTTTCGCCCTCACGGGACCAGAGAAATAATTTGAAAGAAACGGGGAGGAGGAGGACTGTCGGGGACGTTATCGCGCGTGTGTTTATTCCACTTACTTGGCTGCTCGAGCGTGCGATACAAAACCGCACAGTATTTTGAGACGGAGGCTCAACGCTCTCTTCCGGGAGGTTCAGCCAGCACACGGTGCGGCGCGTGTCACAGCGCCGACGAACGAGGCATATCCTTGCCTCCTCGACAGCAAATACGTCGCCGTTGCGGCCGTGACCGTTGTCGATGCTTCTAGATACGATTTTCACTGAGCTCTGTCGATGACAGGACAGATAAAACGTGGCCTGGACGAGGAGAGTCGACCCGGTCCTCCTCCCGAGGCCAATGTACACCGATGTTTCTCTTGGTCTTTTCACCTGGATATCATACACACTGTACATACGATTTACTACTCCCTCACCCTGTCACGTTTTTCTCTCCCTATGGTCTGTCCTTCTTGGGGATTATACGTCGTGTCGGCTCTTCTCGTTGTAGTTGCGTGGCCTTTATTTCTCTCTCTCTCCCCCTCTCGCGCTGTTACTTTCTTTCTCTTTCCTATATATCTCTCTCTCCGTTTCACTTTGTCTTTCTACCGCACACTGGTGCGGTGTCCATTTTCTGCGGGGCCGATATCTCGGCAATAGGAACGACAGCCAAAGCAGACTGTGGGCCCGAAATAATCGTGTACAGGGGCCGAGCCGTTGAACCGATCGATGTGTTTTCTGGTTCCAGGGAATGTGGAGGTTCTAGAGTTCACGATAAGCCCCGCCTTGACATGATCGGTCGAGTCACCGGCGAGGAAAACGAACCTTTTCTGTCCCGGGGTGTCGCGCGCGCACACGAGGCCGGCTCGTGAGCTGGGCGATTGGATGGACGGGGCTCTGGCTGGCGCGCTGGCAACTGGCTCGGGCTACGAGGCAGATAGACCCGCTTTGTGCCGGTAGTAGTAACACCGAACCGCGTGTCCGTGCGCTCTACTGCGCTTGCAACGGCACACGGTTTCACGGTGTGGTGGTGGTGGTGGCCTTCCGCACACAACACCACTGTCTCGGTACCGTTCTTGAACGTGTCCCCTCGTGTCTCGGTGGTAGTTACGTGCTTAGGCGAGACACCGTCTCGTGTGTAGGTGCGCGTTCGTGGACGCGCGCCTATAACGTACCGGCGCGGCACGGCGCACCGGCCATCTGCCGGTCGCAGCCAAGAGTCGAGTACGCGCGCCAAAACCGTCACTTCGCTTTTCTCTGTAACCACCGCCGCCGCCAGCTATCACGGCTATCCAAAATGTTCCTAGACCGTGTCACCTTTCAACCGTTTTTCCAAACGACCTCGACTTTCGACCAACGTCTTCCGGCCGGTTTCTCCGCTTATCGAGGAAATTCGTTTTCCCAAGTTTTACCACGTTTGTTTACGCACGGCCCGCCTTCGGGGTTAGATGTTACGTTGCGGTCGACATGCTACGGTTTTTCCGATTACGTCGCGTTGTAGACGAATCGTAAACCTGCGGGACGAACGAAGGATCCCGTCGATTGTCCCCGGAGGTTCTCGACGAGGCGTAACACACTCGGGCACACGCGCCAAAACTGTCTCCTCTTGGTTTTCCACGAAACTGCCACGCAAGCTCCCGGAGCCGTATAGGTGAAAAATCCCTATACGCCGACTTTCACGCGACGCGAACGCATTCGGCGGTTCGGTTATCGCGTTTTTCACATCCTGCGACGTCTTCGTGTATCGTCCTCTCGAGACTGCCACCGTAATCGGTCCGCTAATGGGTGTCAGGGGTGTGCGCTTAACCGAACAACGTCCACGCCTGATGTTGGCAGTGAGTCCCTTTAACCGTGGGCCTTATCACGGGTGGAAAGGGGGCGAATGGTAAACCGATTTACAAACACACTCTCGGATTACGTAATTTTCGTAACCGTTCGATTCCGTTTCCTCGATCGCGCACACTACTGAAGATTGGGAGGATCCCGATGCCTGTCGTTTCTTGCCCGAAACTGAGCGGGCGGTCGTCGCTTCCTTCACGATGGAGGGGTGCTCGACGCAGGGCCGTACACTTCGCACGTGTGAACGTTGGCCTAATTTTTCTTTCCGTTCCGTGGCACGCACCAGCGTCTTCCCAAGATCAATTGATAAATTTATACTTTTACTGATTTTTCAGCCTTGAAATTCGATCGGAACAACAACTTCAACGTTCACCAGCCCGTAGCTGGCCGACAATTGTTTTTATTGAGAAAAATATAAAAATCGTATTCTTTTATTGTACAGTTACAAAAATATACAATATACACACATATATATTACGTTAAATATATACAATTTTCTAGTAAGAAATAAAAAGTCTGAACAAATGTACACATATTTTAGTACAAAGTATTTTGATAAATCGATGTCGCATAAATCTGTTTTCTTAACGATGTACTTCCGTAGCTGCAAGGTTCCCCGGCTCCTTGGCACGTTCCTGGGATAGGTCGCCAAGAAGGGAGCCCGGTGTTTTCTTCGTAACGTATTTATTTGAACCCTATGCAACTACAAAAGAACCGTGCCCCGTGCAGAACGCAAGGGAAGCATACCCTCTCCCATTTCTTAGGCTCGCGCGTCCATGCGGTCATCCCCACCTCTGCGTTTAAAGCACGGCCCAAGTCAATTGCTAAGGGCGCGGCCAGAAATCAAGCGGGACATCGTTTGGGCCCGGCGTATACCGGCTATATATCTACGATGACGAAAACCTGGGGCTGTTCCGTTTCGGGCCGGTCGAGTATTTGCATCGCAGAGTAAGTGATGGCTTTAACCTCGGCGTTCTGCGAGTGCTTGCCGATGGTGAATTCCTCCCCTAAAGCCATCGCGGCGATCTTGAAGTTCTCTCGGTCGAAATTCGTGATCTTGACTTTCTGATGACAGAGAAACCGTCGCTATTCTTACGAGACGTTCACTCGTCTTAAAGACAATGGGACGCAACGAGATCGCTTGTGAACCAGAGTGGATCAACACGTGTGCGGAACACGTGTCTCTTAAGAGCTGTAACATCTGAGAGGCGACCTAACGCGTGACGGTGCGTTCAACGTTCGTAAAATTAAATATACCTTTCCGACGATAAACGGCTCGGCGCAGAACATGAACAACAGTTCGTCGAGAAAATGGAAAAGAAGACTCTCCAGGTCGTGTCCCTCCGCCTCGATGTAATGCACCTGGGTCATTTGAACCCGCTCTAAATCCGTCATGTATCCAAACATGGCCACCGCGCATTGCTCGAAAGCCTCTTGCAGAGAATCGCCCCATGCATGCAACCTACGGCGCAGTACGATCGTTACAGGATTTTTAGCTGATTCGGGCAATCAATTATGCCGACGCGATTCATTGATATGTATTTGTTCATTTCGCGAGGACGATAGTCGTCGTCTTGCGTTTTAGGTTATCCGTGCGAGTAACCTCCAAAAGGTACCGGCGATCACCTGTTTACTCGATAATTATTCCGAGTCTCATACTTACTGTACGTCCGCGGTGTGATCCAGATCTAAAAATGAAATGTTCGTGTTTGCATAAATTTGTCTCTTTTTTCCATTGGTATAATTCATTGTAAATGTTTATCAAAGTTTGGACGCTACACGTGCAGCAAAATGGAGGTCGGTACGGTGGCGCGCCGGCTGCCGATTATAATATTCTAACGCGATTCTAGCTTCATTTTTCCAACCCCGATGCGACGTTTTACTTTGCCCACCGGTACGACTACTTACATTCGTATTTCACTGGAGGTATCTCAAAATCTTCTTCCTTGAGCGCGTCCATGATTGTGCTCAGCTGATCTCACGTACGTGAATAACCGATCAGCTGATTCTCTGACAGGTTTAATCAATGGTGGTGTATGGCTTCACGTGCGCGAGGTTTTACTACGTAGATGGCGCTACATAGAAGGATGCCTTTTAAACTTGCATACCGACCGAGCACGGTCGGTACGTGGAAAGTTTTATTTTTTCTAGAAAAGTGAAAAAATATTAATCGAAATTAACACCCGGCTGTGTATTGTTAAAAAATATGAATCGCGAAAGGTACATAAAAATAAATAAAGTTTTAGTCACTGTGAAAATTTATCGATCATAAAATAGATCGTATGGAGTATATGTAGAATTTAGGAATTTCAGAAATTTTTCCATTCGGTTGATTGTCAATTAAAATGAATAGAATCTTTTATACGGTTTCCAACGATGGAGCGAGTATTTCAAGTTTCAAGCCTAGTTTATTTTAGGCGTTCCCGTGAGCAGCTACGTTTAGGCGCTGCAGTCATTGCTCTTGCTCTGCTGGCTACAGAATGCGGGTCATTCGAGTGTTTACAAATTGCTGTGCACTGAATACGAACGCAGATTTCGAGTTTGTATCATTTTGCGGCGCATTAGTTTCCACGATATCAACAATCACCGTCCAGTGAACGGTGAACCGCGCAGCCAGCCTGCAAATGTTAACCAACAGACCTACATATTTTACTTCTGAACGAGCATGAGATGCAAGCCGCACGATTTTTCAAAAATCAGAAAGTTGTACAAAGGAAGGGGGACTCGGGGATAGAACGTTGACCGGAATCTGTATCGCTTACATAAATTATTATCACTGGACTACAAATTTTTATGCAAATCGACCGATTTATTCGAACTGAAGTTATATAAATATTTATGCAATTGTATCAACAGGCCATTCTTAGTATTTTCTCGAACAAAGTGATTCTTCTAATACTTAGAAAAATCTCAATTCGTTTGAATTCATTGTAAAAAGATTGTTCCGTTTGATTTTGTGTACGGAGACTCTTTTGACTGTATGTAATTAAAAATGTAATTAAATTGGTCAACGCTGATCATGTCAAAGTTCAGACAATCATGCTACGAAATCATCCAAACTTGCATTGGGACTATCGCGTAAAATTTCTAAAACCTCCGCTGCGGTATTCCTTGACGAAAAACGAGCGTGGCAATAAACAATCTTTACACTGCATTTTACTCAACTTTGTAGCATTTCCTTTCTAGACTATTTACGTCATGTCCGATACAGGTCACAGGTTCGTTTCACCAAACTTTAACCACCTTGTTGTTAAAAAAACAAAAAAAAAAAAAAGGAAAAGAGAGAACCGAATGTGTGAATGCAATTTAATTAAGGATTGGTTTAACGAGTGTTCCACAGGGCGACGACGACGATCGTGATGGCGTCCTTTGTGCGGACGATTAACTGTGTCGGTCGATCGGGTACGAGTGAGAGTCGGACTGATCAGGCATGCATGTAGTACAGTTTCGTTGTCCCTTTTATTCTTTGTCAGCCGCGTCTTGATCAAAACTAGTTTCTCATATCGTTGCGATGTGATCCAAGGGCGTCCACTTCGAACGCCTGTAATCCCTGTTACATAAAACTGCGTAGACGGTGCCGTAGGAGATTTGTTAGGGACGCGAGAATTCCTGTCGTCTGTTTACAGTATCGTTTTCAACTGTAACGAGTCGTCATTGATGAAGGTCACAAGGTCACGGATGCCTGCTTTTACCTACACGCAGGTGCAAGCTACGTCCGACCAGGAAACCATTCGTTCACGAACCTCAAGTCCACAGAACTTCTTTTTTCTCTTAGCATTTTCCATTTAGGCACACTGTTGGACAAAATGATAGCAGGAATTAAGATTTTAATGTATCCTCACGATTTTAATGTATCCTCACGTCGCAACTTTCTGTATAATATATTGTGATGGAATGAAAGTTCGTAGGGTTCTTAAAGTAAAATTCAACGATAAAATTAACATATTTGTCTACTTCAAAATTTTACAAAAATTCAGTGTCTTATACTGTTTGTTAGATATATTTCATTTAGACATCCTTGCGTTTAGGAAAACAAATTTCTTGTGTTGTAATTTGTACAAGAGAGACGAACCTATCATAAACCAATTTTGATTTTGATTTGCGTAGGAAACGGAATGCTTCCGGGAAGTCTTTAATATAGGGGCAGTCGTGTTACCCAATGTCGTTACTATCAATTTCGTAACCAATTATCGCAACATAATTTCGTGCAAGCGGGCACGCTCGGACATTTCGATACGTGGAAACCGAGAACCGGCTATTAAACATTGTTTACCACGCGTTCTATGCTACTGCGATTCCGTAAGACGGGCAATCAGAGGACCAAACTAAGTATCAACCATTGTGAGAATAAACATATGAAACGGTCTTGTAAAAGTCTTCGCTATGCAATTCGAAATTATGGCAGTATGGCTAACTCATAATAACACGCGCTGAGAACTGAAAGTCATCTTTGTGTACCTTGCTTTGGGAATGTGACACAATCCTTACTTGACAGGGGTGTATTGACACTGACGACGCTAACGACACAGGAAATTTGCAACGTCTAAAAGTCACGTTAAGAAAGAGGAGAAACGAAAGAGGTTGAATAGAAAACGCCCTAATTCCACGCGCGGGCGCATTGTTTAATCTTCGGAGGGCTGGCAACTTTGGAGGGTAAACGATTCAATTTTCCGTTTTTGCCAAGTTAAATTTTAGCAAGTTTATTTATTACCGTAGTAATATTTATGACCGTATTAATACGGCCACCATGTTAGGCAACGCTCTTTTTGTCCCTGGGCACTATGGCGTCCATGCCGGACCAGAAGAGGTTAGAACAGTTCAGCATTTGCCCGTGCGGGCAGAGAATTTGGTTCCCCGGGCATAACCGACTAGGCGGGCAACGAACTGCGTCTCCTTTCGATGGTTCGGCTTATGACAACATTTTTCCCGCTGACGTCACATTGCCCTCAGTTTTGCGCATCGGCGCACAGTGGGTGAAAATGCCATTTTGGCGCTCTAAAATAATAACTTCTAAACCATTAGAGATAATTGAATGAGTAGGTAAAAAGGAATGATTTATAGCGTCAAATTGCAACAAAAATCAATTTGAATTTTCACGGTGTTTATTAATTACACAGGTTTTAAACAAATTATAGAATAAGTGGAATTAATATACCTGTTCCTCTGTATTAATATTCCTGAAGTAAATCTGCAATTTCTGGTAGATTTGTTGCAAGTTGTCGGAAATGAATTTTTTTGCATTGTTTGGTCAACTAATCATAGCTAATCACAGTATAGTCGGTGCAAGGTTCTATTAGGTTCCGGCTGAGATGTGCATACTTAAAGTTCAAATTTAGGTGAAAAACTTGTGCTCCCTTGAAAAAACTTAAATTTTCAAAATGTAATAACAATTACTTGTTTCAACATCGTTTTAAATCCTAGAAGATGTAAGCTTTCGTATTGTCTAAACCCAACTCGGCTATTTCTAATAGTTCTCTTTTAAATTGTACTCGAATATTGGAAAAATCACGTGAAAGGAGACAATTTCACGTTCTTAATTTTCTCCTCGAAGTTAGCCGGCCTCCTGTGGGTCGTAGGGCAGGACAAAAAATTTTTTTTCGGATTTGCTTCCTTTGGAATGTTCTTGAAAAATCACATATTTATTTAAAAACAAAAGAAATTTCGTTTTCGCCCACTGTGGCGGCGGTCCAGGGCGCTTGCTGAAAGGGACTGGGTCAGAATATTCGAATAATGAAAAGTATGGCCAAATTTTGCAGCACGTACACGGTCGATCCGTCTTTTTGTTGTCCTCCTGCCCCCACCCCCGTCAAGCCCTCCGCAGCCCTAGTTCTCAGCCGATAGTTGGAACCGAGATATCGTTGGGTTGCAACAAAAATAATGTTAGCGGAGTGTTAGAAGGTAAACAAGCGTGGAAATTATTCCGATAGCGGTTCTGAGAACGCGTAGACGAGAGGCGGGTTACAGAGGGAGGAACGGCGTGCAGCGCAAGCGAGAAAAGCGCGCGATGACGATAGAGCGCACGGTTAGCCAAGCCGTCGACACCAAGCCCGGGATGCCGATGCAGTGACAGAAAAGCCGAGGCAAGATCAGCCTCCTCGGGCTCCGGTGACTAGTCGGCAAAGGTAAAACCTAACAAAAGAAGAGCGCGTAACGCATTCCCCGGAATTCTCTCCCGGCCGAGTTCCAGCCCCGCGAGCAGGGGCGGCGGCGGCGGCGGAGGGCACGGGGCACCTGGTGCGCACACCGTGCCACCATGCCGCTTCTTGCCTCTCACGTGTTGGCGCGCTTTAATGACATGCAATTTTGCAACGTAGCTTTGCCCGGAGTCCTTGGCGCTGGAAACTATATAAACGAACCGCTTATAATTGGCGAGGCTAGCTGGAAGATTTTTAACCGAGCAGAATGTCGTACCGAGCCGTCACTGCGATCTGTGTGGCGTTTTGCTGTGTTGCCCTCGTCGCCGGCGGTTACCAGCTTCGTAAGTTCTTCTCACCGAACATCGGCACCGGCCGATCCCTTTCGATCTATTCCCGCGGGGGTGTCACCCTGCGATCTTTCGATCGGAGTCCGTCGACTCGGTTGTCGACCGCTTTGAAATCCTTTCCCAATTTTCTTCCGAACGATCAAATGAATCCCGAGGTGTTAGAATTAGATTCGAATCGAATTGTCCGATTTCCTTTGTTGCGAGATAATTTTGCGGCGGGCCCCCTCAGATCGGTCGATGCTGCTGGACCAGCGAGTTAGAAAGTTAGCGTGGGACTCGCGCGCGTAGAGGTAGCTTGAATTTTAGCGAAATCGGCGAACCGCCATTCACTGGGTTTCGTGTGCCCCGCGTCGCGGCCCGTAAATATATTTGCATCGTTGCAATTAATTCGATCGACCCAGTTTGATGGATTTCATAATTCCGCAGCTGCGACCATAAAAACATGCAAGAGGGACGCGGACGACTTTGCGTCTTGCCTGAGACTCGCTATTCAGGAATCATGGCCCACATTCCTAGAAGGTACAGCATTGTAAACGTTTGTTTGTTTATCTATACGAAAGACGTCAATTTAGAGACACAACTGACCGGCTGTTATTCTCTATGTGAATAATTTGTCGGAAACAGGAATACCGGAGTTGGATATGCCAGTTTTGGACCCTTACTTGATCGATAATCATGTGACGACTTACGACAGCGGCCTGCTGCGCGGAAACTTGAACGCCTCCAATGTGAGAACTTATGGTTTCAAGAAATCGCATTTCCTCTCCGTGAAACCGGAGTTGATCAACGACCTGTTCCACTTGGAAGTAGACATGGAAGTGCCGAAGATGCTGATCGAGGGTGAATACGAGGCCGAGGGATCTCTGGGCAGTTTCCAAATTGGAGGAACTGGTATATTTACCTCTTCGCATACTAATCACACGAATTTCCAAAGATACTGTTGGCTCATCGCTATCTTTAATTTGCTCTTTATTAAAAAAAGAATGTTCGAAAGCATACAGCTAATTCTGCTTCTTTCCAACAGGATTCTTCAACTTCACCGTGGAGGACATCCAGGCAAACTGGAATATCACCGGACACATCGTCGACGACATATGGGTCGTCGAACACTTCATCTTGACACCCGAAGTCGGATACCTGAAGTTCTGGTTCAGCGATCTCTTCCACGGAAACATGGAGATGAGTAAGTGTCTCGCCGCCGCGCGGTTTAACACTAAACGTACTACCACTATAGCTCTATGGTTTTAGATTTTTTATTTGACAATCATTGAAATTATAAAGATGCTTTCAATGATTCAATAAATATCTTTAGTAGAGCACGGATTGCAACGAGAACCGCGCAAAGTCTAGATAAATTAAATCTTGTTATTTTTATAAGGCATGTTACATTTATAGCTCGGTACGTTTAGTGTTAATTGCTACAGTTTGCTTGAGAATAGAGCGGCTCACCGTTTCCCACAAACATTGTAGAAGGCGGTATGACGTAATGTAAACATCGGGATGCTATCGAGTGGCGGCTATTTACGGTCACTCTGAATCGGCGCAAGCTTTCATTAGTCATACCATGTGATTTCGGTGCGTTATCATTGCGTAATGTTATGTCGTTGGAAATGCATGGGGAACTCGAGTCACCACAGTCGGGAGACTTTGCAGGAGGCGCTTAATTAGCATGCATTTGCCACATTCTCTCCTGTTATTTGCTTCTGACAATTCCACTTCGCCTTTATATCACTCACCTGTTGTAACGCTGTCGGCCAATTGCGTCGTCCCTTACCTAAGACGGTTCCCCCGTGTTCCGCTGTTGCGTTATCATTCGCCTGAACGCGCGCAATTTTTCCGAGATAGCCTATCAATCGAGTCAAGTTTTCTTCCATGATAATCGACCGAAAACAAATTCTCTCTCGAGTTTCACTAAAAACGGGGAAAAAACTTCTTTCAGACAACGCGGCCATCTTCTTCGCCAACGAGTACTGGCCCACGGTGTACCGCGGAATGTTGCCGTACCTGAAGACTTCGTGGGACCCGATCCTCACGGAGCTGACCAACCGCTTCTTCTCGAAGATACCGTTCTCGACGGTGTTCCCTTGAGCTATGCTCGAGCTATAGTAATTAATTAAACGCGTATTGAAATCGGTGTAAGATAGAGGTAGGTCTCAAGGAGTTTGCGCGTTAATGTCGCGCGACGGGAACAACACAGGAGCAGACCGTTCAAACGATTTCTTTGTTTAAGCACTGGCTCCTCTAGCGTCTTCTAACGGGTAGCCTGTCAGACGATTTGTTAAGACGGATTGTTATCGAATGAGATGTAAATAAACCAATGCTAAATACCAATTCGTTGAAACTTTTCTTTGGACGACGTTTCACCGGGAGAACAACAAGGGAACATCTATTAAAAAATATATACATACGTACAGTTTGTATTCCTACGTGAACTCCAGATTACATGTAACCTCGAACTAAAGCTAAGCTCCGTAACTACTCTGTTGTTCGATTCGATCTATCCGTTACATCATTGTGTTGCAACTCTGTTTACAATCTTGTCCTAACACTAGGTTTACGGAGCGCTAAAACTATTTTGTATCATTTACTGGAAATGTATCTATCCAAAATTTTTACCCGTTTGTAAATAAATTTGTCGAACGACAACCGTGAAGTAAACATGAACCGTGAACCTAGTGTTACTATAGTGTTTTCCTTAAACAAGTAATGGTAGGGTTCATGGGAAAAATGAATGGCCGATCATCATTCGTGCGAGTAGATAGAATACCATGTAATTCCGTGGATCAAAGCTGCTGCCCTCTACGCTTTATTCTAACGTTAAGTAATGTTTACGTTCGCAATTACGTCAACCTGTAACGGCCATTTATCTCCCACCGACCCGATACAATCGGAATATCAGTGTTCAGAGTAGCAACAAGGAAAAGAATCTGTTCAAGGTAGAAGGAATACTTCGACCGGCACGTGACGCAACAATTGATTCACGATGCCAGCGAAAAGCACGGACAGTTTCCTCTTCAGCTGCGGCTCCATCGCTTTCAACACTTCCTGTCCGTTTTCTCTGAGGAACAGATTTGTTGCTTCCGCTGCAAAAGTAATCGTTTCCGATTGAATAAACTATCGTAATTTTCGAGTTTCGCGTGTCTATAAAGCCATTCTGCCTCCGTCGAGACGGACGGCGGCCATTTTGAAAATATGTTTAAAATTGCTTCGAAGAATGCCCCCCCGGAATTGGATACTTACTGAGTATTCGATTATTATTAAAGATCTTGCGAACCCTCATGTGCACGTTCTTAACATCCAGGACGACGTCAAGGTTCTCCACGTTTAGGTACGTCTTCTGGTCGCGGATTTTCGTCGACACCGTGCCCTTGACCAGAGCCCTGACGTCGTCGAATCGGGCGTGGAACGTTCCGTTGCCGCTGGCTGGTAGAATGATCAGCACCCCTGAACTGATCCATCAAATGTCAATCAGTGAAACATGTGTGTAATTATTATTGTTCAGATTAGTATTCGCAAATCGATATTTCAGTTCCCGAGTGCATTTCTACAGGGTGACCAAAGAATGTCGTGCTTGAAACAGGTGATTCGTAAGATCATTTGGAGTAAATTTCTCCTTTGCGAAAATGTTCTCCACGGCTTCGTTAAGGAGTTATCCACGAATAACACGGACCAATCAGAGCGCGGCTACAGCGGCCGGATTTCGGCTCAGCCAATGCCAATCGGAATCCGTCCGCTGTAGCCGCGTTCTGATTGGTCCGCGTTTTTCGTTGACAACTCCTTAACGAAATCGCGGAGAACATTTTCGCAAACGAAAAACTCACTTTAAATCACCTCAGGAATCATATTTTTAAAGGATGTACATTTTGGGAACACAATAAATAGACTGCGGATTTTATGGATTTATGAGAAAACAACAATTTGCATAAAGATCCGCAGTCTAATTGCTTTCGTTGGATCCTAGATGTTTATGGATCTTAGGATGTTTAGTGTATACGCATTATACGGTGGGCATGTTTGTTCACTTTTGGCGCCAGAGTTGTGCTAATTCAATTGCACAATCGTAATTAATGTAATTTAATTACAGAGTATTTTGTAATTGTACTCCATTGCAATTAAATATTACATTGTAATTTAATTGAACGAAGATCTGAATTATAAATTACAATGGAATTCAATTACTTTGTAATTATAATTCCTGGAGTAATTCAATTGTAAATCCGCACAAGTCTGATCGTAATTCGTAATTAATGTAATTTAATTACAAAGTATTTCGTAATTGTACTCCAATTGCAATTAAAAATTACATCGTAAGTTAATCGAACGAAGATCTGAATTATAAATTACAATATGATCGAATTGTAATTCAATTACTTTGTAATTATAATTCCTGGAGTAATTCAATTGTAATTCTGCAGAACTCTGTTTTGGCGGTGCGCATCTTAAAAGGTGGTGTCGCTCTCGAGGTGGCTACGGCTCGTGTAAGTAGAGCAGGAGTATTTCGATGGATGAAACGAACCTGGAATAATGCGCGTCCAAGATAAGGGCTGGCATTCGCACAATAGCCTCGAAGGGTGAGCCGAGTTTAATATCCTCAACGGTGTAGTTGCTCGCTCCCCTCACGAACAGTTCGCGTAGCTGTACCTTGTAACCGTTTGTACCACCTGTCAGGGACAGAGTCAGCTCGTCCATCTGTCGAAACGGGCCAGAGTAGAGAACATTTCGTATAACGGATGTGAAACTGATCGACATTCAAATTTCTTTCACATTTACAGCTCTTCGTGTTCTCGGTGTGCAAACCGAATAAAGATCTAGGGACCCAATCACTGTGGGGATACCGATTACCGTGTCTATATATGAATTTATACTTATTTTTAAAGCGTAATAAATATTTAAAAAGAGATATTAACACGTTAAGAGGAAATATCAACCTCAGAGATTCTTACAAAATCAGAGTAATTTGATTAACGAAACCACAACTGGATATTTAAAATTTATTATAGGGGATGCTGTTTTAACCCTTCTGAATTCGAAAGACTCCAATAAAATTCGGTTTGTCCGGGTATCTTATAATAAAAATGCATTTCTAAACCCAGTCAAAAATCACTAATTTCCCTTAAAGTTTAATTTCCCTTCGAGTTTCCCTTAAAAATCGGCACGAACTTTCCGGACAACCCAATAAATTTGAAAAATAGCTATAATTGATACAGGCACAGTAATTGGTACCCTTACAGTAATTGCGTCCCTTACCCAAATTTTCTATAGCCTTTATAAATTACCTCGAAAAATGGTAAAAGGCAATAGAACAGAATCGAAAATATGTTATTGAATAAATTTGAATTCTAGTTTGAAAAAATGAGAAAGACATCGTCGACTGTAATCGGAGGAAGATTAAGAAGGTGTCGGTACTTACGGGGCGTTGTTTACGTAATTAAGACAAGGTAAATACAAACGAACATTTTCATGTAGAGAGAGTAGTACGAGCTTACGCGAAAGGGTTCAACGGACGGCAGCTCAATTTCAGGTATTCCGTCGCTCAAGTACGGTCTCAGGTGATGGAGGGCGTTGATCAGGCACGACTTCAGCTTCGGATCGCTCCTTGAACATTGTTTCACGTATTCGGCTGGAACAGTGTAACATAGAAATTAGGAAAAATGTCGACAATTAATAGGAGAGTCCTATTAACAAGTCAGCGAAACTGTCACGGGTGACATGTCAGGATAAAACCGAGAGGAGACCGCATCGACCGGGACGATTAGGTGCCGAGCACAGGATTTCGTTCGAACATATTGTGAAATTCGAGCGAAATTCCTCGGGGTTACGAGTGCTCTCTTTACCAGACACCGTTACGTAACATTCACGCAATTATCGCAGTTACCATTACTATTACGGGGCACCAGCTTAAAAGTCCGAACTCCGTTTAACAACGATCCCTGTATCGCTTTCGGTGGGAAAAATCGATCCCTTCCTGTTTCAATTTTCAATCAGGACCACTTTCACGTTATCGGCAAACTTGACTCTGAAAGCGGTCACGCCGAACAGGAAGCGGATCGAACGATCGCGGAAGCGGCGATCGCAGTCGAAAAATCGTTTCTACTCACGATTTGAGTCGACGGAGAGAGAAGTCGAGCCGCTCACGGCCAACAAGAGGAGGAGTAACATCATCGGTCCTATCATCCTGGATCACTGCTGAACACGAAGCGAAGAAACGATGATTTTTCGTGGGTCCTCGGTTCTTCCTGTCTGACAGATCCACCCGGAAGACTCGCGCGCTTTCGATAAACGTGCCTCAGAACCCGGTTCCTCGGCGAAACGGCACCGCTGCTGCGAGACTGACTATGCAAGAGGGCATTGACAGATGCTAGATCGTAACTGCACTCGGGATACTTTCACTACTTGCAACGTGCACCTGCGCCTTCTTCGTCTACGACGACAGACGAGTCTCAGGCCATGTTAGACCGTCGAAAGTACCCTAGATACTCTTCGATCTTTTTCCAATCTTGCCAGGAGTCGACGTCGAACTGGCAAGGCTGCGCCTGCAGCCGCCGCCGTCGCCGCGGCCGTCGCCGAGTCGCTCGCCGAGTCGCTCGCCGAGTCGCCGAGGAAAAAAAAAATTATATTTTAGTCCGAGGTCTCCGGTATCGATTTATTTTTCATCTATTTCTGCCGCGGGAAAAAGAAACGCGCCGATCAGAGGAAAATTACAGTTTCCAGATGAAAGGAATCGAAACTTAGGCTTCACAGTGTATGGGAAAATGGATGCTTTATGCTTTCCTGAATCGATTCCAAATAATTTACCGATTCCAAATAATTTAGTTCGAGCAGCAAACTTTCGTGCGAATCATTTCGCGGAGGCTCGCCGCGAGAAGGTTTCCGAACAAAGGTTGCGTGCTTTTATAACAAAGGACTTTCTAAGAGGATCTCCAGCCTGTACGAACGCTGCCTGCCTAATTGCGAATAATGCGATGGTTTTCCACCACGTTAATAACGTACGAACGTATAATAGTGAGCAACGGCGGGACAAGAAAACTAACAATGAATTATCAGGGATTAAAGCGGCGTTTAAGAAGCGGAATCGATGTCGCAACATCGACGCCGGATTTACAATGTAAAACCGATAGAAGGGATCGGTTGTTCGACTAGCAGTTTCCATTAGACTGTAATTAAGATTGCTACATTGTGCAATGAACATTTTCGGTAGACTGAGCACGCGGAATGAACGCCGGGAAATATCGATGTCACAGAGATGGCCTTAGTTGCTAATATTATTGCGCGGATTTTATGTAAGTTTATTAACGCATCGTCTGCTGGAAATTGTTTCACCATTTTTCAAAATGCATGGTTGACTTTTTGATAGATCCTCCGACAGCGATGGAAACTTCTATTGTGAACAAGCAAGTCAGCCCTAGTGATATAATAATTTTGTTTGTAGTGATATGAAAGAAGATTCTTAGGCTTCCTCTCGGTATACCTCTATTCTAAAAGCCTTGTGGGTAGATAAAAAAAAATTAAAAATTAGTAGAAGAAACATAAAACGTAAATATTTTTATATTATTTTCAACTAATTAGACACATTTGAAATCAATTTCACTCCAATTGATGAGGGTGAATGTCGTGACGAACAAGTGTTTGATATATTGCATTGTAATATTGAAAGAAAACTATGAATCCATGTTAGAAAAATGAAAAAAGTTTCCGTCAAGAGCTCGTGCGTGTTTCTCGTCTGTTCCCGGTGTTGCAATAGTAACTCAACAGGTCTTACGTCGGTGTACGTCGGGTTGTCTGAACACAGGTGCAACTGAATGGTTTAGCCCCTCTTCTTCATGGTTTTCTTCCGTTCAATGTTTCAATTGACGAATAATAACTGGACAGCGGATTTTATGCGTTTATGACAAAAGTCAGCAGCTTTAATACAAATTACTTCGGAATTGATTGTATTTTAATTAACCAACGTCTTAAAGAAGATTTTTATCTTCTTATGTCATTGCATTTCATTGAAATAACAATTAGAAAAAATGTATTCATTTTTATTTGATCAGAGTACTGCTGACACGAAATAACGAAAGCGGGAAAAAAATATTGTTTGGCGTGTACAACAATTTTTAAATATATGTAGTTGTATTTATATTGTTTCAAGAATTTTTTTAATACAATTCTTTTCGAGGTCGTTCTCAAGACTGTTTCACACAATTTCTTTCTAATCGCGATGTTGCACGCACGAACTTTATCTACGATTTGATCGAAATATGTTACATAATAGTTATTACGTAATCAACTTTCCCCAGTAAGATGGTGTGATGTATTTTCGCCGACAACTCGCAATGTGTTAATTAATTACTGTGGGGGGTGCTAATTACTGTGCCTATATTAATTGTACTTATTTTTAAAGCATAATGAATATTAGAAGACAGATACAAAACATTTAACTGATTTCAATGAAAAAGATTTAATATCTCTTTTTAATATTCATTATGCTTAAAAATAAGTATAATTAATACAGGCAAAGTAATTGGCAGCTCCACAGTAATTAACCTAGTTTATTTTTTGAACCAAAATTTTATTCCCATTGAAATTTGTTTTTTGGCGATCAGAGAAAGGAATTCTTATGGCTGGATCCGCGTATAGTCCACTTCACATCAGAAATTTTTTCCCGCCACTTTTTTTCCATCGTTTTCTCTCCATCTTGAATACTAATTGTGCTGATAAATCGTTGTGAAATTCCTAGACAGCTTTCTGTTGTCCATTTTCTAAATCTCGCATACGTTTACAATCATTCCTGTGTTCTAGATAACAAATGGGTTTTGCAGTCGCACTAAATGTGTTTTGCCGGCTGTTTCTACTGCGTACTGCGTTATTTTGTGCCTGCTTTTTTACGCCGACGGTGCTAACAAGCATCACAAGAAGGGGCCAGGAGAAATCCAGCAATTACGTAATTATAAAGATCGAAAGAACTGGATATGGAGATTTAGCCTTGGTAGATATATAAAAATGCAATGGGCGCGAAAACATGTTCTCAAAATATTTCGGCAATAGTTAAGAAATGTCAATGATCACCCTGTTCACCAATTGCGGCTTTTCCCTTCGAACAAATGCGGTGGCAGCATTTTTCGCATTTTACATATGATATTTATACATTTCATTACAACCACTGCTGCCGAAAAACCCTTGCACAGCCTACTACTTCCAACAAACAAAGCTAATTAACGCGATAATTCACTACAACGTCGAATCGGGGCACTCCTGTCCCCAAAACCAATACACCTCGGCAATTTATATCGTTCTCTTCTCCAAACTCCTTTCTCGATCATCGCGTAAACGATGATTTGCTGCGACCTTGAAGACCGGATTAATTTCGGCAACGTGTATAATTAACCAAAGACTCGTCTCGAATTTTTCGTATCCGCCATTTTAGGCGTACGACTTCGACGGCTCAGTGTAGCCGTCTTCCTTGTGTGGCCAATCCTAAACCTTCTTATGTCATTGTTGCGAGCTTCTTGAGCCTCTTCAGACATCATGCCAATTGGCAGTAGGCATGATTTACTTATTTCTATGAAATAATAATTTGTGCACTGTAAGGGGCATATAAAGCCAAGGATATAAATTTAAATATAAATCTTTCGTTTCGCGAACAAATTTTTCGAAATTTAGAAAATTAATGTTGTGACCCGAAGAAGGAGCAGATATAAAAAAATCGTTCAAGAAGTTCCTTATTAATGCGTTATTTTCGAGGTTTTTGTATAGTTTTTGAAGAAACGTCTACCCGTGTTACCATTATTTGTGGAGCCACTTCTGCTTTCCTAGAGTGCCCATTCGGTCCACCGTAAGGTGCTACAAAAATTGTGACAGCCAGCTTAGAAGATATTTGCAACTAATTTTTATCAGAATCCCTTCTATATAGTTTGAACTTAACGCAATAGGTAAACTAACCGGCATAGGAAATTGGTACTTAACACTAGATTTACGGAACCCGTCAAAATGACGGATTCTAATATTTTTAATTTACGAATATTGAGATTGTAAAGATGCGTCCATGAGGAATTATTCAACAAATTGATTCCTTTGGGTACATATCATTTTAAAAAGTGGCTGCAAATTTTGATAGATACATTCGTGTTATTTTTATAAAGTAATGTAAAATAGTCACTTCTAGTGCTCCGTAAACCTAGTGTTAAAAAATCTCTAAAAATTATTGTAAAGGACTTTATTAACGAACTTTGTGAACATTAATGTAAATATTTACTTATGTCAATATAGAAGCTTGAAGATTCATATGTATTGCTCTGACATAATTTTCTTTAGCAGAAATATAAACGTACGGTTTCGCCGTATTACGGTTCGGAGTTTTCACGTATTGATTTCGATACTTGTATCGCTATTAAATGAATTGCTATGGGTATAATTAGGCTCTGTAAACATTCCGAAAGAAGAATATGACTGTTCTCCACCTAAAATGGCCATTCGCGACACTGTGGGCCGGGCCGAGGTTAAATTCTCGAGGAGCAGGCTGGGATGGATACATACAGGAACGAAGCCGCGGTTAGGTGAAAAATGAATGGTTCCGCCGATTTTAGTCCCGCTTGTTTGCGTACGGTGTCGGTGCGGGATCCGGTCAGTTCACGATCGTGGCATTTGCCCGGTGTTGGCGAAGGAACCCGCCGCGTTGTAACCCTTCTCTCAGATGTGCCGTCGAGAGTGAAAGCGTAAGCATCGTTCGCGTGTTCACCCGGTTTCTGGAATTGCGCCTCGTGTTCCGCAACGAGGATCGCACTTACCGCGTGTGCGCCGTGTCATTATCGATCGCCTCGACGAAGATGCGACCGATCTACGGTGTCCTCGTGGTCCTTGCCATCGTAGCCGCGTCCTCGGCCGGAGATTTCGGTAAGAAAACCAAACACGTGGCCCCTACTCGATCACGTCAAATGGCATTTATTTATTTTACGAAGACCCGGACGAGGAACGTGTTCAATTTAGAAATCAGCGAACGTCTCTTATGGTAGGAACAATTTCATTCGTGTTTATATTTATATTGATAAAGTTCAATACCGTTCGATCGGTTTCAATGAAAGTTCGCGGTAGTATATTGACATAACATTTGCTTTGTCGTGGGAGAATATTGCGCGGAGAACGTAACTGAAAATTATGCAAGGAGAAAACTCTCACGGACTGTGATATCACTGTAAATCACCTACATAACGCGAACGCAGACAGTCGAGTGGAAATTTCGACGAAGTCGACCAAATCTGATTGAATTCGAATTTCGGTATTCTCATTAGAATTTCCACTTTCTCCTCGATGTGTACGTTCGTTTCACTTGCTGTCTCATTCGCGTGCTGCGTGTAATGATTACGTACAGGAAAATTGCTATCGCTTATTTACGACCTTCGTGGCATCCAACTAGGACATTACGTTTTAAATTCCTAAGTGGAAACCTGTCTCTCGTTTCACTGGAAATGGTTCCCAACCGTGTTTGTACATTAGCATTTTTTTTTGACGAGGTGGTAATCCAGGTTACGGATTCCCGTCGTCCCTGGGAGGGACTCTCGGACGCCCGAAGGGACGCACAGCGTCGCGAATGGCCATTTTAGTTTACTCAGCCTAATTATACCCATAATAATTCGTGTAATAGCGATACAAGTATCGAAATCAATACGTGAAAACTCTGAACCGTAATATGGCGAAATCGTACGTTTATATTTGTTATAAAGAAAACTATATCAGAGCAATACATATGAATCTTTAAGCTTCTATGCGCGATATTTTATATTAACATAAGTAAATATTCACATTAATGTTCACAAAGTTCGTCAATAAAGTCCTTTACAATAATTTTTAGAGATTTTTCAAGTACCAGTTTTCCATGCCGGTTAGTTGACTTTAATAGAGTAGAACTAGAAAATCACAAAAGATCCCATCTTGACATTTTTATTGCATTAAGTTCAAACTGTATAGAAGGGATTCCGATAAAAATTAGTTGCAAATATCTTCTAAGCTGGCTGTCACAATTTTTTAAAATCTTTGTAGCACCTTACGGTGGACCGAATGGGCATTTTAGGAAAGCAGGAGGAAATGGCTCCACAAATGATGGTAAAACGGCTAGACGTTCATTCAAAAACTTTACAAAAACTTCGAAAATAACAGGCATTAATGAGGAACTTCTTCATCGATTTTTTTTATATCTTATCTGCTCTTTCTTCAGGTCACAAAATTAATTTTCTAGAATGGCCATTCGCGACACTGTGGGACGGTTCGGGGGTCTCCAGGTATACCAATTAAATCCGTAACCAGCCTTAGGCTAATGGGAGGGGGGCCAGAATCTCGTAATTGAACGCCACTGGCCCCCTAACACTGCATCCCGAGTAACGTCCGAGTACTCCGTTACACTGAGAGAGAGAGAGAGAGAGAGAGAGAGAGAGAGAGGGTAATTTTTTCGCCTGGATTCGCGCTCCCTCCCCTGATCTGACGACATTGTGCCCAGGGCAGGAAAATCGGTGCCCGTACGGGCATACGGTGAACAGCTCTGCGTATGAACGAAATAAAGAAAGTTTCTTTCCGCTTTCAGAGGACCACTTCAAAGATTGCCATCCAAATGTGCCAGGCTTCGACGCGTGTATACGCGAAGCGTTGAACGCGATCCGGCCATACTTCAAAACCGGACTCTCCTCGTACAATGTGGCTCCATTCGACCCGTTCTTTGCCCGGGAGATCTCGGTCAAACGGGGAATGCAGAATTTCGGTTTCACTCTAACGCTGAGGAACGTTACCGAGAGCGGATGGACCGCCAGTAAAGTAACGAAATTCGTCAGTGACCTGCCACATCACAAGGTAAAACTCATTCTTCTCCGATCACTTCATTCGGTACCTGTCCCTCGCCGATTTCAACAAAATAAAATTCTTGTTTGATAACTACGAATAAAATACTCTTGCTGGTTGGTTCGCGGCAGATGGTGGCCTTCGGTAGCTATTTTGTTGCTTCTGCAGTGAAGCGTTTCTCTATATGTTTGTAACTTTCACTTGGACACACTTGAGATGTCTGGCTATAGAATGTAGAAATTCTAAAGTGGGGATAAAGTTTGTTTTTTAACGTAATTACTATTTGAAACGTTTCAATTTTCAGGTCGTCTATACTCAGAGCTTCCCCGAAAAATTTCTGTCGGGCATCTACGAGTTCAATGCGAACGTTTTCGGGTCCTCCGTTGCGAACAAGGGAAAATTCACGTTGGCCCTCTGTGAGTGAACATTGATTGTTTCCGGGGATTTCGTTCGCAAGTTCCTGCGACCTCTTTTCTCAGAATTTGTTCGTTTCAGATGATCTTGTTCAAACCACCACTGTCGTCAGGAGACCCGGGCAGAAGATCCAGGTTAACGTGGACGTGCAAACGATTCGAGATCTGAAGCTGCACGTGACAAACTTGCTCGCCGGCCATCAGATACTGGAAACCGTCCTCGACAAAATAATAAACGGCACTTGGCAACCGGGATTCCTGATAACCCGGCGACTGATTAATGATCTTGTCTCTACCGCCTTCACCGAAATATTCGGGACCGCGTTCCGCCATTTCCCATTCGAAAATATCATCAAACCAAAGCCGAGCGAAAGTTGAAATTCGTACAAGTGGCTCCTCGTGTGACAACGAAATTTGAACAATCATTTCCGTCTAGATATATTTTTGCAATTTTTGAGTGCTCAAGTGATAGGAAAATAATTTTTAAAGTATATCACGTATATGATAAAATATATATTTAAATATTATATTTGATCTAAATATACTATTTACATATATTATTAAATATATACATGATATTTGTAATGTTTAAGGTGATACAAATATCTAAAATTGTTCGATTGTCCGTTTGCGTTTTTTTTTTCAATGAGATGCTACATTTTTGTTCCCATAAAAAATGCAAACACATACGAACTGGAAATAATACTCATAGTGGCCTTGAATCGAGGTGACGAAGATACTCGACGATATTTTCGACAAATAATCAGGCAGTAACATGACGCAGGAATATTTTTCATTTGTATCACCATGATCTACGCCAGAAACGAAGACATTCTCACATTTTAAACATACTATTCAAATAGAAGCTGGTATGATAGTTGAATGTAAATATACGTGTACATATTAATTGTACATTGTAAAATATGTATGCCTTAGCAATCGCACACTAGCACAATTTTCCGGTATTTTTTTCTTTTCAAAGAATTGGCATTTTTGACGACTATTTGGTACCGATTTCGTAAAGGAATATTTTCTGTCCAGAAAATATCGTGCCTCGGAAGACTGTGAATACAAAAGAAAAATGATTTCCGTTTAAACTCTTGTACAAGCAACAAACATAGAATTTTTGTTTCATTTTCGATTGATGCTACCTGGCATTTTCGCGGGACATTTAGGTAGAGACAATCAGTGCGCTGCAACCAGAGGAGAACAGAAGGATTTCTTCTTCTCTTGAGATAGCTGCTTGCCTTGAGAAGCGCGCGGTCTCTGACCTCGCATTCTCATGGTGTACGAGCATGGTGTATCAACATCGGTGCATCGTTTCGCTCTTATCGATCGAAAAGATTTATAGCAACAGTCCGACCGCTCTTACTTGAACGAGCGAACCCTCTGTACAGGTATTGTTGTTCCAATTTAGCAAACAGGTGAACAGAAGATTCTGTCAAACCGATAACACATGTTAATCAAGTTCCATTGATTGCACATGCTGTTCGAACTACTCCGAGCGAACCAACACACCTACTCTATAACCAACACACCGCAGACATAACCCCTCGCCTTGTTGTATCGAGTTAAACTCGTGACGGGGAAATTAGAACAACGGTAATTAAGCAGGTGTGTTATTAATTTCGTCCAAACTGAAATAAAATTATATTTTTCGGTGATATTTAACCAATAGAGAAAATATAGACTTCCGGTAGATGTTACATGATGAAAATGTAATCGCTGGAACCGTAGCGTAAATCGTATCTAAGTTAACCATAAGCCTTCAGAACGAATTCGAGTTCTGCAAAAATATATTTCTGGAAATTCACCTTTTCTGCAAATCAAATTAATCTTGTGACTGATAAGTGAAGTAACGAAGTATCATTTTGTAGTTCCTTGTGATTTATTCACACCAGTGCTTTTACGTATGCAATGATATTTTTTTGTCAAAGTAGCTTAAGAAAATTTGTAGAAAAACTTGAGTTGCCAAAGGGTGAGTTTAGAAAAATGAAAAAGTGGTGAATTTCAAGTGCAAATTAAGCCTGTATCGGCGTAAGTTTTTGGATTGTGTACAGCGTGAAAAAGATTTTGTGTTACATTTGTTAAAATTTGTCATAGGACGGACATAGGACGAATAAAGTATTACCAAATATCTTAACCATTCTGTGCCTGTGCGTTTCGCGTATAACACGGTGTCAATGGAAGCATTTAACCGTTCGATATCCGTCGTAACGTTCAATCACGACCAAAATCGGTCGTGATCCGGACGAATTACTGTGCTGATTAACGGTGCTTAACATTCTTCGCTAAGCCCGTCGTGCGTCTCTGACGTCCACCTCTGACGTCCGCTTACTTTCGATCTACCCGTGTCAAATTTTTATTGCCAATTATCGAGTATTACGAAGGACGACGTGACACGAACGAAACGCATACGCAGCGGGTCCAAGAAGCGTTTGCACGCTAAATCTCCGATTCTCAAGAAATTCTCGAACTGTGATAATTTTCTGAATAGAAAAATAACAGTACAACAATAAACAATTTCACGCCAGATACTTTTGCAGACTGTCCATTTTTTCCTAGGACGTTTCATTACAGTTTTTCTCGCACATAAAGATATTTTTAGGGAGCATTGAGCAAAAGTTTAGGTTCTTTTCATTTTTTTTTCTATTACATAAAATTAGAAGATAATGGAGTTGTATAATATTGTCTGTTTGATTTGAAAAGTCAGACGTGGAAATTTTTCGATACTCCAACACCGGTTTCATTCTTGCCCGACGAAGAAACTTTCCAGTCGCTTGGACTTCATATAATTTTCAGTATCGTTATAGAGGTCAGTGGGCACCGGGTTCTTGTCATTTCGTTAGAAAGCGCAAAGAGCTCGAACAGAGTTGCTACTCGAACCCGTCACGAACCACGGCTATAAATTTCTTTTTTTCCTCGGTTCCCGTGGCTTCTAAATGGATTACATCAAGTCGGCGCAGAACACGATACCCGTTGATTATTTTCGCGGCTGACTTTCCCAAACTCGATCGCAATTCGCCCGCGACTTTCTTTCGCGATCGACACGGCACAGAACCGGCCTAGCTGAAAGCCTATTATCCTTCAACAATCCACTCTGTACAATAATTCACCAATCGTAATCTTACACTGAAATCGGTTATTGTTCAGTCAGGAGTTGTGCAGAATTACAATTGAATTACTCCAGCAATTATAATTGCAAAGTAATTGAATTACATTGTAACTCAATCGTATTGTAATTTATAATTCAGATCTTCGTTCAATTAAATTACAATGCAATTCGTAATTGCAGTGGAGTACAATTACAAAATACTTTGCAATTGAATTACATTAATTACGAATTACGAGCGGACTTGTGCAGATTTGCAATCGAATTACTCCAGGAATTATAATTGCAAAGTAATTGAATTACTCCAGGAATTATAATTGCAAAGTAATTGAATTGCATTGTAACTCAATCGTATTGTAATTTATAATTCAGATCTTCGTTCAATTAAATTACAATGTAATTCGTAATTGCAGTGGAGTACAATTACAAAATACTTTGCAATTAAATTACATTAATTACGAATTACGATCGGACTTGTGCAGATTTACAATTGAATTACCCCAGGAATTGTAATTGCAAAGTAATTGGATTACATTGTAATTCAATCATATACAGTGAAAAATATCTAACAACCACAAAACGTGTTCCACACGATGGCAACCGAAGAAAATATTTAGGCGGTTACGTTCAAGTGGATCGGTGTAAAAAGAAGAATAATTTTGGAACAGGAAGAGGAATAAAATACACGAAACGACCCTCGCGCTTCGACGTCTCTTTACGAGTTATTCTCATACATATGCAAAACCTTCATTTTTTTCTGTAGCATTATTTATCTAAGGTCCACTCGACTTTAATTTCCTGGTACTTATTGAATTCTAAATTCAGAGGAGGAATTGTGAATAGATCGATGAGCTCATTGAATACATTATTATCCTCACAGGTAGGGTCAACACATTCGAGCATCTTTACAATTTCAATAATGAAAAAATACACAGAGCCAGACCCCGGCCACGGTTTAGCGTTAAAACATACAAATTTCGTCCCTAACGCCGATGTACACGTCAGGCTGGGGGACGCCTAGAATCCGTGGCTGGATACCTGTGCCGGTGCCGTTCCTTTTCTTCGTGTTCGAGCCCCTGAAGGCATAGCGGGGGCAATGTCAAGGTGTTATAAGGCCTGACGCATCCCTGCCGGTCGGTCATTCCACGCGAAGAAATTCGATCGAGTCGCGACGACGTTCAACACGGAGGAACACGTAGAAGAGTATCATCGATCGCGATCCAGAATGACCTGGGCTAGCCTATTCTTGTGCGCGTGTGCATTGCTGATCAGTGCCGAGGCGGTCGGCAAGTACAAAGGCCTCGAGTTTCTGGAACCATGCTCCAGAAACGATCCTAATCTGGAGAGCTGCCTCGCGAGATCGGCGAACGTCCTCACCGAACATTTCCATCACGGTAAGAAGAAAGAGGCTTCTGAATCTTGAAACACGAAAATATTTCGAATTTCAAAAGTGAAATACTATTTTCGAATAGCATTCGATTCAAGCATTAAACGAAATAATATTTTCTTGTGGAAATATTTCAGTCTTTAATATTTTATCTCAAACTATTCAACCCATTTGTATATATACGCTCAATTCGCCTGGTCACTATCATTATTGCTGTTGGTCACTATCATTATTCGTTAGCTAAAAAATGGAAACGGAGGGTGTCGTTGGAGACGAAAGTAATTATTGAAATAAGTTCTTTCACTTGCGATCATTTTTGTACTTAAATATAATTTTTTGTATTTAAATACAACAAAAAAAAAAAAGTTTGGTGATAGAGGCCTTCTTTTCATATTTCCTTATAATGCAAACGGGTTAAAATTTGCCCTGCTAGTTTTACATACTGTAAAATGTTTAGGCTTCTGTGTAGGCTCTTGTATTTCTGGGGTGCGTAAAAGGGTTGGAAAGCAAAGCAAGCTCTAAAAACCTAAAGACCTCTGTCCAGTATTCGATCATAGAATTGTTATTATTTGTTCGTAACGAGCTCTGTAAGAGTAGAAGAACATTTCGTTTATAACACTAGGTTTACGGAGCACTAGAAGTGAATATTTTACATTACTTTATAATAATAAGAAATAAATTTGTTGAGTAATTCCACGTAGGTGGATCTTCGCAATCTGAATAATCGTAAATTAAAAATATTAGAATCCGTCATTTTGAAGGGGTCCCGTAAACCTAGTGTTAACGAAAGGAAGATTTGCTGCACGATTATTTTTCTCGCGCGTCGACGAGCAAACACTGTCCCCGTCTATAAAAGTGCAATTCAAGCGAGAAGCGGTCTTTGACGAAAGAAAAATACGGAAGTCGAAAGTAGAGGATCACCGATCGCCGGACCACGTGCGGTGTCGGTCGAAACGGAATAAAAAGGTGTTTGCGTCAAAGAAGCAGGTTATAACGGTGTATTCGAATGGTCACCCAGTGTCCTACATTCCTCGCGCTGCTCGCTGCAGACTGATGGAATAGGTTCAACGTTCTGACGCTGCCTGAATAAAACATCGAACGTGTGCGACCGACGAGAGACCGAATTTCGCACGATCTCTTTCTCCCCGACTGTCGACTTTTCTTTCTTTGCAGTGCGACAACAAAAAGATATTTAACATCAACAGTTAACCCTTAACGCTCCGACTTTTAATTCTGAATATCGACCGGCAACTCCAACTTATTCTCATCATACTTCGACTTGCAAGTTTTTAACTGTCAGATTTTAAATGCTACAATGATTACTCATCTCGGAAGTGATATAATTTTGAATACAATATTTATATTAATCGGTCGCACATCGGTGGTTCTTGAGAGGCACACTTAAGGGTTTTCATAACGCACCTCCCAAATTATGATTAATATTACCTCACTTTACAAAAATACTTGAGCTTGTTACAAATTACAGAGATGTTATAGACTGTGGATCTTTATTTTTCACTATTTTTTTATGGGGACTTTCACCAACTAATTCGTGGCATTTTTCTGACTAAAATGACACCAAACACGGCAGATTTTGAACTGTATTTAGTGCGTGGTCCGTGTTCACATAGCTGCCCTACACGATCTATGTCAGGCCCGGACAATTTTTTCCTACGACTCCCATCGATTCCCCCACCATCAACTGTTTTATGCTTTGCGAATATGTGCGTGTACATCTACACAGGAGTTTGGTGGGGGGACCCAGGAGTAGGGAGAGGAGTCGTCCGTGGCTCGCGAGTCGCGAGTTGCCCAGGCCCGATCTGTGTCACAGAACCGGCCCGAGGATTGGGCTTAGACTTTATACTGTGTAAGAAAATAGTAAAAAGATTTATATTTTGATTTTTTCAGGTCTGCCTCAGCTGGGCTACTCGGAAGTCGAGCCAATCATTTTAGACGAGCTGCACATCGCGCTAGGCGGCGGCTCGGACGGCTACAGAGCCCAGTTCAAGGACATTGCCGCGAAAGGAGTGTCCTCGCTGAGAGTAACAGGTTTGAGGGCTAGGCTGTCGGACGACGAAGTGCAATTGCAATTGGCTCTCAGCATTCCGAAAATCAGAGCGGCAGCCAAATACAGATCCAGTGGTACACTAATCCTGGTAAAAGCCAGCGGTGCTGGTGATTACTGGGGCGAGTACGGTGAGCAATCACAAATTCTAATACTGTTCACAGTTTTTACTTTCGTTACTGATGTCTGGGTGCAATTTAAAACAGTGAAAAGATTCAATTAAAAAATGTCGACAAACTATTCCCAACATGTTAACCTTTTGCACTCGAAGCTGTTTTAACTCGAAAACGAAACATTTCTTCTATATATCTTTTTACATGTTATACATACGAAAATGCTGCAATTTACTCGTACAATACTGAACTGTTTAGTAATTTAGTAAGTACAGACAAGTTTAATAATGTGAAAAATATTTTGAACAATGATGCAGCAATTTTTGATGCCGCCTTACAGTCGCCATTCGAGTGCTCAGGGTAAACATTATTAAGGAGGAAAATTAATTCGAGCTTCCGCAAATGATGCTTGAAAATATTATTTTGCATAAAAATCCGCAGAATAATCGTCGTATAATAATCGACGATATAATCGTCGACGTAGAGTCAGGTTGCATAATTAATGGCACGCGCTTTGAATCAGGTTAGAACGATTAGTTTACCAGGTGACGTACGATGAAAATTTTAGAAAAATTGCGTTTAGTCCGAATTGCGGAAAAAATTGTAAAAGTTTACATTTTTAGTCGAGTCCGTGACGAAAATTTAAAAAATGTGTTTTGTGGATAGAAATAAAAATGGTGATAATCGCCGAATAAAGGAATGATGGTGTGTGCCATTAATCGTGTGACTGACTGTATACCGTATATGACGTAGAATGAGGGTATCGGTGAAAGAATCTCGGCAACTATTTAGTTAAATTGAACATGAAAATTGAATTACTGGGATTCGAAAGGCACCGCGAGCTCAAGTGCCATGAAAACTGATTACGATACGCGCACGGCAGTTAATCATTGTAATAGAAGAGTGTGTGGTGGGCTTGGTGAAAAGCCACTGGTAAAAGTCAAGAGCGGCGTCGACTTTCACTGTCGACGCAATGCAAATTTGTTTTCAAAGAATTTCACATTTTATTTTCGCACCTGCAATGGCCGGTAAACTGTGACTGGCATACACGAATTTTAGTGCAGTCGAAGACACTTCCTGATCCGTGTAATTAGATTGTTCATCATATATTTACAATCAAAATTCTTGTAAATCGTACGAAGATTCTGTTTATGCAGTTAATTGATTTTTAACTTTCTCAGAAATCCCGTCTACCTTTCGCATCATAAGTTGAACCCTTAGAACTCGAATGGCGACTGTAAGGCGCCGCTAAAAATTTCTGACGTTAATAAAATTTGTTTATATTTAATAAATTACTATACACTTCGGTATTGTAATATTGCACCATTTTCGTATCTATAAAATGAAAAACA